>NW_007577733.1:850719-854246 GCF_000690725.1 Stegastes partitus | reverse complement strand
GACGGCCATCGAAACCAAGCAGCCTTTGGTCGATTGATTCCAGGATGTCTCTCATGTCATTACCTGGCGGAGATGCGGCTCCAGGGGAATCCTCGGTCCGGGTCCTCTTCGGCGTCTTGGAGGACTTTCCCATGACGACACGGCAGAAGGTCTCTTCGATGTATTCTTCAAGATCTTCAAGCCCCTCCAGGTTTATAATAGCTTTCTTGGTTTTTGTGCCTGGTAGAATTTGCGGATTTTAAGTAATCTGTATTTGTTTTTGAGCTATGCGATCCGCTTGTCTGAATTCCGCGCGTCGCACGATCTCGCGATACTACAGCATCTCGCAGCCTACCCTACAGCTCTCCAGCCTACCCTACAGCTCTCCACCAAATTTAAAGGTAACGTATTCTTCTTTAGCGTCATTAAAAAAAGAAATAAATAAAAAAAGAAATACATAAACCGTCCACTAAATACAGTTGTGTATTTCCAACTTCCAGTCCGTCCTGCGAAATGATCCGACTGGAAACACGCGCTGTGTGTTGTGGTGGAGTAGATACCGTGTAGCCATCATTAGCTTTTGTTGTTGACTAAATTAGCACTCTTAAATCGCCAAATCGACATATATTTGTTTGCTTGTAAATGAACGGTGTGCCTTGCCTTCGTGTTCCTCGCTGTCATGCGCAGCAGTTCAGGTAATCATCATCCAAGTGAGAGAATATATGTGTATGTTAAGCTAGCTAGCTAGCAGTTAGCATAGGAACCAAAGACTGGTGGGAAGTAGGAGCAGAGAGTAACAAGTTGAACATGTTTTCTTTGGCTGTTGAGAATATTTTGATATTATGTTTGTATCGTGTTGTGTTCGTTTTGTATTATGTATTTCTGTGCTCCTGGTAAGGAATTGCTACCCTGCTATAGCTGATTATAAATACATAATCTATATTTTTTGTGCTGTTTATATTTTTAAAACAATGAATGGTAGCAATTGTAACGTAAGCAATTTCCCCTTAATGATCAACAAAGCATCTCTGATTCTGGTAATAATGCAATAATGCCTATTGTATCAACTAGATCTTTTTTTATCATTTTAAGTTTATGTGAGCATCACAAGTTTCTAGCTTGTATTTGCTATGGCTGGTCTGTATGGCTCACTGACCTGACCTGAGTTCATACAAGCTGTTCATCAGTTGACAAAGGCATGATGTAAGAAAAACATTAAATAGAACTAAAGCAATACACTTTGATAAGTTGACCAAGGAAATTATTGCATCATATATCAGTCGAGATACTCAGTTCTGAATATTTGTCCGATCATATGCTTCCTCTACTGTTTAAAAATATACAAACCACATTATGTTTTTACATCTGAATCTAGTCAAACAGGTTTTCATATGTGCAGCAAATTTACTCTACAATATGTCAGGCAAAATTACAGTTACATCTCAAGTGCAAACAAAATGCGAGACTATTTTTGTTGTTTGAACAGACTGTAACAAATACTCAGATTCAACATCTTGTCTCGCAGGAGATGTCTACAGTCCAAAGGAGCTCTTGACCTGAGTTTGTGTTTAGTGAAGGACTCAGAAGGGACAATCCTCCTTCCCATTTTACCTTCCTGTCTGTCACAACTTGATCTCCAGTCTCTCAGAACCATGGTGGCTTCAGACAGAGCCTGTGAAATAGTTTGGAGTCAGGTATCATTAGCTTATCATAACACTATTCGCACCAGCTTGTACAATATTGCAGCTTTAAAGTCTTTTTTTCTCTCCCATTGTCTGTCCTGTTTTCATCAGTCTCCTCTCCAGTCAAAGAAGGAGAAAGGAAGGACAAGTGTTAATAAACTGGAGAAAATCCTCCAGGAGCTGTTGGAGTCTCATGATGAAAGATGGACAGAGGAGCTGAAGGGGGAGCTCCCTCGCAGCTTCCAGCGTCATGGAGACCTCGTGCTGCTGGGAGACAACTCTTTTGCCCTGCCAGTGTGGAAGAAAATGGGTACTGTTCTCCACTTGACCACACCTCGCTTTAGTTCTAACTGTACAAAAAAAAAAAAAAAAGGATATTAATTAATTGCTTGTTACTACTTTAGAACATCAGCTATGGACTGCAGTAGCCAGAGGACTGGGCGCAAAACGTCTGGCAAAGATGAGTCGCATATCCAGGGATGGATTTAGGTCTCCTGAGGTGACAATGCTGCTAGGAGAGCACAGCTGGGTCAAACATGTGGACAATGGCATTAGGTAAGTGTCAGTGATAACCAAGCAGTCTTTTATTTGCTGCTAATTTGCTTACTGAATAAGTCTGACATGATTTAACGTGTGTGAAACTTATGATGTCTTTGTCACCCTTTTCTCAGTTATGAGTTTGATGTCACCAGATGCATGTTCTCAGCTGGAAACATAACAGAGAAACTCCGGGTGGCTGCATTTGACTGCAGAGAAGAGACGGTGGTGGATTTATATGCAGGTAGTAAAACTGTGGAAACTATCATGAGGAAACTGTCTTAAACACTTCTTAGTACCTGAATATCTCACTGTTGGTAATAATAGTGATAATAAATACATGTACAATATTATGCAACACAGCACAGTGGCTCTACATTGTGTTGTGCCAGGAAACTGACCCTTCCTGTTGTTCTTACAGTCATTTATATGTATGATAATTGAACATAATCTGAATGTTGATGATATTGTTGTGTTGCTGTCACATCTCGTGTCAGGTATTGGTTACTTCACTCTTCCGTATCTGGTACACGCAAAGGCCGGTCACGTTCACGCCTGTGAGTGGAACCCTGATGCTGTCGACGCTTTACAGAAAAACCTTGAGGCAAACGGGGTGTCTAACCGCTGCACGATTCACCAAGGAGACAATCGTCAGGTAATTAACATCCAATCTTTACTTTATATGCTACATGTGTTGATTACAGACAAAATTTTACATCTGTTTCCCAGCATCCTACTTCTTCACTGCAGCGTCGACTTACCCCCTCTAGTGGTGGTATAGGTATCATAGGTCAGGGTTTGTCAACGTTTTTGGAGGCACAGGACATTTTTTGTATTACAAAAATTCCGCTGTACACCACCAACAAAAAACGAATGAATGAAAGATAGCTTTCACTGTTTTTGCTTTTTTTTGACCACCACTCGTACTAGGGCCTTCATCTGGGTCAGAAGATGGGGCCCACTTTGGAGTTTGTATTTTTCCTTTTCAAATATTTATCCATAGCTGTCACCACTACCTCTTCCACTCAACACTAGCCTTATTTTAATGTCTTAAATTGACACAGTCATCTGCTACCTGCTGCCCCCAACTGACATGGAAGAATATTTAATTACTGTGCCAGTCACTACATAGCAGGCACAGGCATACATCCATCCATCCATCATCTATACACTGCTGAATCCTCACTAGGGTCGTGGGAGGGCTGGAGTCTATCCCAGCGGACTCAGAGTGAAGGCAGGGGACACCCTGGACAGGTCGCCAGTCTATCACAGGGCTACACTTAGAGACAGACAACCAGTCATTCACACCTACGGACAATTTAGAATCAC
>NW_007577733.1:846818-847954 GCF_000690725.1 Stegastes partitus | reverse complement strand
TCTGTATTTCAACATTTCTTTATTTCTTTATATATTTGTGTCTCTATGTTAACAAGGTGGTAGGTCCAAACCTCACACATCTTTATCTTCTTGTGAGTACTTGGTAAACAGTTAGCACAGTAGTTTTTTGTTATTGTGCTTTAGATTTAGGTTAAGGCCCCTACTCATATAACATATGAGACATATATTCACCAATGATATAATAGAGTCACTGGATCATAAAAAAAATGTACAGCCCTCTTTGTTGACCTTTCTAAGGCCTTTGACACAGTGGACCACTCCATCTTGACGCAATGATTGCTTTATATGGGTTTGTCTGAACAGGCTGTTGGCTGGTTTGATAATTATCTGACTGACAGAAAGCGATGTGTTTATTTTGAAGGCAACTCATCCACACTGCTAAATGTTTCTACTGGCATGCCCCAGGGCTCAGTTCTGGGGCCACTTCCATTTGTTATTTATGTAGACACATTGGACAGAAACGTCCCTAATGCCAAATCTCATTTTTATGCTGATGATAAAGTTATATATTGCTGTGGCTCACAATATGTAGTTGCTTTTGTAGCAACTACATATTGCGTTTGTTGTTTCAATGTAAATTCTTAATTCATTATTTGTTTTTAATTGTTGTAACTAGGAATGCACGATATATAGGTGACCACATCGGTATCGGCCAATATTAGTGTTTTTTCCCATATATCGGTATCGGTCCGATTAACAAATTTAGCCGATGTGAAAAACCGATGATTGTCTACCATTAGTGCCTTCGTCTCTACATTTGATTTTGCTGCTATTTGACGGATGTTTTTATTTAAATGGTTCTGGACTTGAACATTAAATATGTTAAAATATGTCTCACTTTTGTTACGTAATAAAGAAGACTATGTGGTCTAATTTGGTTTGGGCTTCTTTTGAATAGTTTACACATCCTCACAGTGCTTACTTATACTCATTTTTCGGTGTGAACAAAAATTGAATATCAACATTGGTAATATCAGTTATCGGCGATACCAGAAATCTTAATATCGGTATCAGCCATACATTTTTAATATCGTGCATCACTAGTTGTAACTTTAGTGTTTCTCAGGCTTTCTCTTGGCCAGGCTTTCCTTGAAAAAGAGGTTATTGTATCTCAA
>NW_007577733.1:844167-846674 GCF_000690725.1 Stegastes partitus | reverse complement strand
TGACTCCTATCCGTAGATTGTATGTTCACATGCTCCCATCTCTACTGATTGATGAAAAAAAAAGTTTTTAAAGCTCTAGAGTTTAATTGGAGTTTTTTTTGTGATATGAAGAGTTTCCTATATTGTTGTAATGATGGAGTTTAAAAATGAGCAAACTCACTCACTTAATGCTGAAATATTTACATTCATCATACCATTGTTGAAGGCTCTAAATAATGCTGTACTTGAATAAATATTCCAACAGAAAAAATGAATATTTAATGCGATTTCTGTAGATCAAAGCCAGCCTATCCTTTATTATCATGTCATCATATCTCCCAGTTTTAACTCATCCAGGATGTCCAGTTTAAACCCTTTAATTGTTCTAAAACTTAGACTTAATCAGCAGAACAGATGAGAGTTATGGTGGCGTTAGAACTATGAATGTAAGAGAGAGGGGCTTGATCTGAAGTGTAGAGGTGTTTTTGCAGATTTAAAAGAACAATTCTTATTTACATAAAAGTGTGTAGTGTTGTATGATTTATCCAGAAACTTTATTCCACCATTCCAGTCTTGTTTTTTCCCCCCTTTTTTTTCCATTTGTAAATTCCAGTATAATTGCAAGCACATTTCTTCCATCATGGTGGAACTGAAACATGTGTATTGGTCTTTTTTTAAAAATGTCCAATGAATACAAAACATCACAGCCCCCTCACCACTTTACCCAAGCTCATTTTATCATAGTACAACTTTCCCATGGTCCGTCATTTCTTTTTCATCTGCTTTTAAAGAAAAAAAAATCAGAGGGGAAATGTGGCTTTCATCAGAAGTCAAAAACATGTGCTCCCAGTATCATAGTTAGCTTTACCGGAATTTACCACCTGTATTTAAAGGATTTTTTTATTTTATTCTACTTTTTTCCAGCTCCATCTGTGTGATGTTGCTGACCGCGTAAACCTGGGACTCATACCGAGCTCTGAGGGCGGCTGGCCCGTCGCCTGTCGACTGCTAAAGAGGACAACTGGTGGCATTTTACACATTCACCAGAACGTTACCTCACCGTTACACAACACTGCAGCTGATGATGCCACCCACAGGGTTTCTGGGAAGAAAGCTGACAGAGAGGTGTGGCAAGCCTGGGCTGATGACACATCAAACCGCATCGCTTCTCTTTTAAGGGACATCACTGGGGCTCTGTGGACAACAAACATCCGGCACATAGAGCACGTTAAGTCGTACGCACCTCATGTTCACCATGTTGTGCTGGACTTGGAGTGCAGACCGTCCAGATTTGAGAACATAAACACAGATCGCGAGCGGATGCTGTGACACTGAACATTTTAAGATGCTTTATTTATTCTTGGGTCCAGCTAAACACTACAACAGCTGGTTTGATTATTTGACAGGTTGTGAATCAGCCTCTGTACTGTTTTTATAAGCGTTTATTTATACAAGTGCAGGTTGATTCAGTGCATATGTTGTCTCACACTCATGCAATCCTAATCACATCTGGCAGATGCCCAGACTTACAACAACCACAGCCCAATCTTAGCATTAAGTGCCTTGCTCAATGGCACCTCATTGTTTCGTTATACTCACTGAATTGCCCTCAAGTGTTTGATCACTACAACCCTTGTAACTGAGATATGACTCACACCAAAGTGCAGATCGTTACAGTATTTCTGTATTTGGCATGATTGCAAAAGTTTACCTCCATAGAAAGATACACTGCTCTGCATTGTCAATTCAGCTTTTTTTTTTTTTAACTTCTTAGCCATAGATGGAGAAACAAAGCCTGAATAAATGATTGGAGAAGCAGAATGCATATTGCTTCCATAAAGAGGAGTCACTGAATGGGTTTCAAGAGCGCGAACATTATGTGAATCACATGATACGACCTTCACACTCATCAGGTCCGAGCTCAGTTGAGTAGTTATGGGAGATTTGTACCCAAATAAGGGAATATCTTCTGGATGAATGGTGTTCATCCTCCCAGTTGAAATCGATGCCAAGGACTAATGAAGCGGTTCTGGCAGCTCATTGAGGTCCAGCATGTTATTTTTCCTTTTTCACCCGCAGCATTTGTCTGCTGTGGAGGCAACACTGGGTGAAAACACAAAAGAGGATTCTCTACAGACACACAGATGAATGTTTAAACTCAGTGAATGCTGAGTTTTTGCTCCATTCCTACTTAAGTGTAGCATTTGGCTATGTGCACATTTAATTAGTCGGTACTACACACGGGAGAGGGATTATCAATATCAGCCTGAGTAAAGTCTAAATGAAGAAATGCAGGAATAAATCAACTACCTTCTGCAGTAGAAAAGGACATAATAAAATTAATGTCAGGCATTTATTTCTACATTTCCAGACATCAACTCTTGTTTAGGTTAACATAACATTGTTATCGATTGTAAATGTATTTTATTTATTTCTGTATTTCAACATTTCTTTATTTCTTTATATATTTGTGTCTCTATGTTAACAAGGTGGTAGGTCCAAACCTCACACATCTTTATCTTCTTGTG
>NW_007577733.1:740627-842725 GCF_000690725.1 Stegastes partitus | reverse complement strand
AAGTTGTTTTTAGCTCCACGACAGCAGGATTACAGATGCTCGGTTAGCTTGTCACCGTTTTACTTGTTTTCTGTCGGGAATCTTTCGCTGCTGTCGCCCGGAGAGACACAAGCCGCCGGAGTGTCGTCGACTTTCAGCAACAGGTGCGTGTAGTTTCCTTCAATTAGCTAAAAAAAATATTTAAACTTCTTTAAACAGTAAAATAATAACGCCGACTTTCAAAATTAGCTTTCACAGTGGCTTTATTTGGTCCCTGAAGTGGCTATTCGGTTCGACCGTTAAGCCGTTAGCAGCTCAGCGGTTTAAATGCTTCAAATCTGATATTTCAACAATTAATGAGGCTGTAAAAACCATCACAACACTGTTAATCTGTGTCATTTGCATCATCCGCAAGCCTACACAGCGCAGTGCTACTTCACAATTTTCAATTTGAGGCAATTTCCTCTTCATAAGCCTCTGGTTAGTGTCTGGAGAGGATGAAGTTAGTTAACACGTTTAGCTTGAATGTTGGAGGGGGGACACTTTAGCTAACAAAGCTTTGGGCCTTCACCTGGTTTAAGCTTTAAACAGTCAATTTCCTGCTATTTGGTGAATTTTCAGGCACAGTGGCTAAAAGTGAAGTCCTGCCTTTAAGCAAGCTTTCAAACAAAACTCCTACTTCCTGGCATTTTTTAAATAAAATGTAAAAATAAATGTTTAAATGCAGGTTCTCAGAATGTTAAAGGGGACATATGCCCTGTATCACCCCTGAATGTCTGCCTATGGTGCTGTACTATCTCTGTCATCTCATACAGACACACGCTATTTCCTCAAAGGTTATGTTGTACCTAACTAGAACTTGCCCTGCAGGTATTCTTAAACTCCTGTGAGTGTTAGTTGGCTCCAGGCATTTGAACAATGAGGAAAAAAGGTGTCAGGCTTTGCATACACCTTTTTGAATTGCAGCTTTCCCACTGCTTATGAACAGGAGCCATTTGTCCCCACTCTAATTTCCTTGGAAGTAGTTTAAAGGGAGCATAAAGTTTCCAAAAGGTACGTGACAGATGACTGGCTTGATGTTGTTGGACTTAAACAAACGGCTAAGCTGCTGGACTCCACCCGGCTCTCTGTCTCCTTAGAGGGTGGGAAGCTTACGTGGTAGCCAAGTTCATGTTGTTTCTGCTTGTACCACTGAAAACAAACCTTTCACCCGGGCAGAGGCTTTCTGTGGGATTTTTTAAATCCTCCTGCATCCTGGTGCTTTTTAGTCATTTGTCATTTTTGGAAAGCTCAGTTTGTCCAGAAGCATGTTGGGAAAATAGATCTAATGGCTTTATCCTGGTTCCCATGAACAATCATTTCCACTTTTAACAAAGCTATGCATCACTAAATTTCTATGGTTTGTCTGCAATGAGATTTAGGTAATCTAATAAAGCAGTAAGTGCTTTGTTTGCATGCTTTCTTATGAATGAAGGACTTCCAGCTGAGTTATCCATGAGGACTCTGGTAAACTGGAAGCTAAGGCTTCACTGGAGGCCAACAGGAAGAGAGAAAGGTCATTCAATCATCTACCAGTCATTTGATTAGGACTATGCCACTGTTTCTGTCCGCCTGCACCATCACCTCAGGGCATCAAGTGGCCAAGTTCCTGTTTTTGCTGCAGAGCTTTGCTTAGACAGTAGATCATAAAAGAATAGGCTGTCCAGTAGTAAACCCAAGCATCCTCTTCACTGATGTAGACTTTTTTTTATGTGTAAATGTCCCTTTTTAAAATCAGGTTTTGTCTGCATTTATTTGGGTGTTCAACGCCGAATATATCACCCTTTCAGCAAACTCTTGATGTTTTTCTTCATCTTCAGGAACATCTTTTCAATGCAACGCTGAACGTGTTGAACCAGTTCACCTGCAATAAGGGTACTTGGTTGAAGCCACAATGCCTGAGCCTGCTGACATGATTAACTTGGGGTTCCTGTCGGACTCTGAGCGGGAATTAATCCTGGAGGTGCTGCGACGGGACGAGGAGCTGAGGCTGGCTGAGGAGCAACGTGTGCGGTGAGAAAAGAGCAGCTTCTGCTATTTTATAAGTACCAAACTGTGTAAGATGTTGCAAATGTAGGAACTTTAGTGGGTTACCAATCAAAACCTTGTAGGTATTTGTTATTTATTATTGCTCAGCCCCATGTATTAGATAATGTCAATGGAGACTGCAGCAAAACACACTTTTTTCCTCGGTTCTCAGGAGGATAAGTCAGTATTGGTGTGGTGGCTGGTCAGAAATTATTATGAAATGTTATGAGAAATGTGGAGCAACCGGGTTAGTCAACTTGTTAGAGCCATGTACCACATTGGGTAAAATGTCCTCAGTGACTGAGTCCCTCCTGGCCAGTCCAATCATTGCATGTCATACCCCATTGTTTTTTCCCCACTTTGTGTCTACGAAAAGCAAAAATGCCTTTAAAAATAATATGCGTGGCTTTGCATAGTTGATCTACATAAACACCCTCACACATTTGTCTTTCAATTATAAACATCAACTATAAGATATCCCACTCAAATTCAACAATAAATATAATGATCCTTATGAACGGCAATTGTGTATGTTGTTTAAATATAGTTCATATGAAGGGAACTTATTTTACGAATGTACATAACTGAGTCTAGGTCAACAATCTGATTGTGTGGTTATTATATGTTGGCTGTATTTGTTAAACATTTATTTCTTAGTGTAGGTATTTGATACATTCTTTTGCACTCTTGCTGATGGTTGAGCTGGGTATCGCTTCTTCAACCAAAATGTGTAGAGCTGTGGGTTTACATCTGTCAAGTACAGAACATGAAATGCCTGCTCAGAGCTCGGACCTGTATTTCCTCGTCTAAATATTGTATGATGTAATTCTTTTCTTAATTCAGGGTCAGTTCGTGAACAGCTGTTTGTGTTATGGCAACTTTCAACCCTGATGCTGACATATTGAACTAAATTAAAATGTATATCTTCTTCAAACTGAAGTAGTGAAAGAAGTAAGATTTTAGTATCAGTACAGATATCCATGTATGGTATTGGCACCGGTATCAACCGTTCTCAACCCTAGTTATTAGTTACTGGCTGCAGAAGACAATTTTACACTAGAAACAATTTAACAGCGATACAGTACATCTTATCTCGATGTTGTGGGTTTTTTTTTTTTTGCTCTGCTGCTGGGTGATAATTCAGTTTACTGGCAGAAAGAGATATAATCACACACCACAACAATTGCTGAAGTTTTTTTCTATTTTAATAGCTTCATGCTATAGCAGTATATGAACCTTTTGATGAAAATGTCAGTATATATATGTAGAAATACCTGTTCTATTGATGTATGTATGTATACTTCAAAAAAATCAACAGAATAAGAACTTTTCCCAGGGGTGCTCAAACTTTCGCATGCAACTGTTTATGTAAAACTCAGTGTGTGATGTTTGTCATTCATGTTGTTTCAGGAAGTTGAAGACAGAGTTGATGGAAGTGAAGAGGAAAGGAGCCAAACGTGGCAGTGGTAGATACAGTCAGTATATTTGTGCCCGATGTCTGGAGCCTCTGACTCGACTGGCTGTTTTCTCCAGCCAGTGTAGGATATGCAATCACCATGTCTGCCGCAACTGCCGAAGAGTTATGCCCAACGATTCCTGGGTGTGCAACGTGTGTGCCAAAGAATCGTGAGAGATGTTTTGTTCATATTTCCAATTTTGCATGCGGCTAAAAACCCTCTGAACATGTAAATCTTTAAAAACAAGCCACTAGCATGTATTTTCATTATTCACAGAGGTTGAATATTTTCCTTATAGAGATTAGAGCTGTAGTTTCAAACAACCATTACTCAAATGGGTTAAAACTGTGTACATTTCGGGGACTATTTCCAGCATTAGACTTACGTACACTTGGTGCACAAATGAATGTTTCTGGCACCAGGATGATGTGTTAAGAAGTGATTAAGTATTATCGACTGTTGACATATTCATGGCGATAAGGATTGAGCATTTCAGCCAGCAAACAAAATCCTTATCCATGTAAGGTATTTGAAAGCACTTGCTGAGGAGAAAATATTTACACTGAAGTCATTACGTAGTATTTGGAGTCTAAATTTGTAATCTTGAACTGTAGCATTTTGATAAATTTTTCCTTGGAAAAAATCCTAAGTTAATACTTAAATGTAAAAATAAGTGTTTGTCTCAGAGACTATTTTAGTGGATGTTACGTTTTATCAGCATTCCAGCATGCAGTCTATCTATGCAACCACCAACCATAACATTTTATTATTTTAGATCCATCAATGACAAGCTGCAACGTTATTTAAACAGCTGAATGATATATCGTAATAATATTGTAATGAATATGTTGCAAAGACTAAGGTGCTGAAACTGTACAGCTCACAGCATATTGGGTAACCATTACCAAATCTGTTGTTTAACTGATTAATAAGTATTAATTCTGCTCTGTCTAGACCTGTAATATAGTGTTTGTGTTGGATTCCAGGGATCTGAAGAAAAGGACAGGTGACTGGTTCTATGATCAAAGGTTCAACCGTTTTTCTACAGCGCCTGGACATGACCTAGTGAGGGTCTCCCTGAAAAAGAGGCCGGCATGTGAGTACCAGAGCAGGAAGTGGATGTCAACTGTTCCACTAGGAATGTAAACAGCTCTGTGCCTCACCACAGTCACTACAATGTAGTTCCAGTTCCACAGCAGACGGAGATAAATGTTAAAAACTGCCACAACATTATCATATTTTATTGAACTTGTATTGAAGTGTTATTAAACTTTTTTTGCTCTGCTTTATAGCAAAGAAACATGAGACAGCAGGACAAACGCTCTTGAGAAGTACAGAAATAAACCAACATCTTGCCAGTGCTGTGCCCCAGCCCAGACAGAAAAACCTGACATTTCATCTAAGGTGTGTCAATGTTATTCACCATCAGTTTTGTCTCTCTCTGAAACATTATTGGGCGTTATTTTCAGAACATGTGAAATGTATCTCAACCTTTTGTTGTATTTTTATTGATGGTCATTCAAGTGAGAAATCAGGATCCATCACTTCAAAAGAATCATTTGAATCGAGGGACGAGGTCTGGTCAAGGCCAGTTCGCAGTGACACAGAGTCTGCAGAAAATGCCAGTATAGCGAGCAGCAAGACTGAGACTGAGACTGAGTCTGGCCGTGGGACCCCTGAGCAACCAAGGTACACTCACCTGGAGTATAACAGATAACACCAACTTCATAGTTAGTGAGAACTAGTCAAGTGAACTCTCTTGAAATCTTGCTTGAGGCTGTAATGACAAAAGCTACGTCAGACCATTTTTGGATGGAGAAAGGTGAAAAATAAAAACTACACACAATTCTGTAAACTATTAGGTAATAATAGTGGAGTGATATAATAAAGTACAGTCATAACAACAGTTTTACTTTACATTTGATTAAGTTGGCCTGAAAATACTAGACTTTACGATTACCGTTGAAATATGACAAACATGTTATAATTTGGACATACAGATGTTTGACAAATTAAAGTTCATGCCTTTAAAAAGTGTTTTAAGAAGATGTTCGGCCACCACATGCCACCAGAACAGCTTCAGTTTGCCTTGGCATTGATTCTCCAAGTGTCTGGAATTATGCTGGGACCATTTTTCTTAGGTATTTCCTCATTTGGCGTTGTGATGATGGGGGTGCAGAACACTGTCTTATACGTCAATTCAAATTCTCCCACAGGTGTCTCAGTTCATTTGAGATCTAGTAACTATAAAGTTCAACCTTTGATTGACATCCTTTTCATACTTATCAAACCATTCAGTGACCCTTCATTCTCTATGAATGGAGGCATTGCCATCCTGAAAGATACCAGGATAGAAATGTGTCAGCATAGTGATCACCCAGAACAACTTTATATTGATCTGCAGTTATTCTTCCCTCCAAGGGGACAAGTGGACCCAAACCTTGACGGTTAAATACCCCCTACAGCACAACAGAGCCCCCTGATTACCTCACTGTAGCAGTCAAGCGTTCAGGTTTTTTTTTTTGGTTTGCCACATGTCTGTAATTTGCAATTCAAAAAATATGTTGCAATCAAACAATGCAGCATAATGTAGTGTTACATAAAAGTGACGCAAGTCCAATCCATCGCGAAGGTCTGTTAGTGATAAACATGCAGCAACATGAAAACCTGTGGTGACCTGAGGGGGAACCTCATACTTTGCAATTGCTGGTAAAAGTTAGAAACCTAATAAATGATCGCTGATGGACTCATTATATGTAGACGAGTGTAGAATCCTCAGAAGCAGAGTCATGAACTCCAATTAAATTCATGCTTTCTGCCAGTTTTGGGCTTGGTTTTAACACAGTTTTCAGAATGCATGATGAGGAAGGTCGCGAGCCTGAAATGTCCTTCTAAGTAATTTAATTAAATGCTGTTAAAGTGCTGTCCTTTTCAGTAATTCATTTTTAAAGTACAAAGTCACAAAACTCATAAAAATACATTGAGATGGAGATGAAGGATAGATGTCTGTATAGTGGACAAATTTAATGTTAAAAGGTTTTTTTTTGTATGTATGTGAAACACACACACAAAAAAAACATTTTTTAGCTGCATTTAGTGTTTATTTTGTCAACCAGAACAGAAAACCAACCGGTTCGGTCCAGTCCAACAGGATCTCATGTTTCCAGTACGACTGCCGCAGTCAGAGCCGATACTGTCAAAGCTGCAAGTGCCAACTCAGACGCAAACACAGTAAGATCCTTTCCCATGGTCTTAAGTTATACTACTCTACTCTTATCTCACTGCCTCTTTATTTTTCTGTCACTATAGGTTCCAGAAGTAAAACCGGTCAATCCGAGCCCAGAGCTGGAGGTTGACAGACTCTTCAAGAAGAGCGTCAGACGAGCCCCAAACCCTCCCGGTGACTATCTTTCATACTAATATGTGCATTGCTCTTGTTGAATGAAAGACTTGTGTGATTAATTGCCGGTCTGTGTGATTACTGCAGAGTACGTCTCAACACTGGATCTGCGTGATGGATGTCACAAATCAGAGGCCTCGATGGGCAACAGGAGCCGTTCTGTACCAGGCTTAGATTTACAGGTAGGTAGTGCTGAGGAAAACTAAACTACTGATTCTCTGTACTGTTACTGATCCCATCAACTTTATTGCATGGGGTTTGATGTGGTCGGTCTAATGGGCCTGAGTTGTTCCACTATGTACACTGGTGTAGGAGGTACTGCAAGGAATCCTGCTGCCAGTTTTTTTTCTTTAAAATGTTTGACTTCTAAGAATAATATGAACATTTCAGGATTAAGCACATCCAAGATTGCTCTTATTGATCCTAATCCTTTCTGACCCACTGGCAACCACATCTAATTAACTACACAGGACATTGCCTAATGAATGGAGTTGCTTTTACTGCACTAAAACCTACAATTTACTGTTCAGACATTTTAACTTTTTCCAGCTGTTAAATTGAATTATGTTATTGGGTTGATCTGTGTTTTGCTGGTTCTAGGTAGGTGCATCCTCGCTGGTCTTGTTAGACTGTTTAAGAGAACATCTTTGATCAGATTACAATTATGGTATCTATTTAATAAACAAAAGAGATACTCAAGGGGCCAATTGTCTTATCATGTTTTTGTTTTATTTCCCTTAAGTACTATAAAATTATAAAACTGCAGCTATTTCCATGTGAGTGTATTATGAGCCTGCTAAATATTTATTATGGTGCCACAGGAAGATGATCATGATGATGAGGAGGAGGAGGACGAGGATATTGACAGATTAGTGAGCTTTCATAAAAGGACAACAGCCTCGAGTTCCTCCAGCCTGCGTAGCTCAAAGGTAACGTGCTGACTTCTCTCACAGCTCACATTAGTTCTGTGATGTACTTTTTGAAGCTCATTAGGTCTCAAAACAGAACTGACGTTAACTAATCTGAACAAGCATCTATAACCTCAGGATATCCTTTGGCAAGTTCGGAAGTGCGAAATTGATGCGTAAACGCTACCAAAGTGTTTCTATAGTTACCAGAGCCTGAGGGGAATGTACAACGTACGCTAACATGACTTTCAAGCTCTCACTCTGAATTTGGATATTGACAGAGCATCCTGATCATGCTTAATTACTTTGTTTACCCCTGATCTGTTTTCTGTTCACCTTGTGGCATTTTTTTTTTTTATATGTGTGGGTTTGTTTGTTTTTTTTTCTCTCTTAACCTTTACCGCTGTGATCTGCAGCATTAAATCTTGAGGAAATGTCTGTCCAATTATTATCTAAAGGTTAATATTTTACATTAATTAAGTTTTTAACAAATATAGGAATTGTTAATGATTATTTTTTTCACGTCTGTTTGTGCAGAGCACACTGGGCAGCCTGATGAGTATTTACAGTGAGGCAGGAGACTATGACAGCGTCGAGGTGAGCGGAGACATCATCTTCTCTGTGAGCTACGAGGAACAAACCCAAACTCTTCAGGTCTTCGTCAAGGAGTGCCACAAGCTGGCTTTTGGCGATGCTTCACGGCAGCTGTCCAACCCGTAAATATTCAAAACGTTTACTTTTTCCAAGCATATCTGTTATTTGAAGCGAAACATAACATTTGAAGTAAAGTTTGCTTAAGCTTTGGCTTTCGCAGTGGTGCAGTGCTGACTTTGGTGCTGAAAAGGACACATATTTGTACTGCACCCACACCCCTCAGTGATGTTAACACAGCTTTGATCAGTGAAGATAAGAGGTTGCTATGTTTACAGAGTCTTGATAATCACATCCCAGAGGTGATTAGTTGAGCTTCACAGGAAATTGAATGTCAACAGATATTTTTTTTTCTCTGCATCTAGTCAGGAAATGCAGAAGAAAGCCACTAGTCGGGGCCGGAAGAAACTCTGTTTGACACACTTTTCTGTTTCTGTGTTTCAGTTATGTCAAATGTTATCTGCTCCCTGACAAATCTCGCCAGAGCAAAAGGAAGACCAGCATCAAGAGAAACACTATCAACCCCGTCTACAATGAAACATTAAAGGTGATAGCTTATAAGTGGCTCCTTGTACCTGGACCACCACTGTTGACCTTAGCGTGTTAACTAAATGACACGCCCTGATTAGTGACCTTGCGCCGTGACTGCTGCAAATAGTGACCACACCTACAGAGACCTTAAAATTGATATTGACTTTGCAGATTAGAATAGCTGTTGTCAAATATTGATTTTGGTCCTGGTTCCAGTGTAGTCCGCTTAAATACAGTGACGAACAAAACCGTTTAAAGGGAAATTAGCTGGATGAATCCACTTGTACAAGATGACAGTTCTGTAAGTTTAGATTTGTTATTTAAACGTTAGAAAAAAGGTAATTATTTAGAAAGTTTTGGATGTGACTACTAATGAAATCTCAACTCATGCTCTACTTTAATCTGTGTTCCATGATTTATTTAAAACCCCCTCAGCACCAAACCATTAAAATTACATAAGACCTGTCCATCACTGTATCGGCAGCGAGACAGGCCTTTGATCATCACATTTTCTCTCTTCCACTGCCAGTACTCCATCCACCGTTCTAAGCTGTTCACTCGCTCCATGTTGATATCAGTCTGGCATCACGGTCGCCTCAGCCGCAACGCCTTCCTGGGAGAGGTGGAGATCCCTCTGGACTGCAGAGACCTCGACTCCCCGCAGGAAGACTGTATGGCTCTCCTGCCAAAGGTAGCTGAGAGAAAGTGGACTTACTTTTCTTTACCAAACTGAAATGAGCTCTTTTTAAAGGAGTCATGTGGAGTTTTCTTGCAATGTTTATACTTAGCAAAACACTTTATGTGTGTCTTTAAAGTCTTATGAAGATGCCATTCTTTCTTCATAAATAAATTGAAAAGCAGATTTTTGAGAAAAAGTTTGACACTTGCAATGTTTATATCTAAGTTTCCTTGCGCAAAGTCTTCTTTCTGCCTTTATTGGCTTATTCATGCTTACCTTGGCCTGAATGCTTTCTCATATACTTTTATCTTCTCATTACTGCCACCTGTGTATTAGGGGAATAGTGTAGCAGGAATATGTATTACAGCACTTTTTGTGTGTGTTTATTTGAATGAGACCAACAAAATGAGGGACCCACTTCTGGAGTTAGTGCTCCACAGTGCTAATAGAGGTCAGAAACTACACAGGATTCCTATAAGAAGGAAGGATTTGTTTCTTTCTATTATGTGCAAGCAAATAGCGCCAACACCTCAAGGAAAATGATTTAAAGGTGGAATACGAGATTCTACTTTAATACACTTTCTGTCAAATTCTGCAAATACGTCCTCAAGGTCCATTAGCTCCACTCTTTGTGTGCATTGTTCATGCACAGCCCTTAGGGGCTACCAAGCAAGATTAATGATTACTGAGGTATATTGAACCTCCAGCCAGAGTTTCAGCCTCGTCCGGTGCCTCCGTTTTAATCTCACTAGATCACCATGATAACAAGTGCTGCACAACTAACCTGCTCCGGTGGAAGTTCTGTTTAGAATTTTTTGGCTGTTAGAGGTCAAAAACTCCACAGTACCTTTTAACTTGTAAAGTAGCGTTCAAGATTCCTATGAACATTATTAATACCTTGTTAAATCCTAATGCCATTAAGGCAGTGTAAGTATGTTTTCAAGGTCGGAAGAAACAACAAATCAGTGTATTTTAAGATCAGAGTGGCTCAAATATCAAGAAAAATCAAGGTAAAGCTATTGATTGGTTGAGGCCTGGCTGGTATTTCTATACTTTTTCGAACACTAACATCTATACCAGGCTCAGCTATCCTGTGTTTTAGTATGGAGACATGTTTACTGAGTTCAGGTTTCTTGTGTTCTTGTGTGTCTCCAATAATGATGGACTTTTTTTTTTTTTTTTTTTAACAGGCAGCCTCTGTTGTGCCAGCTTCAGCTTTTGCTCAGTACAAAGGAGAGTTGGTGATCTCGTTGAAGTATGTCCCACCTAAAAAGCCACCAACTGAGAAAATCAAAGGTAAAACTAAGATAAGGAAACTGCTTGTACCTCTGTAGTGTTCATAGACTTTGCTTCAAATTTCTGAAAGCGCCTGTCCCTTCATCTTCTCATCTCAAGGAAAAAAAGCAGTACCTGATGAAGGGGGCGAGCTGCACGTTATAATTAAGGAGGCAAAAAATTTGATGGCAATGAAACCAGGAGGCACATCGGATAGCTTTGTAAAAGGGTTAGTGACAAAATGTCGACTCTAAAAATCACAGTTTTTAAACAAGCATTTCTCGTTCTAAGCTGCCATCGTGTTTGTGGCTCTGCAGGTACCTGTTCCCAACAAAAGCAAAGACCACAAAGAGGAAGACTTCGGTCGTGAGGAAGAATCTGAACCCTCACTATGACCACACGTTTGTGTATAAGGATTTGGCTCTGGAGAATCTGAAGGGGATGTGTCTGGAGCTGACAGTGTGGGACAGAGAGGCCATGCTGAGCAATGAATTCTTGGGAGGAGTCCGCCTCAGCTCTGGAAGAGGTAAAAGAGAAAATTCAGTGAATCCTTTTTTCTTTTCACCTGGCTCTCGAATGAATCAGACATTTCTCCCATATCTCTCTGTAGCTGCTTTGCATGACTTAAACGAGCCTTATTTAGTGTGAAACTATATGTGAACCTTATTGCCTTGGTAGTCTGACTATAGCATTGTAAACAGAATCATTCACCTTTTGCTCTTAAGCTGTAGGGGTCAGCTGCCTTTTTCCTTTTAACAATTTTTATTTTTATTTTTTGGCTTTATCATAGGGGCTTGTGTTTTATGACTATCTTTATTGTGTGTAAGTCAAATCAAGCACATGTTTTTCAGAGTTACAGCTTTTATTGCAAAATCTCATCTTTGTGTTTCCATCCATCTGCTGCAGCTCAACAAGGAAACACAAATAGAAAAACAAGTGTAACTTTGGAATATACTGACATGATTTGACTAACACAGACTGCTGAAACAGAACCAGGGCTGTGGATTTTGTCCCCATCTCATACACAGAAAACTCATCAGGAAGAGATCTCAGCCAGTATAAACAAGAAGAATGATTACAGCAGGCAAAATCTGTTTCACTGTTCACATGGGCACCTCATGGTTATTTTAAGACCAACTTGAAACTGAGTCCTATCCTTAATTGCAACTCAGTGGTCTTGATTTGAGCACTTTGGAGGGAGCAATGGTTGTAACACCAAAATGAAGGTGAATTGAACAAGTCTTCACAAAAAGAGAGAGTAATACCATACCTATCTTTTCTTTTATTATAGTTATATATAATTTATCTAGTTATATAGTATAGTTATTATAGTTTAGTTTTATTGTAAAAGCATCACTGACATCTTTAGATTACTGCCTAAGCACCCGTTAGACTTCTGTGTCTTTTTTCCTGGTGTGAAAACTGAGCAAAAGGAATTTGCCGTCATTAGTGATAACAGCCTAGATTGTGTGTTCACTGTGTAATCTTTACCCCTGCAGGCACTGTAAAAATAGGAAAGGAGGAAATGGAGTTGGACTCGGTTGGAGAGGAGGTCAGCCTGTGGCAGAAGATGATGCAGTATCCTGACTCGTGGGCAGAGGGCGCTCTTCCCCTGCGTTCCACTATGGGGAAGGCCAAGGGCAAATGAGGACAGCACAGGCCCAAACCCTCAAAAATATTCCAGGGGCTGAAGCAGAGAGAAGCTGGGGTGTCTGAGACAAACATGAGATTTTGGATTCATTGTAGCATTTTATCAGACCAAAAGCTTGTCTACTAAAGTGAGTAGTCCCACGGTTCATTGGCCGACTGAACACTACACACCGGCTCATCCTTTAACACGCCCCCCGACTGCAGACTGTTGTTGAAAATGTGCCAAAGTGTCGCAACACTAAATTTATCTTAAGAGCATGGACACAGCCACTTTATATTTTTAAAATGTAGACTGTATATATTATTGTAGTTTGAATTTATGCACAGAACTTAGCACAGAAACAGTGTCTTAATTTGTCACCCTTTTCACATACATGGGAAAACAACACATTCTAAACTGGTATTGGACAAAACTTGTGTTGCGTTCAACAATTTATGCTTAATTTAATCCATATTATATTTTACATTAATATAAAACTGTATTTATATTACAAGCCTTTATATGAAGCCATTAAATTTGTCTGTTTTAAATTTTAAGATTTTAACTTTTAACCCCTCAGTGGAGTGTGATCAGAGTCACGTTTACGTCAAGGTTGCCTTGAATATTCTGTTCACCAAATAAAAAGTAACTAAACCAAGACATGCTCGATTGTCTTAACTCTGCATTACACCTGATATCTCAGTCAAGCTGGTACATTTACAGCCACTCAAGTGCGTGATAGTTATTAGTATTTCAACTGGGTAGTCTTAGCTCTTATGAAGTTTCAGATTACAAACAGGTTGAAAAGAAAATACACATCCACATCTTGCATCCAACCAAGTGTTTTGTATTCATGCTTCACTCTGTATGCGTATATATTTAATACTGCGTGTGTTATTCCCCAATCTAATAGGTTCTATTTTCTGTAGCAACCATTTCCTGTCCTCCGAGCCCCTTGGCTGATGATCTGATACAGAGCAAACAGTGCCAGCACTTCAGTGTTGTATAGTGATCACATTTGAACAGGAGGAACTGCCGTCTCTTCATCTTTTCCCCTCACATGTTCCTGTGGACCTGGTTTCTGGTTGTTTGTCCTTCCTTATCTTGTGTTAGTAATACTGATGAGTTTATTGCTGTGGCAACCAGAGAGGTTTATTGAATTAGTCACAGAAATCTCTGTGAAGCTCCAGCCGCTCTCGTTCCTCTTCATCCAGCATGAAGCTGTCTATGTAGGAGAACAGCTCATCCGAAGCTATCGGGGTAATGAATCGCTCTCGGTCCAGTCCAAGGTCATCCAGCAGCACCATGCTGAAGTAGTACCTGGAGATTCTGAATGCCTGCCTATAGAGGACCACAATACAAGCAATTAGATTCTTAAAACAACAATCTCCTTTCATACTTGGACATTATTACAGTGGTTGTAATCAATATTTTTATACTAAAGGATAAAATGACAGTGCAGTGTGGAATGGGTAGCTCACTACCACGCCACTGTACTAAAAAACAGAGGGACAAAATTGGCAACTGTCCGGTGTACATGGAGGAACATTTAGCTATTTAGTTTTAAATATTTCCATCAACAGTTGGTAGAGATCAAAAATAGAGCCAAAAGTAAATAATGGACTTACATTCACCACATGGACAGAAACACAAAAGCAAATTAATACTAAAGCTGCTAATAATTACCACCTGTTTGCAAGAAACCTTCTTATGTTAACTTATAATGTGATGATATGTCATAGTTTGAGTGTTGTCCCAGAGTGGCAAAAGAAAAAAAAATCTGATATTGCAAGTTTAAAGTAGCTTGTATGTATATATTTTTGGCCACTTGATGGCAGGCTGTAAACATGACATCAACTTATAAAGCTGTTATGGTAACATGTTAGCATTTATTTGGACTCTTGTTTTGGACAGCTGATTAATTCAAGTCCGATATTTACTCTATCAGGTTCCTGACTACTTAACAGATGGGAATGCTTCACTATGTTCATCATTAACTGTTGGTGTTGGACAGTTAGTGTGCAGTGACCAAGCACCAGAAACACCACGACAAGAGTGAACCAGAGCATTGAAGCTGCTCCCAAACAAAAACAAGGACTTAAAATAGTTTAAAAAAAAAAAAAAAAAACCTTGTAAATCTGAGGGAAACTGCAGAGTCAGGTGGTACTTCTGTGTGTTTATTGCAAGTGGGTGAGCCTTTTTTGAATACTTTATCTATTAATATTATAATATTAGTGAGTGTGGCTTTAATCAGATTTCATCAGCTTTTATAATTTTTTTTCGCCCCTGGCTTTGCAAAGTTCTTTTGTTAACACTTTTGTGGATTTCCTTTTTGACAATATGCCCTCGTCCCTCCTCTGCTTCTATTTTCTGATTTCCCAGAATGCTTTGTGCTCCGCTCACACAATGCGCTTCAGTATGCAGCACTCGTTTAGCGGTGGGATTTGTGTGTCAGTGCAGAGACTGAAGGCAGAGATTTTCCAGTCTGGAAAAACTGAGCACTGCCCCTTCCTCAAATTGCACAATCAGTGGAAAAAAGTCTATCTGTAGCTCTTCTAAGATGAATTGCTCTCTATATGTTTGTGTCTGTTTAAAATGGTGGACTTAAAAAGAATCTCACTACTCGTCAGAAGAACTCATGGCAGATGTTTGTTATCGATCCTGCTGCTGAAATCCCATTGCTGTTGCTCCACAATGATTCTGTTGCTATTTTTACCAGCGTTGATCTATGAAGGAGATTTTTTCCTTTTAAAGTCAAACTAACGGAGGCTTCCTTTTTATTAGCAGAATCCTGACATTTAAAGAGTGACGAGAAACAACTCTTTACTGTTAATGAGAACGGGACTTCACTTCAAAGCCACCTTAGGATGGAATTTTTCAAGTCAGTGAGCATTTTCTTTCCATGAACCATAAAACTGCTGAATAACTACACGATGAAGTATCTCACTCCTACCTCAAGCCCTCGATGACTTCAAACTGAAGCAGACGTTCTTTAATGCGGCCCGTCTCGCGAGGCGGGGAGCCCAGGAGCTCGATGACCGTTACGTGTCGCAGGTCTAGTCCACAGTCTGATTTCTGGTGGAAGCAAGAAGGGCAGTTTTGGAGGCTGTTCAACTTCTATAGAAACTTTTTGGGGAGATCAAGTGAAGTGTTTCTTACTTGGATCATGACGTTCTGCAGCTGGTAGTCTGGGTCAGATATGTTGGGTGCAGACATGATCAGCAGCCTCCTCTTTTCATAGAACTGATCCAGAAGAGCAGAGACCGTCTTTACATCGGATTTAATCTCCATTGCTACAAACACAAGGCCACAGTTACATCCTGCATTTATACACCCCTACATGTGCTCATGCAGACTGTTATGTGTACAGTAAGTCAGTGGTAGCTAAGTACTGTGTTTTAATACAGTATTGAGGTACTTGTACTTTATACCTTTATTATTTATACCTACTAGTTACTTTTTGAATTACAACATAACTTAAAAACAGGTTTATAAATTATAATGTTTGTGAAGATTAATCCAGTGGTTTCCAGCTTTGTGTGTTTATAATAAGTTGTGTAACCGGGGCTCCTTATCACAGGATTCAGATGACACCAAGTAGAGATTTTCTCTCTAAACTTTCTGCATAGATTAATTTAAATGACTAATGGAGTCCCAAAGATGTAAAATTATCCAATTCTTCATAGAGAAAGAAAACACAACAGAGAAGAGGGTCATTTACTCTATTAATTAACTCGCAACTCCTCAGATTTATCTTGTGAGTTGGGAATCACATGACTGAACTACCTATGTAGAATAGCTGTTCCACCTCAACCGGCTACAACAGCAAATATCTGATCATATGTAATAATCAGCCACAAAAGGCCAACTACTTTTCCTTTTGATGATTTAAGTACATTTTGCGCATAATAGGTAGGTACTTCTGATCATTGTGGAGGCAAAACTCTGATTAGTTGAGCCGTGAGAGGACAACAAGTGCCCTTTTTTCTGCCTTTGCTTCACTGAGCAGCAGTCTCCTCCTCTTTTGTACTGATTCTTGTACCGGTGTTGAACGGTGCTCTCAGGTGTGTTCAGACGCATTACTCACGAACACACTCAGCAGGGGATCCGCCCCAGTTGCGGTTGAACTGGCAGACACGACTAGACACCCCCTTTAGTTCATATCCTCCATCACAGTGGTATTCACATGTTGCGCCATAGTTGTTCCCATCCGAGGAGCAGCTGAGGTACCCATACATAGGTGGAGGTAGTACTGGACATCTTCTCACTGGATAGAGAATAGAAATACAGAAGATCCAATGTGCCCTCCTTTAAGCTTCAGGTTAAATTGTTGTATTTAAACTCATTTCATCACTCAGAACTCGAGGACTGGCAGCTTACCCTCGACACGTACAATAAACTTGCAGGCGGCTCTGTTCCTGGCTTGATCGTACACTTTATATCGGATAATGTTTGCTCCCTCTTTAAAGTCTGTGTCTGGCTGCTGGCCCACTAATATCACACTGCGGAGAGAGGGGTAAAGGCCAAATGTTTAATTTCATTTAAAAGCGAACAGTGAAGGGCGGCAAAGGAAAGGAGTGGCATACTCGAGTGATTTGTCAGCGGTATCGGTGGCAGCCGGAGGGTCCCAGGTGACCCTGGCAGTGAGCTTTCCAGGCTCGGCGACCTTGAGTCTGGACGGAGGACACTTGATCTTTGGCGGATCAGTATCTGAAATAAACAGATGGAAACCCAAAAACAATACTGGCCACATTAGAGGAAGGGATGGAAACTGGCACGAAGGGAAACATCTTTTTATAATAGTTTCACAGTTATTAAGAGCAGAATTCTGAAAGACAAAGGAGTTTGGATTCGGTCCAAAAAGCAGAGGAGCAGGAAATATGCTTGTTATTGTGAGACTTGAGTGAGTGGACACATGGGGAGGCGGTCTTGTGAAAGAATGATGGAAAGCTAGACACCAGTGCAGATGGACTGAATTTAACCTCACGCTGTTGCAGTAAGTTAAAGCTGCAGTTGACAGATAAAAACTTTTGAAATGGGACATCTGGTCAGCTCTACTCACCTGAACACTCCGGCTGCACTCCGCTCCACGAGCCCCCGTGCTGGCAGGTGCGTGAGTGCTCCCCCTCAATGCGATAGCCAGGAGCACATGTGAAGTCACACCTGGAGTCCACCACGAAGCCTTGAGTGCAGCTGTATCTGCCGTGAGAAATAATGGGCAGCACATGGCAACGCATCCCTGAAGAAAAACATTGAGAGAAGGTCGAAACAGTCACACACTTAATAAACAGTGTAAAGAGTAATTACAACCAGGGAAATAATTACAAAACGCCATTTGTACCAACAAGTCTAGCAGTGTGTTGGTCCACATCGTAACTTTGCAAACTCTCCCACTGAAGAAACACATCTTTAAAAGCTGGTCGTGAATGAATTCCTTTCTATGAGAAGGAGCAGTGCAGTTGATGGGGAATACATTCAGCAGCAGATTAGAACAGATTTATTGCACCAGTGAGTAAATAAAGTTTTACAGTGTTTATGTTAATAAGGGAATGTGTGATTCAGTGCAGAAATGCAGTAATTGATGTGTTCTTATAGTTTATTGGTGACAATGTGAGTTTACAATAAGCCATATTAGGCTTTGGAAACTTGTTAGTCTTCTCGTGGGATTTGTTGAATATAAGAAAATGTAGATTATCGCCTAATTTATCCTCACATAGGAATTTATAATCTCTACATACTGCGGCAGTAAGCAGTCCCAGACCAGCGGCGGTTGGGGAGGCACTGGATCGAGCTCCTTCCCATCAGCCGGTATCCTCGATCGCATCTCATCTCACAGCGGGTGCCCAAGGTGCTCCTGTGGGCCCCACCTCGAGGGGAGCGGCAGGTCACCTCGCCATTAGTCAGACCCGGAGAGTGACACCAGTAAGGGTCTGTTTTAAAAAAGAGACCAAATCTGTGTGAAGCACTACTGGTGGAAAGTAGCACCTAGAAACTTTCCTTTATATATAAACATATGTAAAACATAAATAGAAACATTACAATAAAGTTTCCAAATATGGTTTATCCATCTAAATTATTATTAATGATTTGTATCGGCTCCGTCAATCCCTTGTATTGATTAACTTTGTTAGAGTTAATGGTTTTAGGTTAAACATACTGTCACACTTGCAATTCATAGATACGACTTAATAGTTTAAACATCTCTCTTTTTTTTGTTCTTCAAGACGTTTCACTTCTAATCCAAGAGGCTTCCTCAGTTCTGACTTACAGGTTGGGATTCCCAGGAATTTATTCTCACCACTAATACACATGGCTGATGGCCCGTTAACAACCTTAAGACTCACATGCCTGGAGGTCTGAATGATTAGACTGCCAGGTGAGACATGAGTCAAGGTGGTGAAACTTTCTGAAAGGGGATCTCAAGGCTGCATTGTAAGTGTCTGATAGGTGGTATGTCATAGATCCCCTCCACTGTTTAGAGAAGGCTGTTTCAGTTTAACATGAACTGGCTTTCATTTCTCCTAAACCATCTGTCTTCTCTGTCTCCAGTGTTGGCATTGCTGCACTTAATGAAGTGTCTCATAAGTTGCCATGTGCTGGTTGAGTGGTTGTTTAGTCTCCTCTGTATATAGGTCTGTGCGCTCCTGGCTGTGTTGTACTGCACATTAATTCTTGAGACTTCCAATCAGTCAGTTACAACTGAGGAAGCCTCTTGGATGAGAGGTGAAATATTTTCAAGAAAGAAATGGGTGCCTTCTACTGAAGAACTTGGGAGTACCATGACCTGGATGACTGAGAATCTACACAGACATTTAAGCAACAAATCAATCAGTATCATACAGATCCTCAGACACACATCTCTCATCTGTCTTGTTTCCATAAAAAACAAATAGAGGCCTTCTTGCAAAGCTACACGCCTATGAGTGAAAAGACAAAATCTATAACTGTGAAGGTATATTTTGTCATGCGGCCCACCCCCAGTGAGCGTCTGTTTTCCATACGCACTTTTGTAGTCCAGCTGAGGAGTGTCATCTTCCTCTACAAACTCATTGTAGCTGTCATACACCGTGGTCCCAGAGCCAGCTGAAACAAAGAGACGGACATGTAGAAACACCAAACAAACCTTTTACGTGTTTTATATCACCACACCGCTGGTTCACTGGGAGGTAAACTATCATGGTTAAAGCACACAGTATGTAGGTCAAACAGAGGCAGGCAGACATGCGATGATTCTCCACACTCGAGTCCCATTTCCACAGCTTCCTCTCAGGCTTCCTTTAACAGAAGTCCAATAACATTCCAGTCTATAAAACACCTGGATTTGCAATCAGGCACTCTAATGGAAACTCCTGAGAGTTTTTAAACCTGCAAGCAGAATCAGAAAAATTTTGCAAAAAGATCATGTTGTTGTCTTGGAGAAATGTAAAGAAAGGTTTGAGAACACATGGCAGAGTTTGTATTGTGGGGCTTCTGGTCTTCATTATGTTCTGAAGCTTTTACAACACAACGAAGGCCACACATTAGGACTAACAGCATGTTTTCATTACTCACTTGGAGTTTGTGCTTCCTACTCATCACTTGCCACGTTAAAAGCAGCATGGCTTGTGTAGCGTATTTTCTGCACGATAAATCAATTTCACTGTTATCCTCCTCTCTCTGCAGTCGCTGTTCGGGCACATTATCCCCTTTCGAAATCCCGAAAATGACTCCGTGTTTAAAGATGAGTGCCAAACTTTCCAGCCTGTCAACCTCCACCCCCATCTCAACTCGGCTCCCCTTGCTTCAGTTGTCTCTCTTTTCTGGCACCCTTTGGCTCAGTCAAAACAAAGTTGACTATAACACCTATTATCCTGTTAATAATGATGCATCACATTCAGCTTCTCTGGACGCTGCTCCAAATTGTTCCAGAGATGTTTGGATTAAACCGGTCGTCAGCACTTTTCTCATAATGAGCTCAATGTTCCACTCAGTGACGCTTCCCCAGACTAATATTTCCCCCCTCACAGAGAATTAGTCACACAGCAAATAAACACATTAAGCTCGAGGCACTGCGGGGCCGGAGCAGAGACAGACATTACTTCAGGTGACATGCACCATCACGCATGTGGCAATAAAATTATGTATTTTTAATTACAGACTGGTGAAAGTACTGCAGTGCTGTAAAATGCCTCCTATACTTAAGTGCAATTTTGAGATCCTTGTGTTTTACTTGTGTATTTACATGCTGTGCTCTACTTCTGCTTCACTACATTTATCTGACAGCTGTACTAGTTGTTTTGTTGCCTTTAAACCTGTGGATTTGACCTGTGAATCATTAGTTCATCTGCTTATTACTTATTCAATGAAGAGTTTATGTTTAAATTTAAGAAACTAGTTATAATTTGTATGTTATAAACCCAAATGTGTTCAGTTTCCCATCAAGTGTGATAAAAAAAAAAAAGCTCAAATACATAGAATCAGCAAATATTGGGCTTAAAAGTACTATTGTATGATTTTCAAAACAAAAGGATCTAAATACTGGCCCTTGACAACTGAGGGTGCAGAATACCTCGACACTGACACACACCGTGCATCACACACCACTCGCTTTACCGCAGAGACGTGCACAAACTGCAGGCAGAGCGAGTCCATGCAGCAGGGATGAGTCACACCACAAGAAGCCTGTTTGAGGCTTCATTTATCTCTAATGACAAAGCCGAGACAACGACCACCGTCCCTTCAATCACTCCACACTATCACCTCGGTTCATGCGTGCTCCTGGGAGGATCTGGGGTCACGTTGTTATCTTGCAGGATTAAACGAAGGCTTCAGCGCACTGGGCCCAGAGGGGGACTCCTCAGTAATTAACTGGCCGTGATTGGAGCCGAGCTGTAATTAAACTGCCTGGTCAGCGCCGCTCAGAGGAGCGCCCGAAGAGAAGGGGACAGGCTGCTTGGCTCATTTTAAATTCATCTCCACTGGATTTTGGCCAGTTGCATGCTGGGAGATGTTGTGGAGGAGCGGGCTCCATCTGCATTCATCCAGTCACCTCAAAAATTCAGCACATCTGCATCTAATATAAATGTTATTACGGCTGAGATGAAGGTATTTCCCAGCTGCAGGGACGGAAGACGAGCGTTTGAGTCATTTGAACTTTCTCCAGAAACCAAACATGATTCTCATCTATTTCATATTTCCATTTTCATTATGATTTACAATCAAGCAGCAGTGAATGTTACTAAGTTCACTTTCTTAGGCACTGTACTTGATTATCAGGATTTTACCGTAGGAGCTTGTGAAATATGATGCATTGTTATAGATAAATCCACCAAATATCAAATTAGAGCAGAAATAATTGACTAATTTACAGAAAATTAATCTGCACCTATTCAAGTTGTTTGTCACTTATCAAAGATTTCATGGTTTCACCTTCTTATAAGTGAGAATTAGCTGCTTTTCTCACAGTAAACTGAATAATTTGGCGCTTGGAGGATGTCACTTTGAGCTCTGAGGAACTGTGATGACATTTCTCACTATGTTTGGGATTTTTACAGATCACACTGAATCAGCAGATTGATCAATAAAACACAAATATATTTTTAGTTGCAGGCTTTGTTTAACTTTAAACAACCATCTGTACTATAATGCTGTTTGCACTTTAATATTCATATTTTGTCATATAACATTAGAACAAGCCATTTGTCTGCATTGAGAACTTTCATGCTTCGACTCAGAACGGGATGCTTTTACTTTCTTGCATTAGGAGCTACTTTCTCTTGATCAAACAGCCTGTTTTTGTTACTCCTGGAATCCAATTTTAAGCAATAAAATCAGAGTTCACACACAGATAAATAAAATGATATTTGTCTACTCATGAACTCACCTGTGAGGAATAAGATGAACACAGCAACAGAGCAGCTGAACAACATGTCAGAAGCACAAAGATGACACTCCTGGACGCAAAGAAAGAAAGAAAGAAAAAAAGTTTTCCGTGGAGTTTGGCTCCCAGAGACCAACACCAAAGGAAAAAGTAGTACAACCCAGGGAAGGTTCACAACTAGTGTGACCAAACACCTTTTAAAATCCTGGACTGAATAATCCTCACTGAGGACAACAAGCTCAGCCGTCCCACCAGAGTCTCCGCAGTTATTGTGAAGTGAGGATCTTTCCAGTTGATCTTCGAAACACAAAACCACTTGGTGGCACCAACGGACTTCTGCTGTCAGTGTGTTTCCTCCTACTGCTGCATTAAACATGATGATACTAACTCCACCCCTTAAAATAAGTCCTGGGAAGTGAAAGTTATTATAGAATACAAATTAAACACTACACTGAATTTACCTTCTGTGTAGCATGTCAGTGCTTATGAAACCTTATTTCAGAAATGCTTTTGGTCTGATAATGTTATTAGACTGCAATAATGTCACACTGTATGTCTCACTTGTACAGTAGGTTGGTTTTCAAAGACAAGCTGACAAAGTATGTGCTGCAAATACAAAAAAAAAACCCCTCAAGACTTGGTTGTACTATTTCTATCTCCTACTTACAGCAATTAACACAACTTGCTGATTTTGTTTTGAAAGAGTTATCACATGTATTTTGGTTGGAAAATGTCCCACAAGAAATTCTATTGCTGTAAACCATTAATCAGAAACTGATTTTGTCTTTTTAAAAAATCAGCAGTTAAAATGAGCACCTTATTGTGATAATTTTATTTTATGCAGCTGATGTAATTCAAACCAAACTCACAACTGTGTCACATCAGCAGAGCACAAAGTCAGATTACATGAAAACAGCACCGCAGCTGCCAAAATAAAAGCACAGATTGGGAAAAGCACAAGACCTGTTGGCTTTTTTTGTAGTTCTTGAAACGTGCATTCACACAACAGACATTAGGAATACTCATGATACAAACATTGTGAGTCATATTAAAAGACTAGTTACTAAGCAAGACACTGTCACTGTGAGCCTGAGTCACTGGCTCCACTTAGACTTCAATTTTTAGTGATTTTAACTTCAAACTCTGAACCAGGGCTTACCTTTGGATTTTCCCAGTAACTCCTTATTATCAGTTAATCTGCTCATTACTTTCTCGATCAGATTTGGGTCAAACTAAAACTAAAAACTAAAAAGCTTAATCATATTAAAACCCTTATTTTAAAAAAAAAAAAAAAAAAAAAAACTTTTTCTGTAGTTCTTGAAAGGAGCTATCACACATTGTAAACCACAGGAAGAGAACACTTTGCTACTAAATAACTAAATAAAAGATTATTATCAGGCTCTAAAATTAACATTATTAGCCTACTGCTGCTATTAAGTTGCTTTAAATTTAACTCATTGTTATGAGACGGAAAGAGAAACTACTGACAGTTTAATTCAGAATTATGAGACGATAAGTCAACTTTATGTAACTGATATCACTTCAGCTTCAGTCATTTCATCTCATTAGTTTGCATGTTGAATTAAACATTGAGTTTTAAGTATCCAGCAAAAAGATCATTTTCATCATATTTGTAGCCTTTTTGAAGTTTTCCTGGAGCTCTTTAAAGTAACAATCATGTAGATGACCACTGAAGAAAAGGCAGATAAACTGTTATGAGTAACAACGACACAAAGATAATAAATTAATACAGGAATACTTTGTCTACTAAAGAAGACATTATTGTTGTAATAGATAAAATACTGGGAATATGTTGGGAAGATTTCTTACTAAGTAAGAGAATCATTTGGTTACTACTTTATCGATTTTACTTTGACTTTGGTTTTCAACAATTCTGACTCAGTACTTGTTCTTACTTGAAGAAACAGTCAATAGTTTTAGCTTTCCAAACAGGAAGTCTAAGCATTTTACCATACTTATAACCATTTTCTGTGTTTCTTGAAAGTGACAAACATACAGGTGGCTGACGGGGAAAACCATGGAGGAAATGTCAGGAATAACAGAACTGATGCAAACGTGACTGTTATGAGACATCGCTATTATAATCATGATTCATGCAGGGCAGAAAATTAGTCAGCTTTTGACTCAGTAGTTTGGATTTGGAAATAAACAGACAAGAGTTTTAGCTTTCCAGCAAATGATTGTGCAATATGGAGAACAAAAAACTAATAAATTAAAAATAATACACCGCTTAATCCTCACGAGGGTCACGGGGGGGCTGGAGTCTATCCATCAGGGTGAAGGCAGGACATCCTGGACAGGTCACCAGTCTATCACAGGGCTACACTTAGAGACAGACAACCAAGCACACTCACATTCACACCTACAGAGAAGTTAGAATCACCAATTAACCTCAACATGTTTTTGGACTGTGTGGGAGGAAGAACCCACGCTGCACAGGGGGAACATGCAAACTCCACCCAGAAAGATCCCAGGCCAAGGGTTCAAGGAATCAGGGATCTTCTAGCTGTGAGGCGACGGTGCTATTCAACGAGTCACCGTGCGGCCCACATATATATATATATATATAGTTTTGTGTGTGTGTGTGTCTGTGTGTGTGATATGTGTACATATCCAATTGTAAATTCACCATGTCATAGCTGTACTTTTCCATACATATATATATTGATCATGACCTGCCGTCCACATACATGGGCATCACATTTTGGGTTATTTTATCACAGTAGTTAATTTTTTTTTAATTGTTTTTATTTTTATTATTTTATCATGATTTTAATTTTATTGTTGCTGTTTATTGTTATTTTTTTTTTAAATATCTTTTAAATATGTCTTAAAATATTTTTTCTTTTCTTTATAATTTCATATTTTGTTTGGTATTTTTATTAGATCAAATAGCAAAGAGACATAAAAAATGCATATCAAACAAGAGCTCGGGTCTTAAGAGGTTATATCTTTATCTTTATTTTGTATTTGTCTACTGCACTTTTGTGATTTCTTGTCCTGCTTCTTTCATGCCTCAGTGAGGGAACAGTAAAGTTTATATTATTATACATAGAGAGGATTTTTATAAATAAAAAGCTATTTTTAAAAAAAGATTTTCATCAAATAATTGTGAACATTATTATTATTATTATTATTATTATTATTATTATTATTATTATTATTATTATTACTGTTATTACTGTTATTAATAATGATAAAGTTTTTTAAAATGCTCTTTGTTGTTTTTCTTTTTCTTTCTGTTTTTGTTTTTTTCCCACTAACTTCTCTCTCCTAACTTTTCCGCTCAGTCTGTGTCTGCTCTGGTGCAGCAGGACTCGGGTCTGGCTGACTAATCGTGGTAAACCTCCCTCGGCCTCCTCCACAGGCAGCTCTGCGGTTCCAGGTGTTTATTGTGGCAGCTCTTCCTGACTCTGCTGCTGCTGCCTGACGCTGCTTGACGCTCCGGAGCCTGTTGATCCTTCAGGAAAGTGAATTTTTCGAGTGACGACACTTCCCCTCTCTGCTCGGCTTATCCTGGACCTCTCGGCTCTCTCCGCTCCGGGACGCTGCCAAGTGAACTTTTCTCTGTGTTTTGGGCTCCGAAGTGGAAGCGCAGCATGTCGCCGCCGTCTCGACGGCTTCAGACGAAGCCGGTGATCACCTGCCTGAAGACCTTCCTCATCTCCTACAGCCTCATTTTCTGGGTGAGTGTCGGGCTGTAATGGGGGACAACGGGCTCTGAAAGCAGCAACAATGGGCTCAAAGCGGCGCCGCTGCCAACGAGGCGAAACACGGCGCCTCGTTAAATCACAGCTCCAGTTAGATATGTGGAACAAAAATGTCCCTAAGTCGGACTGAGGCTGGTTTTGTTGTGGTTTTTACACCGACGACCACTTGTTGGAAACCCAGCGACCGTTGGAGATGTTGAGGCGGATTGTTGTTGAGTTTATCACCGAGTGGCTCCGCTGTTAGCCGGCAGCAAAACACCCAACAAGCTAGTTTACCAGTAAATACACATGATTTAGGCAGGAGGGAGACACAGGACAGGTCCATGTCATCAGTACAGGTCCATGTCATCAGTACTGCTCAGTTCAGATACGGTCAGATGCAACGAGCAGTCGATTAATCGATTAACGACAACAAACACGACTGTAGCAGGCAGCTGCTGTAGAGTTATACTCAACTTATCTGTCTCTACAGCTGTCTAGTCTGCTTTTAATTTAATCACCAGCTACTTTGATGATCGAATATTCAGTTGGAGTCATTTTTAAAAGAAAAAGTCCAGAATCTCTGATTGCAGCTTCTAAACTGTGAAAATGTTGTTTTCTGTGTGACAGTAAACTGAATGTCTTTCAGCTGTGATCCAACATGGTGGTGATCTTTATAATCAGGTTAATTATCCTCAGAGCTCCAATAATTATTTCATTAGTTGTCTCTTATTAAATTAATCACCTTTCATTTTTGATAATTGATCGATCAGTTTGAGTTTTGTAAAAGCTGCAACAAGCAGTCAGTGCATCAATTAATGTCAACAAGGGGATTATTTCTATTATCAAGTTTTTTAACTCTAGAGTTGCAATGAATGATATTAAGTTCATCGCCATCTAGTTTTAATAATCAATTTAATCGGTTTGAGTAACTTTAAAATAAATCAGAAGAACAAAGATGACAAAACAAGTTTATGGCTATTTTGAAAATGTAGTTTTTAATTTGTCTAATATCAAATTATTTTTGAGAATCGATTAACGGGTTTGACTAATGTAATAGTTAAAGCTGCCAGAAGCAGTCGATGCCACGACTAATGATAAAAAAAATCATCTGTGCCAGCAGCAATGGGGGTCATTTTTATTATTAGGTTATTCATCCTTAGAGCTGCAATGACTAATCTTTTGGTTGTCCGCTTTGAACTGAATCTCTGGTTGTTTGATGATCAGTTGGTCTGTTTCAGTTCTGTACCACGAACAAGCTTCATCAAGCAGTTCAGTAATTCATTAATGACAACAAATATTGTATACAGGCACATTTGGTGGCTTTTTAAATTATTTATGACTGGAGTTGCAGCAATTAATCTATGTGTTAGCTGTGACATTAACCACCAACTGTTTTGATAATTGATCAATTGATTTGTGTGATTTTTTTTTTTTTTTTTTAAACTAGTCTAAATTCTCTTAATTGAGTTTCTAAGATTGCCAGACATTTTTCTGTGTTGTTTTCTCCTCTGTGACAGTAAACTGAATATCTTTACGTTGTGGACAAAACAAGACATTTGAGGACGTCATCTTGGACTTTTCCAAACACTGATTCACGTTTCACGATCTTGTCACACTTTCTAGACCAGTTGGTTTACAACTAATCAACTAGTTAATCGCCAACTATTTTGACGATTAGTTGGTTCATTTTATCATGAAAAAAAGTCTAATTTCACTGATTCCATGTAAATAACAGGACAAAAGACCAAATAACTAAAAAAGATTCAGCTCCACTATAGCACTGCATTAAACAACTTAATTATTCAGTACATTTATTTTCTCTGATTAATCATTTCATACTATGTTCTAATGACTGATAAAACAGTAACGAAACCATAGAATAGCAACCTGCAATGAGAACATTTTGGCCTAAAATAAATAATAGAGTTTGATTGAATTAATTTTCTACTTTCAAAAAATAAAATCTTAATTTGATACTAATTTTAGGGAATTTTCTTTTTGAGAAAGTGATTTTAAAGTAGGTTTAAGGATTTTAACATAAGAATTACAAGAATGGCTAATAGTGATTTGTGTGACAGACATTGTGATTTGATTGAATACTTTAAAGTGACGCCTCAGTTCAGTATTTACTATGTAGCAGACAGACGGAGACACAGTGACTTTATCAAACCATTGACACAACATGAAACAAGGCTCTACAGCATCTGAGCCAGACTGCACAATACAACATGTAATATTGGGTAAAATATAAAATGTAAAGCAACATTTTTAAATTATTCAAATGTATTGTTCAAACCCAAAATCTTTTAGTTTATTATCATATAAGAGAAAGTCAGTCGTCCTCACATTTGAGGAGGAAAGACGACAGATTGTTTGTTTGTAAGATTAATCAGCTGTTTTTCTGTTATTTTATTGGACTCATCAGTTAGTCAGTGGGTTTCTTTTTTATGTATAACAGTAAACTGAATATATTTTGGAGTCCGGACTGTTGTTCTAATGAAACAAATGATTTAAATCCATGACCTGTAGTGAACACTTGATTTCACTGTTTCCTCATGTTGTTCTCATAACGATTAATAGAGAAAACAATCGCTAGGATAAAACCAATGATGAGCTTCACCCTCATTTACACGCAGCATATGCTTACTTACAGAAAATAAACATTGTCCTCAGAAGAAAATGGACCCTTATCGTTGCTCTTCCTGTTAATCTTTGTACCGAGCAAACAGCCATCTCAGGCTGCCGCTGACATAAAGTTCAGGTCTGTGCTTTTATCTGGCAATTTATTGCTGTTGGCTGGTTGAGCTGATGCCTCCCTGCAGGCTAATGACTTGTGTGGGGAGAGTTAAAGGAAAAGATGCTGAGATAATTGAACCACAGGCTGAAGCCGGAGTTGTATCCCTGATGTGTTTTTATGAAAAAACACTGACAGGTATAAATAAATAATACGCCGCATATTTATCACGTCTTGTGACTGACATGAGTGGAAGAAGAGCTTATCAAATAAAGGAGGTTATATCCTGTTTGTCTCGATACACGTCTTGTCTCAGACACCATCTCCCCTCCAGCTCATCTGCATTTGCTCCCCCGGGAACAGTCGAGATGTAATAAAGGAAATCAATAAGGGAAATTGTGTTTTTTCCTGGATTTGGCTCGTTGTGGATCTTAAGTAAAAGTGTCTGTGATGTTTGTCAGATTCGGTGCAGATCTTGGGTCCGTCTGAGCGGCTATGCAGTAACACTTGGTATTTCTAGAGCAAAAATAATAACGCCTGCAGAGGCTGTCCCTCAAACATGATGGAAGATCTCAGCTGGTGTCAACGGTTGGGTTCGCATTAATCAGACAACTACTTTCCTAATTTAGTTGATAGTTGGTCTCTTAAATCTCAGAGAATCGTCAGAAATGTGTTCAAAATACACCAAATATTCACTTTTAATGTCAGTTGTGATGAAGCAAAGCGTGATGTCTCAAGGACCTGAAACCAGCAAGTGCTCAGCATTTCCTGCTTAAAAAAGGATTTGATCAGTGATGGGGGCTGATTTTCTGGCTTGCATAAATCAGACAGGGCTTTCAACTCCATTTTTGTTATTGTTCAGTCTGTTGATTGTTTTCAAAATGCATTTCTGGTTGCACGAAACTGTGAGAAGATCATGAAAAGTTTCCAGAGTCAGCAGTTGTTGTTGTTGTTATTTTTGTGCTCCCAATATTTAGAGTTAATATGACATTGGACCAAAATAATCACACTTGGAAGCATGTTTGCTCCGGATTACATTTCTTTTATTTAAAGGCCAAATCTTATACTTTATATTCGACAGAGTGGACGTGAACCTGAATAGCACATTATTAAACTGTGAAGGAAACCTTGATTTAGTTGTCTTAATATATATCTTCAACTATCATCTGTTGACATGACAGAACTTCTAAATATTCTCTGTAGATTCAACAACAAAATAAGAGGATTCACGGTGACCGTAGCGGTGACTAACTGACCTGATGATTATGAGCCTTTAATTTTCGGTTTGGTGACGGTCACAGCCCTAAAAAGCCCTGCTCGTCTTCCTCTGTGGCTCTTTGATGCCGCTCGCTGACTCGCCCTGCTGTCGTGTTCAGTTCACAGGCGTGATCCTGCTGGCCGTCGGGGTGTGGGGGAAGGTGAGCCTGGAGGCCTACATCACCCTGGCTTCTGAGGAGAGCACCAACGCGCCATATGTCCTAATTGGGACCGGAGCCACCATCGTTATTTTCGGACTGTTCGGATGCTTCGCTACATGCCGTGGCAGCCCATGGATGCTGAAACTGGTCGGTGAAGGAGCACTTGGAAATAATCCCTCTCAGATGTGACCTTGTGTAACTGTTTTCTTCTCTTGTTGCTTCAGTATGCCATGTTTTTGACCTTGGTGTTCCTGGCTGAGCTGGTGGCCGGAGTCTCGGGCTTCATCTTCAGGCATGAGGTGAGGTTCAAAGCGTTGAATATTTTTTGAAAACTGACTTTGATTAGATTGTTAAAATGTGTAATCAACTTTGTGCTTAATTCTCCAGATCAAGGCCAAATTAGGCAGTGCCTATAAGAACGCTGTGAAGTCCTACAACAGCACCGACAGCAGCAGCTCTGCAGTCGACGCCATCCAGAGGACTGTGAGTGGAAGCTTCTCCGTTATACTAATGATGTCTCTGCTGTCTAACGTTGTTGTGTCAATCGTAGTAAACCAAAGGACTCCTGTTTAACATAACATTCTAACACTGCACAGCTATGGCTACAATGCAGGATTACACAGTCGTAGCATTAATCGTAGGGAAAAAAAAAAGCTAAACTTAAGCTGCGTTTCTTTCATTTTTCATTTTACAAAAAATTGCAAAAACATGGAATCAACATTTTTTTCCACATGCCAGAAGGTGTTACCAAAAACTTTTCATGCTATAGATATTTTGCTGCTTATCTTTTTTTTCTTGTTTCAGCACTTCTCTCATATCTGCTCTCAGTTTAAAGTTCAGCCTAAAAGTCTCTGAATGTTTGTCACAGTTGACGCTCTCATGGTTTCACAGTTCCACCAAGCAGTGCAGAATAATTCGTTTTTTTCAGAATGCAGCTATTGCACCTGGTTTATTTGTTTATTCTTATGGAGAGACGTAGAATAATGATTTAGACGACATATCTTGATGGTTTTTGAGCGTTTCCAATGAGAGGGCACAACACAGAGGAATGTTTCAGTGACCATCGTAAAGCCAAAAAAAATCTAATTATTGAGTCTGTTCTTTAAAAAATTGCACACCTTTGAAAGCTGCAGGTGGTTTTTGGGTCTCAGAGGGTTAAACTGAACCTCAGAGAGAATGGAAGCGGCGCAGCGACGCTCTCGTTCAGGCATGTTGCTGTCGTCGCTGCAGCTGTTTTCCAAATAGGGGAATCCAAAACATCTGCAGTGACATCACCCATTGTGTGGTGGCGAAAAACCCATCATCCAGCTGTTCCCCCTCATTCTGTAAAACAAACCTTTTCTTCTTGCATAAGGAAAGTCGTGACAACTTAGTGTGCGTTTTGTGTTTTTTCCATGTAGCTGCACTGCTGCGGAGTGAAAAATTACACCGACTGGAGCGAGACGGCTTACTTTAAAGAGCACGGCGTCCCTACCAGCTGCTGTAAGCCCAGCGCCGACTGCTCAAGTGAGAACCTGAAAGACCTTGACAAGGCTGGGAAAGAAGTGTACACGACGGTGAGTTTAGATCACATCGTCCAGCAGGGTGTGTAGAAAACTGGAAACGTCCCTTTACAAGTGTGTGTTCTTGTGTTGTGTAGGGCTGCTTCGCGCTGGTGACCACTGTGATGGAGGGAAACCTGGGAATCATCGCTGGGATCTCTTTTGGGATCGCATTCTTCCAGGTATGTCATATATTAGCTTGTAGGTCAACTACGGCTGTTGTAACCTCTCACACACAGAGCTGCAATGAGCATCAACAAGTCGGGTCATTAGTCGTGTTTCTGTAACGTATTTTCATGTGTTTTTAAGTACAGCATCAGAAAAACCATTATGGGAGCTGCAAAATTTTAAGAAAAAAAACTCAACAAACATCCTAGTTACAAGAATGGTTTTAATGCTTGCTTAAAGTTGTTCTTATCTTTGTCAGAAAATCATTATTGCAAATAACCGGAGATGGATACACTTGATGAGGCAAACGTTTAATTAATGTGTGATCAGCTGGTTCAGCTTTTTTTTTTTTTTATTAATTGTTTTCGTCTCCTGATAGCAAGAAACACGTCCAATACCACCTGACATGGAAGACTAATGACAACTTACCCAAAGAAAATACTTTAAGATGTCTCTCTGTTGCTCTCTCATAGATGGGCACAGATTTGTTAGTTTCTTCATCTCCATTAAGTTTTTTTAGCAGCTGGCTCCCAACTGGTTTTCTTTCTGGTTCATGACCTTTACTTCTTCTTCACTGTTTGTTCCAGCCATGCGTAATGTCGCCTCTATCACCAGCGTTATGCGGCCCAATCTATTCCTATCAAAGCACTTAGTTCACATTGTCTTCATAACATTTTTATTTACATTTTCAAAGTTCGCCACAAATTTGCTTGGCAGTGATATGAAAACATGGCTATTCATCGTTTACTCCTCTCCTCTAGCTGTATAAAACAACATGTGCCCACCTATGATGAGTGTATTCAGAGCTTAACAAGATATTTTGAGCTAAACAACAACAGGTTAAGCACAGTAAACACCATGGGTACAGGTGTATACTGACACTCACTCACAGACCAGAGAGCCGGGAGCGCAGGTACAACATCGGTACCGACACAGAAAGCAGCATAAATGTTCTTCTAGTGACTGTCAAAGCTCCGTCAGGCTTCATGTCTTTCTAGCGGTGACACAGAGAGTCTGACAGTAGTTGTTCACCCCTGGTTTACTCTGACTGCTGGCTGCATGTCACTGTCCATGCTGCTGTGAGCAGCGACCAGTTAGCGTGTCGCGCAATATATACCCACAAGGTCACACCTCATACATGTGTTGCTCTTTCACTTCTGTCATTTTTTTGGGGGGGAAATGGAGGCTTCAAACAGGATCTGAATGTGTCGATACCTTTAAAATGAAATTGTTTACATCTATCCAATATCTGGATTTTAAGTCTGAAATTTCTACCTAACATAATGCCCCTAGCACTGTCGCCTCGCAGCAAGAATGTCGCCGGTTCGTGTCCCGGTGGGGGCACCGGGATCTTTCTGTGTGGAGTTTGCATGTTCTCCCCATGCAGTGTGGGTTCTCTCCGGGTTCTCCGGCTTCCTCCCACACGGTCCAAAAACATGTTGAGGTTAATTGGTGATTCTAAATTGTCCGTAGGTGTGAATGTGCTGGTTATCTGTCTCTAAGTGTAGCCCTGTGATAGACTGGTGACCTGTCCAGGGTGTCCCCTGCCTTCACCCTAAATCAGCTGGGATAGACTCCAGCCCCCCTGCGACCCTAGTGAGGATTAAGTGGTGTACAGATAATGGATGGATAATGCCTCCATGTTGTTGATCAATATTTGTCAGAATGTTTTGGCTCACTATAGAGTCAGCTATTAAAGGATAATTTCGCATATTTCAACCTTTTCCATTACACATTTCCTTTATTATACAGATATGAATCATTGTATATCTTTTCTAGTCTGATGGGGGTTCACGGGCTAAACTGTTCTTGCATTTAGCTGTTTAGTTTCCAAACAAAAAGCGTCTAAACAAAGCAGCGTGTGCAGATGCAGGTGATTGGATCAGCCAGCGAGTGTCCTGGTTTTGAGACTCTTAGTGTAGTTTAGCATAAAGGCCTTTCCAGACGGCTAATTTCCATGTTTTATTTCAGTCAGATTGAAAACAAATTTTGAAAATGACTAATGTAGAAATCATTACAGCATTAAGGGAGCTTGTGATGATCGTCCAGATTTTTTTATTCTTTTTTGCGACTCCTTGTTTCCCTGAATCTCTACAACAGAGGTGGAGAGTGTAAAGTAAGTGTGACCCAGAAAGCCACAACCGAGGCAGCACTGGGAAACACTCCAGGCTCAAATCATCGACTATTACTCGTGTAGCGGTGAACGGGAGATTCACAACCTGGATTGTGACAAGACAGTCTCCAGTGTTAGCTGTGATAATTTAAAGATTCACTCATTTGTAGCCTGTCTGAGCACTAATGTGTGTTCTCTGTTCTGGAAATGGTTGAAGAACTATATAATCCATAGTTTTCTACAAGAAGGACAAAGATTAATTTATTGTGTTTTGAGTGGAACTGTGTCCGTGACAACTCTGTATTTTGTGAAACTCATTTCCTCTCAGCTCATTGGGATATTCCTGGCCTGCTGCTTGTCTCGATACATAACCAACAACCAGTATGAGATGGTCTAACAGTCGCCTTCCACAGGTAAGGCTGTTCACGCGCACTGCACAAACTAAATCATGTTTTACACGCATTGGCACAGATTACAAACTCCAGTTGTTCAATAAACTGCAGCTTTGGATGAATGTAAAAGTTCAACAGAGGTGTTGTCTGTTTTCTGTTTGCAGGTCACTGATGGGCAGCTCCTGGTGCAAACCGACTTCACATTTTATTGTTGTGTGTGTGTTAGTTGATATTATTTTAGAGAGGGAAAACACTCGCTGCTTCTTCTTTTATTTGATCTCACCAATGACAAACAAGCAGAAGGGAAACGTACGAAAAGGGGAAATCACAAGGGACGGCTCAGTTTGACCAAAACGAAAAGGGACCCGAGAACGTCGGAGATCATTTGTCACTCCTGGGATCTAATTAGGGAATTTCTGTTAAGCGTAGATGCCAATACATAGTTGTCACTTTTTTTTTTTTCTTTTTTAAACTTTCTTGTCTTGTCTTGCAGCTGCCTTATTTTGTAATTTTTGCTAAAAGTAGTCTGTAGCTGAGCAGATGAATCTAGACAATAAGCTGAGAAAATCATGTGTATCTCTATGTGTTGAAACTCGTACGAGCCTGAGAGACGGACGAGAGGTCGCCACCCTGAAATCAAGATTTTCGTGATTTATGAGTTGTGTGGAAGATGAGCCTTACGGATGGATGTGGGCCAGTACTGTTGACAGCCAGCGTTCATGTGTGCCAACTTTCTAAGACAGTTTCCAGTGTTAAATTGTTACTCTTTTGTGGATGCATGTGAAATACTTGAAAAAAAATAAAGATGAAATCTGTAAACGGCGTGTGCTCTCGGCAGCTCGGGACGTGTCTGTCCTGCAGCTGTCTGCTCCGGTGGCCATCTGAAAATATTCTGGCACAAGTCGATGCTTTGGCAGACAAACGTGCTTCACTTTATGTGGGGCCTCGTGAAGGATCCATACAGGATGCAGGATGTGAAAGGCATTTAGAGATCCAGGGTGGAGGAGAGTGTTTTACATCAGCACAGTAATGAAGGATATATAAGTAACCGCATGTAAATACTGTGTGAAGCTGTTTCAGAGGATGTAAAACTGAAAGAAGAAGTTAATCTATTGTGGGATTAAATAGGAATTTATCATCCACAGGCTCAAAACTTCTTAGTAATTCAGTTTAAGTGTAACATGAGAAAACAGAGGAGCTGGTCTGTCTTGTTATGCTGTATTAGTCACATTCCACCTTAGCTGTGAAAGGAGGGTTGATACCATGAGCTTTGAGAAGGAGTCTGTAGAAGAATACCAATTTATTTTTTTTAAATGCAGAGCTGATGTGTTTTGAGTTGTTAAAAGAGCACATTTGCTAACATACTCAAACCGGGAGCCTGTAAACTAGTTTTTAGTCAGAAGCCGCAGTCTGTGATGTCAGGTTTCATGTCACAGACTGCTGTTTGCATAGTGACGGGAACATTCAAGGTCCGTTTACATGAAGTGTGCAAACCATTCAAGTTGTACTTCCTCTTATAAGCACCAAACATACCTGAGTACTTTGGTAATGTGACAGTATGTATGTTGTATGTTGGCCCAACACATCTCAACATAGTCATGGCCAAATGTAATCGAGCTCCTGGACAGGCCTCAGATTTGTAGCTCATCTGCTTTGTGTTGGAGGAAGGTGCTTGATGGCCAACATGAAATGAAATGAAATATGAATGAAATACACATCAGTGAAACAGGATCTGGGCAGTAAAATATTCTGAAAGCATAGAAAACGGTCTCCAGTCTGCACCATGTGTTGATAACAGTGTAGAAGGTTAATGTTAGCGGTAGACATCTAGTTTTAAGATATTATGTTAATGTAACATCTGAAAAAAGGAAAACACTGTAGATCATTGCAAACATATAAAGCCACATGTGGCTTTTCAGCCTGGATCGGGAGCCAAAAGGTGACAAAAGGAATCTTTTCTGATTAAAACGTTCAATCTGGATCAGATTAACCTGAGTTTTGCGATCCAGGATCAGGTAATAATTTAGTGCCATTTTTTCAGGGTAGCATTAGACTGGAGTCCCCTGATACGATACAAAGGTTTCAAGATGAACAAATTTAGATTATTAGCAATCAAAATGAGATGACATATCAGTGCAGCCTACTAGGTATAAAAAATAGAATCTGAGATGATTGTGTCATAAATAATATACATTCATAAATGTTAAATATCATTTTTAGATAAGTGGGATTATTTTATATGGAAGCTTATTTTTGACTTCACTGTACTAAACACTGAATGGTAGCTTAATGTCTACTTTATTATGATGATGGTTTTGGAATCAAGTGCAAAATATAAATAAATGTATGTTATTTTATGATTTAAATGTTGTAATACATCATCAATTTTAATATTTTATTGAATTTCAATACTGAAATCCGACCTAATTCCAGATCTTTTTGCAGCACAAGTATCCCAATCTTACTTAAAAAAAGAAATCTGACCAACACATACTTATTGGTAGATCCAAATCAAAACAAGGACTTAATATAGTAGATCTAATTCAATTTTAGATTTTAGATTTTTTTGGTCCAACCAATTGTCAAGTTTTGATAAAATCCAAAATAACCTGAATCTGATCACTTTCAAACAACTTGGGGCCCAGAGGATTAACAAGATGTATAAAAAAATTAAATAAAATTGTGCAAGACAAAATTGCCTTTTTTCTAGACTGTTTTCTGTAAATTAATAAATAATTATACATTCACAGCCTTCTAAAAATACTTAAACTGAGAAAAAAACTTTGACTCAAACATACAAAACCATTTTCTTCAGAGCAAACAGTTGAGTAACTCTGGTTTTCTTCAGAAGCGCAGGTGTTGCTGATCTCATTAAAGACGCCTCCAGAGCTCCAACAGCTGATCATCAGTGAACTTTATTTAACACACCTGTGCTCTTCCTGCTACATGCTGCTTACTTTTCCCACATATGCAGACAAACCTTCACACCTCAGTGTGTCTTTGTGGAGCGTTTTCAGCCCAAAAACTAAAAGCATCTGGTAAGACTAACATCTCTTTCACAATAATTAAAGCTCATTGAGAAATTAAGTGCATTATGCTCACAGTAACTTTCGGGTTAATTTGTGTAAAATGATGGCTGAAGGTTCCTGTTCAGAGGAAGTTCAGGTGTTGTGCCATAAGGTGAGTTATTAAAGCGGCATCACCCAGTTTGTATGCAGCTGCTTTATCTGCTCAAACAGTTGTAATGAATACACAGAGCTGTATTCAAGTGGCAAAGTAGAGGAAGTCTTCATGAAATGCTAATGGTTCTTTAACTGAATAATTTTGCCCAAATGAATAGTTGCAGTCGTGTACTATTAGTATTGTTTCTCATGTTTAGGCTGTATGTGTTTGATATAATTAGAAACTTGACAGTAAATAACACAATTTGTAGACTGGTTTTATATGTAAAATACAGAAGTTCTCTTTTGCAGTTATCCTGTGGACTGTAATTGTGAAATATCCCTATGAATGAACTCAAGTCATCTCAATGCATGAATGAGATATCATACACAATGTAGGGGCTGCAGTCACTTTTTGGCAGGTAGAAACTGCATAATTTGTGTTAAGCTGATATTTTAAAGCTGTTTCAGCTGCTAAAAGCTACAACAAATATTACCTGTGAAGTGCAATTGAAAAGTTAATTTGGAAAAACAGAACTCCATCTTCACAAACCTTCAGAAAACTCACTTTTCCATCCTCTACCTGAGACAATATCTATCAAAATTATCTCTATTTTTGCCATGTCATTTTCTAGTCAAATCCAACCAACTTCAGTTTGACTGATATCTCAAACAACAAAAAACAAGTTTTCCAAAACAAAAATATAATAATTATATTCAGTGTTGGAAAAGGTACATTTTTTCCCCCCAATGAAATGGATAACTATAGCTACGAAAAAAAAACATTTCTTCTAAGAAAATGGTGCAAATATATATGAAAATTTAATTAGGTTTTTAAAATTTTATGTATTTCAGGAGACTTTTCTTTCTTTCATAGCAGCACATGTATTTATTCAGGATTTATTTTGTGGTCGTTATTTATTTCTAGGACCATTTCATAAAACTATTCAGTAATGACCTGGGGTGATGAGCAGGTTAAAATAATGCAGACACACGAGGTTAACCAGTTTTTGACAGACGATCACTTTTCAGCACCAGTGTTGTGCTTTAATTAGGAACAATCATGTCTCTGCATTATCTTACCTACTCTGTGTCTTAGTTCAGAACAATCCACTCCTTTTATTGTCACAAATGTTATTTGTGAGGGTAACATTTTCAAAATTGTAGCTCTTAGAATAATTGGTAAAAGATCATTTCTGTGTATGTATATATCCATCTGTAAATCACATAATTGCAGTGGTTATTAGAAATGCCAAATAATTTTTAAAAAAAAAACAAAAAACGCCTGAACATGGGAAACATTTCTACAGCACTGCCTATAATCATCCACACGTCACGCCTGATTAAACTGCAAACGTTAAGGCTTCATAAACACTTTTGCTGTCATCGCAGACATACAGCTTATGTATTTGCAAGTTACGGCTGTTTGATCCAGATGAAAGCAGCTGGAGATGGACACAAACAGGGTGATCGAGTTTTAACAAGAAGAGAGCAATCAGTTTTTGGCACCAATGTTGTGCTTTAATTGGGGAGCAATTATCCTCACACCTCTGAATTATTTTACCTGATTTGTGCCCTAGGTTGTAGCAGTCTTTCATTTTACCTTTAAAGAACCAGTTCAATTCATGTAAAGTGGTTTTCCAGCTGCCGGTAAGTGACCACTGGCCCCTTATTGTGACTGAAAAGTTACTAACGCATCAGAATGACTCTATTTCAGTCATGAGGGTTTAATTTTAACTCGTAGCCCGAACAAGATCATTTCCATACATGCAAGTTCTGACTGTTTGATGCAGATGGAAGCACAAACTGGGTGATCCAGTTTTAACAAGCAGAGTCCAACTTTTTTTTTTTTTGGGTGGCGGATCACTTTTTGGCACAATTGCGCATCTGCGTAAAAGCTCGAGTTGAACCGCCGCAGTCCGAGCAGCAGGTGGCAGCGCTGCACAACAATAGACTGCTGACTGGAGGAAGCGAGTAGAATAAATTCAAACTGGACTAAGTTTATTTGAGCAAACTTTGCGTCGTTATTTCAGAATTAAAATCGTTGTAAAGCGCAAACTCGACAAACCTGACGCGCAACTTGCATTCGCGTTTCCTTGGGGATGGAAACGATGAGCAGTAACCCAGGCTGCAGATAATAGCAGACAAGCCCCGGACAAATACGTCTTGACTGGCAGCCTGTGGTCGTGTGGGATTGGTCTGTTTCGGATCAGATGCTGTGGAGATCCGCCTCCATCCTCCGTGCAGCCAAATCAGCTCGGCTGGAAAACACGGAGAGGGCGGACTTCACCGTCTTCCACCGCCCCGAACCGGCGTGTCTAGTATAAAACCGGAGCTTAGCTGACGCTCAGTTGGGGAAATTTTCACTTTCCTTCCTGGCGGGTGGTGTTCGGTACCTGCGAAGACTTGGTTTATCCACCCGGCACGCCAAACTAAGACTCTCCTCAGGGTACCTCGTGGTTCAGGTCAGTCGGCATCTTTTATTCAAAGCCTCTGACACAGATGTAGTCACCAGGGTTTCAGCAGCTGCAAATCAAGGTCATGTCGGTGTGATTCGGGCATTTTCAATGCGGCAAAAAAAATGAAGGTGATGGTTCCTGTAGTGTAAATGTGTTTGAGGTGGGTCATTTCCTCCCAGAGTTAATCTTGGTGTGCTGAGCAGAGGAACACTGTGTCCTGCAGACAGGTTTGTGTGCTCGGGTTAATTGTGCACACCGATTATATAAAGCTGCCTTCAAAGTACATTTTCTGCAGACTGATCAATCTCTTCCTGCATCCTCCTGCAGATCAGCCACCCTCGTAACAACCACAAGCAGCTCTGCCTTAAAGAACACCAGCCACCCGCCCGTAACCAAGCCCAACCCGGAACAGCCTTCAACATGATGCAGATCAGCAGCGACTCGGCCAGCAACAAGCACTCCCTCATCAACGTCATGCACCGCTTCATAGCAGCAGCCAACAACATGGACGAGACCATCATGGTGCCCAGCCTGCTGCGAGACATGCCGCTGGAGGAGCAGGCAGCCAACCAGGTGGAGGCCAACAACAATAACCACCACCTGGAAGAGCCTTGTCCCAACAAGCAGAGGGACATGTACGAGCACTACCTGCTGCTCAAGTCCATAAAGAACGACATGGAGTGGGGCCTGCTGAAGAGGGAGATGAGCAGCGGCGCCAGCTTCCTGGAGATGGCCGTGAAGCAGGAGGAGCAGCAGCCGGTGACCGGGGAGCTGCCCGTGGACGACAACTCGGACCTGGAGCACCAGTTTCACTATCACCTCAGGGGACTGTTTGGGGTTCTGTCCAAGCTCACGCTGCAGGCAGACCACCTCACCAACAGATACAAGAGAGAGATCGGAGGAGGAAACTTCATGAGATAGAAGTCACCACACTCTTACTCCTCCTCCTCCCTCCCCACTGCTTGACTCGCAAACAATGGGATGTTTTGTGAAGGGGCCACATCTCTTCGAATGAATCTCAATGGACAGTGAACTGACCAGGGCAAACACTCCTGAATAGTGACACTCCAGCTTCTCCCACCAAAATTAAACCAGTGAAACCTGCAGCGTCCCGCCAGCCTGCGTGCATTGGTGGACGCTTTTGTGCTCGGTGGAGGTTTACCCCCCCTCAAAAAATATAGTCCAGATGAAGCACAGCTCTGGTTTATGCAGAATCTTGCCCTCTCATTGTCTTTTCATTTCAAATTTAAACATGAATTTGTCACCAGAGTGTTTGGTTGTGAATAAAATGTTTGACTGTAGGAGATATTGAATGCTGGTTATTCTGTCCCTCCTTTTTTTTCTTTTCTTTCTTTTTCTTTTAAATGTTAAAGATTTTAACGCTGAGCTGAAGGGCTCCTACCTGCAGAGGTTTTAAAACGTTCCACTTGGTATTACTGTAACATGGTGTGCCTTGACTTTATTCTTTTTGTATACTGTCATGCCCTGTTCAGTTGCCTCCCCATTGTCTGGCTGCTTCAACGGTTCATCAGGTTGTTCATGATGAAATGGCTCATTTGTTTGTCCATGGATATTTCAAAACCAATTTTATATTGATGCAGTAAAACTGAAATAAATAACTGTAAACTTGACGTCTGCGCTTCCGTGTTTGTCACCGCCAACAGGAAGGATGTCAAGGGTGTCGAGGTTTTGCCTCCAGCAGTGCGGCCAGAAACTACCTCACATTTTCTTTTACTTCTACTTGTGCGGTGCCAGAAAACGTGGTGCCATTTTCAACAAGCCAAAACATGTGAAGCACATTTGACTTTGTAGGCCAAGTTTAGCGCCTTATGCAATGTAGCCGCTGACGGATTTAAGTGCTTTACTGAGGATTTACCTAAAGGAGAAGATGTAAAGCAGTGTTACAAAAGAGGTCACGGCTGTCCTCGAGCAGAATAGGCTTTCCATACCACTTCATATTGTCGCTGTTTATGCAAATTGACAGTTGTGCCGAGGCAAATCTCCTGCAGTAATGTTTGTGTCGGTCTTTAGAAAGCTCTGCAGCTTGGCTTCCCTTCAGGCTGCAGTGACGCTGCACATTTTAGTTTTCCATTCATAATGTAAATGCAATTTAGCATTTTTATAGTTTTTCACGTATTTTTCATCAGCTATAGGTTAACTACACTATTCTTAGAGCTGAGAATGTCCTTCCTGTGTGTATGTCACCCACTACAAAGTATACGGTTGTAATGAGCCTCTGAGGTTCACCTTGTTTTTTCCGGTGATCTTCAGCCCTGAGCTAATTTGACATTTACAAAGTCCACTAATCAAACAGTAGGAATAACAGCAATGAGGCAGCCATAAAAACAGCAACCATCAGAGCTGATAAGACTTTATTTGGGTGAGACAATAAATATGATAAATGATAAACAGCACCCCGGCGGCACAGAAAACATGATCTTTAAACCCTCTGATGGAGTTTAAGGAGATTTAGACGACATCAATCACACATTTCTGCAGCTCCGTCAGGCCGAGCACGACGGCAGCGCTGCATCAATGAAACATTAAGTTGATATATATGTTGCTCAGAGTGGCTGCTCCCACCAACTGCCACATCCATCCATCACCGAGCGAAACCCTCCCCTTAGCAACAGCTCCAACAAGAGCAGCCAATCCGGTCGCAAAAGGGTTTTTTCCCCCTCGTTCTCTCTCAAAGGCACAGCAGTGATTAAGAGATTGTGGTGTGATGAAGGGCATCCAGGAAGCGACTTGGTCAAACAGACCCGGTGCGCCTCCGACCGGCGGCAGCAGCAGCAGCAGCAGCAGCAGCAGAGAGCACGCCGAGGGCAGAGAGTTTGCATAGAAAAAGTGCTGCATGAGCTGTGTGGTGAGAGGCTGCAGCTCTCCTCTGTTTCCACTCACAATGGGCCACACAAATGGCTGCAAATCAAAATGGCTGTGCTGGTCAGTGAGCCTCGGCCCACTCAGATAAACTGGGTCAACTGAAGTGGTGACAGCTGGCCTCGCAGGCAACGTAAACAGAAAAGTGTTTTTTTTTTTTTACACTAAGCCGACTGGAATCTATAAGCAATCGGCAACAAATCCGCATATTTATCAGTCGTTTCATTTGTTATTAAGTCCGTACACTGAAGGGGTGCCTGAGTTATCACCTGAATCTGGAGCTTTATATGGAGTTTCAGCTCAGTATTTCGCTCACACTGCTCCAGTGTGGACATTTTGAACTGCAGCAGGTGGCTGTTCTCATAGAGAAAGCTCTAAAACGTCACCACAGCTGGTGGAGACCAAAAAAGAGCTAAAAGAGAGTGACTACTGAGCCCTATTCACCTGCATAGCCTGAGGACCTTGTGTGATTTAGTGATTAGATTTTCTCTGTGTTTAATGCGACAAATTTGCATGAGATAAGCAAAGTCTGTGTTTGAATTTATTGGAGTTATCTGCTATTGTGATAGGCTGCCACATAGTAACTGTTGAGTCACCAACATGTTCTTTTCTGCATGCCATCCATCTAATCACCCTTCAAGACTTTGCTCCTCTGATGGGCCTTCATGCTGTGTAGCAACATGAGAGTCGCGATTTGCACCAAAATTACTGTCCAAACTTTAATTTATATTTGCCAGTGCAGCCTCTATAATTGTCACACAGGATATCAGGCAGGAGAAAGGCAAGAAGAAAGAAAAACAATATCAAATCACCAAAATACTAATTCACATGGGACTAACAGGATCTCTGTGTTTGGCAAAATAGAGTAAAGTCATTTGTGGGGGAGTTGTTACTTTACGCTGAATTATGTGATTGTTACAAATGACTAGAGATCCCCAGTAATACTACTGCTGTAGAACTTTAGACTTACATTCAGTAAACACAACTGTGGATGACTGTTGATGGTCCCTGTGTGCTGGATGTGTAAACAGGAAACTGTTTGCTAGAAAGTTTGACTCACAGCGGTGATGACATGTCAATGTTTTGTGTGCAGCTTGATTATACCACTTTCAATTGGTGAAAAAAGAAATCAGATTGTAATTTCTACTGATGTGGATCTCTTAATCACAACAACAGAAAAAGATGTGGTGTGATGACATCATAAAGTAGCATGGGATCGTGGGAGTTGTCTTCAGCTCTACATCTGACATGACTCAGGCTCTGTACACACATACAATATGCTATTTTCACTGTTCACAGTATTTTTTTTTTTTACAGTTTTATTGATATGTTTGTGTTTTTTTAAAATCCACTCACGTATTTGCAGTAGAGGAGTGAAGTTGTCATTCCCATTGCACACTAGAACCAATCAAATCTCACAGGACTTGAACCATGGCACTGATATTCTGTAATACAGCTCTAACTGTGAGCATGCACGAGTCTCCCGAGTGTCTTGAGAAACCTGAGAGCAAATGGCTGTAACCGCTCAGTACATCTGAAATGGCTCCAGAGCAGCCAGAAGGAAATGCTGTTTCATCACGTTGGGAAGCTTCAAAGTTCACTGACTGGGTTATATTGTAAAACATTAAATGCCTATTTGTGTAATAAAACGCCATTTAATTCGATTTATTGTGGTTTAAAATGAGAATCTTAGCTTACAGTGCTGTTCACATGTGTGATATTTTTGGCACGGCTCGAGTGTTGCAACGTGTTCAGCGCAATGTGACCAACAAATCTTGGGACATGGGAGTTACTTGATGTTGAAAGGCCTGGAGGTCCGTGTCATGGCAGGTCTTTGCTCCACCCCGTCTGCCAGCATGTGGCTGCGTGACTGCAGGCTTGGCAACAGTGGCTGCCGCTTGGTCCCTGGCAGTGCCCCGCTTCACTTTCTGTTGCTCAACGGCCCTAAAACGCCAACACAACAAGGGCAGAAACCCAGACAGCCAGACAGAGCAAAGTATCACCGCTTCCTTGAAGCAGGTCACATCAGGCTTGTACAGGTGCTGGAGGATCACGGGTCAATAATTCTAACCTACGCCCTGTTTGCTCTTATCACTTGGCCACCCTTAAATTGAACTTTCCAGTGGTAACGGCACTGCTCCCTGAGCAAACACGCCAGTGCATTCACTGTAGTGTTTGCTTTAACATGCAGGCACGTTTCAGCGAACCTGAGTTTAAATATAACAAAAGAAACAAACTTTAAACAAATTTTGGTAGAACAAAAAGAAACATTTGCTCAACTAAGACAGGCCTCAAGCGGGCTTTTAATTTGCCGTCACTGGTGCTAGAAGCATTGTGATGGAGTCAAAACAGAACCAATGTATATTTTTACCTTCATCAGTTATTTTCACTGTTTAATCTGTCAGTAATTCAGTTTATTCTTTAGGCTATAAAACCAAAGCCCAAGTCAACATCCTTGAACATGTAGTTTTTTCCATAATGAATAAAGATATTCATTTTACTGCAGAGTAAAGAAAAGAGAAAATGTTCACATTTAACATGGAATAATCGTTAAATCGGTTAATGGCTGCAGCTCCACTGTCACAAGTTCATTTTGCATGTAATAGTAATTACTAAAGTAACTAAAGCAGAATGCAGAACTTTAACTTAAAGGTTCTACAGACCTTCACATTTCACTCTCATAGTTTTGGTGTATTAAGTCCAAGTGTCTGATTTCAGTTTGAAAGTGTTGTATGTTCTCCTTAGGTTACAGTAGCGTTGTAACGCTCTACAAAATACTCCTCAAATCAATATTTAACACAAAAATAAGTCCAAAAATATTTAGGCAACAGATTCCCCAGTGTTATATTTTATTGAATTATTGCTACCTCTCCTCTCAGGTGTAATCAGCGTTTTATTGTATTAGCTAGCTACTTTACAGACTTTACAGTAGTTTAATCTATAGCAGTGCATCACATTTTATCAGCTATTTATACCCCTGATTAGGTGCACATGTGCGATAAAATGTAATCTGAGCAGCAATTCAAGGACTAAACCTCTCAACATCTAGCATAACAACCCCACTGACCTCAATATTAAACACATCTGTGAGAAAACATTGTAAACAAAAGGCCGCCTTGCTTTATCGGTCACATGTGCAATTAACACGTGCCTTTTTATTAATTGTAAATATGATAAGTTCCTTTAGCTTATCTTTACTAGGTGTTTTCGCTGCCTAATGCTAACAAAACTGAAACTCGAATTTATTTGCATTAGCTGTGATCTTTCTCTGGATATCAGACACTCAGGAAATTAGAATTCTGAAACAATGGTGTCAAATTTCCTGATAAACATACAGCTGAGTTAACACCTCCCTGATACGGAGTAAGTTAGTCACATGCAAAATATTGTTATACCAAAGAAGCTGGTAACATAAATAAATGAAGCAGAGCAGAAAACACAATATTATAAACTGGGGATAGTAACTGAGTCTTAGTTGCTTGTCTCGACAGAACTAAACATGGAGAGGCCCTCCAGCAGGTTTTTAACTTGGTCCCAAACAGTTGCCGGCGCTGAAAACAAGTTTGTCGTTATGTAATGTGATGCACGTTGCTAGGCATTGCAAAGTTGTCTCATGTGAAGCTCACATTATTGTGCACGGCTCAGACCTACAATATGCCGCCTTGTGCTGCAGACATAATGTGAAGCATCACGCTCACTGATGTCATTAACCCTTCTATGTGACTCTCTGGCTGCACAAGAGCAGTGCGGTTGCAGAAAACTTCCACGAAGACAACAGGCTCCTACAGAGAACTGATTTCTGTGAGCATTATTTCCACATCTGATGACGTCTTTGCTTTGCATGATGTGAAATAACACTGTCAGCGAAGTCATTTACAGATGTGATGAGCAAACATAAACAACGTGCAGCTTTTGCACTGTGCCACAGTGAGATTGGCTCAGAAATATCTCCTGATCTTTACTTCCATGTTAACTTTGTACTGCCATCTACAGTACCTATAAAACACATTCACCATCCTAGCAATAAAGCAATAAAAGTTTTTTTCTTTTTATTGCTTTTTAACATTGACTTGCCCATCCATCCATTATCTATACACCGCTTAATCCTCACTGGGGTTGTGGGGGGNTAATATGAGCCTCTGTGTTTTCTGTATGTGTGAATATTCAATAAATAGGTGTCGACAAGGTGTCCTGATGTCTATCTCCAGTATTTCCATTTAATACTACTGTATTTCATGTCCACATCAAAAATCTGTATTTTTTTCAAGTGATAGTTTGTTCTTCTACAATGTTTGACCATAAAATCACACTTTTTTTTGATTATCAGCAATAAATATTTGTAATTTCCAGATTTTTGCTGGTTTTAAAAGAAAAAAAAGGACTGAACATTTTTTTAAAAAATTAAAATTAACAGTTATTTTATAGATTTTCCCTGTTTGGTTGAGTTACAGATAATATCTGTCAAAATCACAGGGTAAAAAAAGTATAAATTTATATGCTGACTTTAAAAAAAAACCCTGGTAAATAAGATCCATCCATTTCCATCCATTTTCTATACACCACTTAATCCTCATTAGGGTCGCGGGGGGGCTGGAGTCTATCCCAGCTGACTTAGTGCGAAGGCAGGGGACACCCTGGACAGGTCACCAGTCTATCACAGGGCTACACTTAGAGACAGACAACCAAGCACACTCACATTCACACCTACGGACAATTTAGAATCACCAATTAACCTCAACATGTTTTTTTCAGACTGTGGGAGAAAGCTGGAGAACCCAGAGAGAACCCACGCTGCACGGGGAGAACATGTAAACTCCACGCAGAAAGATCCCGGTGTCCTAACTGGGACGCAAACCGGCGACCTTCTTGCTGCAATAATGAATCAGATTTATACAGCGCTTTTGTAGACACTCAAAGACGCTTTACACTGTCAATTATTCATTCACACATATTCATCCCGGTGGTGGTAGCTACGGTTGTAGCCACATTTGCCCTGGCTGCCATTCTGCCCCTCCGACCAACACCTCAACCAATCCATTCATACACACAATGACCATGACACAGGTTACAGGAGGGAATCAAACCGCCGACCTTCCAATCATTGACCGACCCGCTCTACCACCTGAGCCACAGCCGCCCCGTTAACAAAGGGTTGTGAGCAGGAGTCGAACCCACAACCGCTGTGTCGGGGAACTATAGGCCCTTTTCATGGGTCACCCGCTCAACTAGGTGCGCTATAGGCGCGCCCCAACATTGAATTGTGGTTAACTTAATTTGTCTTTTTTGACAAATAATTAAAAAAAAACAAACACTTTTTGTCAAAATGAAAACAGATTTTTAAAAAGTGATGTAAATTATTTAATAAATATAAAATAAGTGATTGCAAGTGTTCACCTGCTTTAAAGTGACTCACCTAAGTCAACACAGGTGCAGCCAGCTGGTGCTTAAAGCCACACAAGTAGGGCAGCATAGATGATCTGAGTGCAGTGAATGTGTCTCAAGTGATCCTAGAATAAAGACATCTGTATCTGGAGGCTCCAGTCACTGGTGAATTAGTATTCCTGGTAAAACTACACCATGAGGACAAGAAAGGTTATTGAAATGCATAAATCAGGGGATGGATGCATGGAATTTCCAAGTGGATAAATATTCCTTTGAGTACAATTAAATGCATCATTAAGAAGTATAATATGGTGCGTGTGTAACTCTGCTCAGAATGTCTTTAAAAACTGACTGACCGTGTTAGAAAGAAATCAGTGAGGGAGTCCACCGAAACACCTACGACTACTCTGAAGGAAGTACAGCCTTCACAAGCACCAACACACCACTCCCACAGTGCAGCATGGTAGTGGCAGCATCATAATGTTTAGACGCAACAGGCCCTGGAAGGCTTGTAAAAGTAGGGGGTAAAATGAACAGATGCAAAGTATCAGGAAATCCAAATGCCAAATGAAAAACTTTTTCTGTTCCCTTGTGGTTGCTTTATGTCTCTTTGTAGGTGTTCTGAGGCTTTTTTATGGAAGGTTTGTGTCTCTTTGTGGTAGTTTTGCATCATGTTGTGGTCCTTTTCTGTCTCCCTATAGTGGTTTTATGTCCTTTTGTGGTTGTTACATGTCTCTGAAGTTGTTTAGAGGCTTTTAAAAGTGCATTTGTGTCTCTTTCTGATCATTTTGTGGCTATTTTGTGTTATTAATTGTCTTTTTGTGTCTCTTTGAAGTTATTCTTAGTTTCATTGTGGTTATTTAATGTTTCTTTGTGCTATTTTTATCTTTTGTAGAGTTTGTATGTCTCTGTGTGCATTTTGCATCATTTTATGGTCATTTTCTATTTGAGGTCAACATGCATCTCCTTGTAACTTTTTGTTTCAGTTTTATGTCTGTTGGTGGTTGTTTGTCTCACGTTGAGGTCATTTTATGACTTTCTGGCTGTAATTGTGTGGTCATTATATATCTCTCTGAAGTCATTTTCTGTCTCTTTGTGGTCATTTACAGTCTTTATGGTCCCTTTTTGAAGACATTGGCATCCTTTTGTAATTGTTTGGAGTTTCTTTGTTGTCATTTTGTGTCTCTTTGTAGATAATTTGTGTCTTCAATGTAATTTTGTATTCCTTTGGCATTGGTCTGTCTCATTTTTAGGTCTCTTTGTGGACGTTTTATATCTCTTCCTGGTTGTTTTGTGTCTCTTTGCGTGGTTGTTCTGGCTTACACTAAAAGAAATGTTAACAGTCATTTCACACAGAGGTTTGAATCAGAGGCTCTTTGTCTGGACTCAGTAGGCCTGGTCAATAATCCATACACAATACCAACCTGCCATCTACCTACGACTTGACTTTCTGACTGTAGTAGCGAGACACCCGGGGGCCAATCAGGTTCCGGTGGTCTGTACCACTTCAGGCCACACAAAATAAGATAAACAGAATGAGTGTTTCCAACCTATTGGATTAGATTAAGTTTCATTGGGGCTGTAAAATGCCTTCATACAACTGTTGGTAAATCTGTGAACCAGCAGATTTACTATATGCAAGCATCTTTCTCAAAAATATCTTTGGCTGTATTAGACAGTAACAAAAAAAAAGTTATTATAGGATATATTTTGGTTACTTATCAGTGTCTTAAATGGATTTTTTTCCCCCCGGTTGTTCAGTATCAGTATATTTAGCAATTTTGCGTAATAAAACTACACAAAGCGCTGGTGAAAGTGACAATGAATGGTTTACGGGCTTCATGTTCACTTTACAAAATAAGATTTACATCAATTGAACCATACAATATTATATAAAGTAGGTAAACTAGCTTTTCATTGACACCATAAATGCAGCTTTCACGTAAATGCATCAATAATAATGACACATTGATATGATGCTAATAGTTCACTCGCAACACTTTAAGTACATGTTGCATCTAATATTTGTACTTGAGTAAAATACTTCTCTCATCACTGCTACTGCAGAGCAACCACCATGAGCTGCATGTTTTAGGGTTTGTTATTCCCTCATTTGCCATTTGAACATTTGATCTCTGTAATGTTTTGATTGAATAAGGCGCATTCTACTGCACATGTAAACCCTGTGTGTTAAGTCTGAGAGTCTGGTTTCAGATAAAAGCTGCTGTCCAGTCTTTCAGTCTCGGCTCTTTGTCTTGTCTAGATGGAGACACAGCTGTGAAGCCGGGAACACCATGTTCTCCTTTAGGAGGCTTTCCCACTGAAACCCAGAGGCACCACCCCCTCCCTGCTTGTTCCTGTTTTTATGATAAGACCTGGGCCTGACTGGTAATGTATGTTCCTTGTTTTCAGTTAAACAGTCAATATGTGTGTTTTTTGTGTTACAAAAACCTTCCTTGCTGGTGAAACAGGAGAAAATGCTGAATTCCTTCGAGCACAATAAGGGCCTTTTTAAAACAAAACTTTACCATAGAATACTAACCGCACCTCATGTTGGTATGGTTGCAAACCAAAGAGCATTCTGCCAGTGCAGCCGAATGCCACACCAAGATCAGTATGTGCCCGCTCCGAGCAGAAAATACAGTGAAGAACATATGAGGTTATGCAAGAGGCGAGTGGGTGGGTGTGGAGTCCAGCTGGAGCAGCTTACAGCCTGACACAGAGTGTCTCTGAGAGCAAACAATCCTCTCAGCCTGGGCTTGTCTGCTGCTCACTTAGAACTATGTCACTTTATGTGCTGCTTATATAGGTCAATATAAGCCCATGTGAAGCACACATGCATGCAGTATCAGCAGGTCTGTTTTGTGTGCCAGTCATCTTTGACACATGCTTCATCTGAGTTTCCACTGGTGAAAACACTGTGAGCTTTTACTTTAGATAAAATGAATAAAAGCTGCAATGTCAGACAGAAGCCTCAAAAGTAAATGTGCTCATTAGACAGAAAGTCAGAAGTTTGATACATAATAATGCTGCATCATAATTCAGAGGTTGTTTGTATGTCAGCTACTGGAATGAAAAGTATTTGTTCCTGAGATGTGCCCAAGTAAAGCAGGTTAAAACAAAAAATACTTCATTTAAAGTATCTAAAAAGTGTACTTAAAGTAAAAAACACTTTTCACCACCGGCCTCATGTCTAATAGGCAATGACCTTCTGTTCCTCAGAATCCTCAGTTTACTCTACTTATCAGCTAGGCAGGCGATAACTGTCTGGTCCATCTATTCAGGGAGACAAACGAACTCTCTGCAGGTCTGTGTCCATCTCTGGTCGCCTGCTGCATTCAATCTAATCTGCTGAAGACAAGGACAGGACAACAGCACGACTGTTTGTGTGTTCACTGACATGAAGGCCTCTATTGTCAGTTATTGGAAACCCATACAACCCTCAGAAAACACTGTGATCACATTTCCAACATCAATGTCTGTTTGCTGCATGTAGCTCTGGCTTGTCTTTTAGCATGAAGCTTTCAGGGGCTATTAAGTGTTTTTGTTTGCTGGACAGGAACGACGTGCCCTCAAGCATATTGTGACACAAAGAACAGAGGGGTGCTTTTGTGTTGTTGGGCTTCTTCAAATATTTCTGTAATTGATTTAGTCACCTTTGTGCAGCTGCAAATACAAAGAGCAGCCTGACCATTTTACCGGAAGGACACTTCAGTTGATGAATAATTCAAAATATAATCTACATGCAAATTACGATTAGAAATTCATATGATGGCAGTATGTAAAGTGATTAATTTTTTATCTTGCCATGCTTTATAAATCATGAATACAATCATTTGTACTATTCTTTAAGGGATCAATCTGTATAATGAGCTGTCTGGTTTGCATTTTCACATCAATTCTGTTGCGCTTTTTCTTAAGTAAAAAGTTAAGTGCATGACCTAAAAACAAACTTTTAACATATTACTTTAAATCGTCTGTTATGTTATCTGCTCTCAAATGTCACAATTAAGCAGGAAGTTTAAGGCTTCTGTGTGCAACCACTGGGAACCATGAATGCTGCGTGAGCACCAGCATCTCAAACCAAATAAATAAATGAAATAACGGGTACGTCAGTCACAACCTCCCCTTCCTTAACTTTCATTTATATACAGAAAAGTTGTGTACACGAGAGGCAACAAAAAATAATCCAGCCACAAACATTCGCCAATGCTAGCATTATAAAATTCATATGACGGCTGTAGCGAGTCGCTGTGGACCGACCAGCTCACAAAGACACAAAGACCGAAGTAGAACAACTGTGAGTGAGCAGTAGACACTCTAAATTATGTTGCTTACCTAAATTAGATCAATTACAGAAACAAAACACTTTATTTTTCTAATTCTTTGGCTTTTTGGGGCATCAGCTGAAAGACTGTACCTACGATCAGGGCCAGTGGTTCCAAAGGGAGGGACTCACATGCACTACTGTGTGCTAACATGCATGTGCGGTCGAACCAGCTGCCAAACCACAGAATTGAGAAGTTCAGATTACAACAGACTTCACTGTTTGCTGAAGACAACATTATTCTTGCATATTGCACCTTCAGCTAGCTCTGTCGCCTCTCAGCTAGAAGATCCCTGGTTCACGTCCCGGTGAGGACACCCAGGATCTTTCTGTGTGGAGTTTGCATGTTCTCCCCGTGCAGCGTGGATTCTCTCTGGGTTCTCCGGCTTCCTCCCACTCAGTCAGAAAACATGTTGAGGTTAATTGGTGATTCTAAATTGTCCGTAGGTGTGAATGTGAGTGTGCTTGGTTGTCTGTCTAAGTGTAGCCCTGTGATAGACTGGTGACCTGTCCAGGGTGTCCCCTGCCTTCTCAACTTCTTGTACTCTTTTGGCAATGACATTTCCAACTCTAACACTTTACCTCTTTTCAGTGCTTCAACACATCACGTGCAAAGAGATTTTGGACATTGTAACCCCATGCAGTGTCCAGTGTAAATAACTGCACTTTAGCTTCTACTTTGTTTGACTTCCACCTTTGTATAGCTAAAGATTCAAAGTGCAAAGTTACATTTTAGCCAGATTTCATTAATGTCTGGGTGTCTGGGTTCATCTGGCACGTGCAGGCTGCATGCAAAAGCAATCGTTGACATCAGGACAAGGTCAACCCCTTTGCAAAATAGCACGACAGTGTTATTTTCCCCCTGAGGTTATATTTAGAGCTGCAGGGGTGAAGCATCAGGTCAGAGATAGCAGCGGATCAAACCCCATTAGATGTCTTCATATCAACACACACAAAGGACATCTAACACCAGTCCTTAGAGGGTTATTTTTACCATGGACTTGGCTTGTATGATTCATTAATATGCTTTAACAGGGTCATGTACGGACACACGGCAGATATTCCTGCAGAGAGAGAACACATTCATCTCTATCTTGCTGATGATAACAAAAGAACCGGCTGCACCGTCTCATGGGATGAAAGCACGATTGATCCATCTGAAGCGCTAAAACGTTCCCCAAATGTTCAAAGAGCCGCTCAGACAGATTAAAACATTTCTTCTTGCACCTTTAAGATTCTGGTCAGCAGCCGACAAAACAACAAGGAGGGCTGATTTCAGAGAGAAAGGGAAGTATCTAGGCTGAGCTTTACATGCAAGCTAAGAGTGCAGGACTTCCCCATTCTGCTTGTTTTTTTTTTTTTCACAGAGGTCTGTTACATAACCCGATCTGAGCGTCGTTAACACAGACAACAGATGTACTCAGTGAACCCAGAGCGATCCAAGACGCTCTCAGAGGAGCTCATTTTCATAACAAATAATATACAGACGGGCACAAAATACTCATTAATTGCCTGAAAAGCCTTTTCACAAAGACGCTGGCAGGTTTTAACTGGAGTTTGTTTTGTTGGGGGATTTAGCTGATTTTAACGTGCTGTAAGTTTGAGCTAAATGATATACAAAGAGCACCCATCCCCCTTGATGTGTGTGCATCGTGTACTTTCGTCCTTAACGCCTATTTCAGTCATATCCCTTTGTGTCTCAAAGCCTCCAACAGGCTTCCTCTCCTTCCTCTTTCCATGTCAGTCTGTCAGTAGGTCTTGTGCAGACTTGCCCTCATTTCTACCCAATCAGCGTCAACTGCCCCACAAGGGGAAGCCAATGAGCAAGGAGGCATGGCAGGGGCTTGGTGAGGAGGGCGGGTCGGAGGGCTCAGCTCCATGTATGATGTAAGAAGGCTCGATTTATAGGAGTCAAAATTTCCCCATGACTCCCCAAACTCTCGGAAACACTCCTTTGGTGAATCATCCAGATGAAGTTTACAGTAACTGACAAGAATAAACAGCATAAAAACAACAAACTCTGAAGCTTCAACTTCAGACTTCAAAGCCTTTTTTTGTATCGTAGAATCCACTCTTCATAAAAAGTACATTGCAAAGCACTTTGATCTGATATGAATCCACACAGAGCGCGCTGAAACGTGGCAGTGGCGACCCTGCTGGGACACAAAGCTTGGTCACAGCAGTTGCTGAACTAGAGTAACCTCGTGGGGACTGCATAGGTTACACTGGGCTGAGACCATCTGTACCAAGAGGCCCAACGAAGGGCTGTGACTGGTATGTCACGTCTCACTACAATGGACCAGCTCGGCGCTTTACACTGAGACATCAAACAGAGCACATGTGCCCCCAGGAAACCTCCGAAATACCCCGTATTACAGTGGCTCTGATGTTTTTTCTTATCAGTGATAGAACAAGGATAAATCTGCTCCTTCTTAGCTTTGATTTCCATTCTTTAGTTTTATCTAAGACGGAAATCGTAGCTGTAATTTTTTCACAAGAAGTGATAGTCGGCGCTTCAATAAATGTGATTTAATGGACCTTTTATGCCAGTTTAACGCATTTATGCTTCTACTGTAGTGAAAGGCTGATACTAGAAACAAATGTCTGCTCGTTTATTTTAATGAGCAGCGCCGTTGGTTGAATTTGTTTCATGGGAATATCACATTTTTGCGGGTTTAGTCACAGAGAGCAGACTTGACTCAGACTCCCAACATGAACAGCTGCCCCGCGGGTCAAACCGAAGTCCTAACATGCCTCACATGGTGCCACCTCCCGGTATTCTGGCTCGGTAATGTCACTGCAGGAGTTTCCACCAGGTCTTGAAAAGCAGCGTCAGGACAGTGACGAGCTGCAGTTAAAAAAGGGCTGACATGTTCAAATTAGGAGCGTACATTCTCAGTCGGCCCCCTTCGCAGTCGAAGAGGGCGTCAACGCTCACGTAGGTAACTTTCACATGGGCTGTGTTATCGATGCCCCAAATGTATCCATCCAATAAAAACCCTGGGTACGATTACATAAATCAGCAGACCCAATAAAACCACGAGTAACATGAATTTACGATGGCTGGAGTCAGATTGATGTAACATTGGGCAGCAGATGCTCCTTTCAGCTTTGATGTTGACAAAGTTGCTGTCACTGGTTCCCTCTAGTGGATAAAATAAAGCCAAACCACATTAAAAAGCATGAGGTCACTAAAACCTCTCTAACCCGACAGCATACTCTTGACCTTGGAAACAGCAGTTGCCAAAACAAACTGAAATAAAGGCCACCTGAACATTGTTCTTTACAACTTTCTGCTGCGACAGTGTGCTCAGCTGTCATTAAACTGTAGACTTCCCATGTTTGAGAGCAGCTCTAAGACTTTACACCAGATTAAAGGAGGATAATGTTCTACAAGTACGATTCCAGTTCTTAGGAATAATCTGAGATCCACAACTCAAATTTGTAAACCTATGAGGATTTCAAAAAGCCCAACCTTGATTGTTTTACATTAATTAGGCAGTACATGCTCACTCAGGAAGCCCAGGCATTTCTGCACTCGTAATGTTCTCTTGTTTTTTTATAGTTTGTGAGAAAATGGGCCCAAGCATCAGCATTAACAGACATTACATCCTTAAATGTAACAAACACAAAGCCTGTCCGATGGCGTTCCTGTCATACCCCAAAAAGACACAGTCTAAGTTTAGCTCCAGATGGTACAAAGACAACACAGTAACAGAGTAACTCAGAGCAATGAACAGCGGCTGTAAAATGCCTCCTCACAAATCTAAATTTAAACAATCAGCTGTCAACTCTGTTACATGTTACACTCCTAAATCAACTCAATTACAGATATGAAATCTTTCGCAACAAAAGCAAAAGGCAAACCAAAGCTGTAGCCATTTTTAGCTAATTGTATTTTTTTTAACGTCTCTATCAGGAAAAATAAGTTACAACATCTTAAAGTTACAAGATAATGCAGAGTACAAACTGATTCGCACAGTAACATCTTAGTGACGTTTCATAATAGCTAACTGGTGCTGTAGGGGCAAACTGGGGGAACTGAGGAATGCTCAGTTTTATTGTTTTTGAATTCAACGCTTGTTATTCATTCTGCTGACGTCAGAAACAGAAAACAGCTCAAGGCCGACCGAGGAGTGACTCCGAGTCTTCAGAGCAAGCAGAAACAATCCCGCTTTTTATTTCTAATTCACAAATTATTATGGAGGAAAAAAAAAAACAGCTCAGTAGGAGTTGCACCAAACAAAGGGATCGTTTGAAATAAGCCTGAGAAATACTCTGAACATCTAAATTATTATAATCATCTGAACAAAACAAAGAGATAAAAAGTATGATTCACAATCATGCTTTATTCTTGTTGATTTCTTATAAAAGAATCAAATAAAAGGCTCTTCCTCTTCACACACGTCTTAGTCTTTCAGTCTTGTTGTAACCCATTTTCTTTAACTAAACTATACTTTTCTTTACACCTTAAGTCTTTTCTTCTTAAATATCTTTTATTAGTTTGTGACTTCAAACCAAAGCTTCATTGATTGTCAACACAAAATCTATCGTAGCACCAGTACAATAAAACTGTACTTTTGCTTTTTTGAAATACTGTTTTTGAATGAGGGAGGAAATCTCAGAATAAAGGGATCCTAATAAGTACATTTCAGAATGAAGCACCAACCATCGAAAGCATTTTCATAGATAGGGTTGTCAGATACACAAGAGGTCAAATATATTAATGACTATTAAATTAAGCACAACAATCAGTGTAAATAAAACACTGCAACACAAAGCACTCTGGGATCTGGAAACACCATATCGGGACGTGGGGGGACAGTCGTGGCTGCAGTTAAGAGGGCGTCTCAGCTCCTCTGGACTCCAGAGATGGTTCAGCTTTTCCTCTGAGAGAGATCCACAGGATTCTGTATCAGTTCAGGAGGAGCGGAGAACACTACGATCTGTCCAACTCTTGTAAACAAACTCTCAATCTCAAGGTCCAAAACAGCATTATTTCATACTGTGAGCAGGGACTGGGACAAGCTTAGCGCTGCCCAGACTTACTTTGTGAAATGTGCAGGAGAAAGAAACATTGTGAGCTCTTAGGTCCATCCTGTAATGATCTACTGAGGAAGATAAAGTGAGAAATGAAACAGGAGGAAATGGAAACGAGGCTCCGAGCTGGGCCGGTGATTATGTCTGAATATTATGTGCCATGGTCTCTTCTCTGCAGGTCTCCAGATCTCCAGGTTGCCAGAGAAACCATCTGGGCCAATGGCCTCCCTGACTTAAGCGTCTTAGCTTTACGCAAGAGTTCACCAAGATAAAAGCCTTGGATTATCTCCTGTCGAAAAATATCGCTTTCCCTCAGGAACAAACTCAAACAAAAAGTCCTAAATGTTGTCCGTCCCTTGCCACAAGAATACATTTATATAACCAAATGTGTTAACCCTGATGGCAAGATATACATATACACTACCACGTACATACATAATCAATAAAAAAGGTTTGCTCAATAGTTCTCGTGTATTCAAATATACCTATAGATAGGAACCTGAAAGCTGCTTTCCAGCACTGACCACTCACATGTGCAGGTCCTTCAGATCACTTCTGTCTGAGGTCAAAGGTTATCTGTGGAGTGTCGAGTCATTACTGTGGCTGGAGTTAAAACCCATGACCCTCTTTACAACGGACGGAGAGGTTTCCTTGGAGTTGCTCCTTGCAGGGAAGGACTCTGGCTGACACAAACGGTGTCCGCAGGGTGGAGGACTGCGGTGCCATAGAGGCTATCGGCTGCAAAGCTTCCCTGTGTTTGCCAGTGTCTCCTCCTCCTCCTCCTCCTCCTCCTCGTCCTCTTGCAGGATGTGAATGCAGGAGCCCAATAGTCTCTGGAGCTCTGGCACACAACGCACCAGATCCACAAGTCCTTCCTCCTCCTCTTCATTGTCTTGCTCCTTGTTTTTGCCTCTGTATGGAGAGGCCAAAGCAGAGCTCACCTGGCTGACTGATACCTGCTTCCAGAGCTCGACCCGCGACAAATTCACCACCTCGAAGTGCGGGTACCGCGCCCGGAAGATCCGCGCTGACATCTTCAGACGCTTCAGCACGTCTGTCAGGAGGAACCAGTTGCAAAAGCTAGAGAGAGAAAAGTGTGACATTAGATGTTGGTTTGTGAATAAAAAAATCAAGATGTGCAATTTTAGATTTCCATGTTTTAAAGAGGAAGTGAACTATGGGCCTAATTATTTCACAGCGTTGCCTTTAAAACACAAACAGGTGACAACAACAGTACATTCATTCAGCCACAAAGACTTGTTTAACGTGTTAATAGCTTCGTTTCCATATACGTGTCAAGCTAATTCAAAGCAAACTTTTGAAATGTGGCAAAAAAAAAAAAAAAACCAAAGAAAATTCAAATGTTTTATTGGGCATCTTTCCATTTACTGCCTTGGAGCAAATAAACTTGGTTGCGTAGTGTCATCAGAAGGTAGTAATATAGGCTAAAAGTAGCCGGAAACCAAAAACTGTTGTTTGCCAACCAATAAAAAATTCAAAGAAGAGGACATAAGAAAAAAATTGGCCATCTATGAGAAACAAATGCACATTTTTTTCAATCAGAAAAACTGGGTAAATTGGAAAGCTGGTGTTAGCCATGTTTCTACTGTATGTTTGCTATGTAAGAACTTCTTTAAAAATGGTGTTTCCATCTCCCAATATTGGATAAACTCCTTTAAAAAATAAAATAAAATTCAAAACACCACCTCAAGCAAGCGTCAACATTTTTTGCAAAACCAGGAATTTTTTTTTTTGTTAAATTTTGCAATTTACATAAACTTGTTTTTTTTAATGCAATACCTTATAATGTGCATAAAAATACATGGAATCATGTCTCGTGCCATTTAAATTTAAACAAAGAAGTAACAGCAGCTGCTGTCAACCTCACAATGGGAAAAAGTCATCTGACATTGCATAATTATTTAAAAAAAAAACCCTCAAAAATAAAATACTCTGGCACCTGCAGACTGCCTTATATGCTACTGAATAAAACTGATAAAACTGGCCATTGATGGAACCTAATTACTGACCACTGCCACACATACAGATAAAACATCACATTACTACAAGAAAAACAGTCAACAAAATGTGTTTCAACTGCTGAGGCAACAACATCCTTATCTTTAGTCCATTATGAAGCCAGATCCTATTTAATAATGTTGTATTTGTGGTAATAATATTGAATAATACTTCCCATTCTTCTTCATTTCTTTCTCAGACTACGGTCATCTCAGTGTATTGACAGTAACCACCTAAATACTGAAATATGAGCCTAAATACAGCATTTGTTTATACAGAAAAAGCAGATCTATGGTTCAATGTTCAACTGTGCACAAAAAACTGTGACAGTGAAAATAGATTGATCAGTAAAGGATTTTCTGCAAATATGAATAGTACATTTCAACGGTGTATTTTGTGAAATACTAGACGCAGTAAAAAAGTGGAACAACTGCCATATACCGAGTCCCAGGTACCAGTATCCACTGTCATCATAGACTACCTGACTGCTGTAATTGCTGTAATGCTTAAACATACTGTGGAACCGCAAACAATTTTAGATGACGTTAGAATATCTGTGGCAGCAGAGCATTATGATGAATATAAATGGCCCCAACTTTAGTCAAAGTGGTCAATTTTACACAATTCATGCTTGTTTAAAGGCCTAACATTATTCTACAACAGCTATTATTGTGTTTGTTTTTTTGAACACACATCCAGATGCTACCTAAAGGCCACCCCCTATTTTCTGCTATATTTCCATGAATTCTCCCCAATAATGTGTCACTTTGTGAACTCACCCCTGTGTTAATGACACCTGAACATGATAGCAGGGTAAGAGAGGCTCGGAGGAGAACTCGAACAGAAGGCAGTCTTTGTCCGAGTCCCGCTCAGTGTTCCCTGTTAGATCGTCATCCAGCTCTTGGTTCTGCTCAGACAGCAGGAAATCCCAGCACGGCTCCTGGTCAGTCTCTGTGAAGTGAAGTGAAGTTCACAGAGGTGAGAAGAGGATGAAAAGGAGCAGACAAACTGGCTGAATCTGCCACTGAGCTACTTTAACATTCACGTGGTCTGGACGCCCTCTAGTGGCCGCTTTATCCTCACATGAATATGAGTGACGCTGATCAATTACAGGAATACAAACATCATGGTGTTGAAATGAATTGCTTTCTACAAAGGAGAACAGGGATATGAAATAATGTTGACAAGAAACATATTTGTTAACTGGCTTTCTTGCTATTTTTTCCTAAATTTAAAAAACTTGAAGACAGTCAAAGAGAAAATTCGACAAAACCAGATTAACCCTCTGAATCCCAAACCCCGCTGGCGAGTTTAAAAGCCATGTTATCATTAAAAATCACCAAAATTACACCATTTATCGGAGAACTAAAACTGTGAGCACAGGAAGAGTCGTCAGATGTCTTTCTAACTGTCCTTAAGCTACTTATCAATTATCCAAATCTAAGATCAAAATCATAATTCACAAAATCACAAAAAAAAAAAAAGATGAACTTTGCATCGATCAGATTCTGCTAAAAAAATTAAAAATAAAATTATGCACTCCTTCGCGTAATTATGGAGCCACGAGTGCATCAGCTGAGACCAACATTTGTGCCAGAATTCAGGGCTGTTTGAGCTTATTTGGGCTGAACTGCAGGCTGTGTTTACACAGAGCAGACAGGAGCTAAATATGAACAATTAAAAATATAAGTAGTAAAAACACCGATAGTATGTGGACAATCAATTATGTTTTCTGTATTGGTAAGAGTTGTGGGTATTTTGAAAAAGAATTTTGAACATGTTGATTCTAGTTTTTTTGTATTAATTGTAAAATGAATAACCACATAAATTCAACAATTTTCGTTTTGATGATTTGTGGCACTACAACTGTGTTTCACCACGCAAAAGACATTTCTGAGTTGCCTCTCCTTCTAGCCACGGTTGTGCTGCTTCTATAGAGGTGCACAAACCACCCAGAAACTGTTTGGACTCCAAAGAGTTAAAGCTTAACGTTTCCTGTGCTCTCTTGGGTCTACTGGGTCCCATGAAGGCTGCTTCTCATGCTGTAGAATATTATTGGTTACGAAAGCCAGACAAATGATCCTTTCAGTCATTTTTCAAATAAGAAACTCCAGAAATAACATACATGAGAGGGATCAAGCTACTGCTCATTTATATGTATTTGACAGAAACGTGTATAATATTAAAAACAAGATTAATGCTGGGATTGGGGCCTCCTTAATAAAATATTATAGAAAGGAAAGAGAGAATGTAACATAGTTGATAATTTGTGATGAACTTGATCAGCTTCTTTGGAAGAAAACATATTTTTAATGCTAACACTTAGAAAACTTAGAAACTGGGTGATTTGAACCTGTCATTAAACACCAGGCTACAAAGGACACATTAAGCACACAAACTAGTGATCACTGTAAGGCTCATACAGCTGGAGGAGAAAAATGTAAATTGTCAAAGTAAGAACAAACTGACTGAATCACCTGAAATAATTGAATGTACTTTCAATACTTTGTTTTATTTTAATTATTTAGATGTAGCTTTAGGATTTGAAGTATTTGAAAGAGAAAAAGATTATTTTCAGAATGGTTGCCATAATGAATATAAAAATATTTGTCCTTGCCGTGTACAAAAAAATAGTCAAGTCATAATTAAAACTGCATCATCTTTTGTCTCCTAGTTCATTCAGAAAGCTGCAGTCCACATTCTCTTTAGTCTCCCTCAGTTCTTCCATGCAACTCTAATCCTCCTCTCCCTCTGCTGGATAACTGGCTCCCTGTGGCTGTTTACAACACAACGCGGATGCTAGTACTCAGAGCTAACACCGCTCCACGTCCCAGTGAGCCCAGCCTACAAACTAGCTTCCTTTCCCTGCAGCGACCCGGTCACTGCTCCAACAAGTCTTAAAGCGCTTGCCTCAAGGACAGCGGAGGAGGGAGATTTCAACCACTTTTCTGTCACTGTATTCACAGATTAAAATAGGATGTTTGATTGATCAGTGGCTTATGTTCAACAGACAGATGCAGCACTGAGGTTTCTTACCAAACAGGGAGCTACTGTAGAAATCCCAGGGTAAAGTGGGATCGCGTTCATTGCGGCCTTCCAGGTCAGTGAAATATTCTGGAGAAAAACAAACAATTGCATTATTTTTGTGACAGTTCACATTATAACTATTAGATGAAAACAAGTGCACACTACACACACTAACGCTGGTCTGCTTGTTAACACCAAACAAAATTTATAATGGGATAAGTGAAAACTTTTGTGTTTGTCTGAAAACAAAGTGGACTATATAAAAATCCATATGAAGAATCAGCAAAGTAAATAAAGTTGTAGCTTGACTGTGTGATGTGGTTCACTTTTCAGACAAGAGCAGCCTACCAAAAGAAAGAAAAAACAGGGCATCGGAGCTGCATGTGAGTGTTGCTGTATCAACTACTGAGCCTCCATCGTTCTGTTTATATGAGATGAAAAACATTGATACTGCACCAACGTCAGCAATCAAATGAATGACTCATGTTTCAACGTGGCAAAGTGCTGGGAAAACCATCAAGACGGTGAGAGAGTAAATTACAAAGCACAGAGGTCACGTCTGTAACACGCTAGCTTTGGGTTCCCTATGAGAAGCAAGAAGGAGTCATACATGGTGAAGGTTCGCCAGGAAGGCAGATGACCACAGGGAGGGAAATTAAGGAAAGCATTTACCTTAGTCAGTCATTGGCTTTCTTAATGATTAATAATTGAGAGGTCGTTAAAAGTTTCAAACTTCAACACAAAATCCATGTTTGTCCACAATTATGACTTTATTGTACATTTGCACCACGTGTTAATGGTGTCTTTGTATGCTGATAGACATTGCATGAGCGAAAAAAAAACCCCAGCAGTCTTAAAAACACAGATTCAGGCTTTTAGGGTTTCATTTGTGACAAACTTCAGGAACCAAACCTGTCAGTTTGCAGGTTGGAGCTTTCTGCATCATTATTCTTCTCCAGAATCAGTTTTGGATTTGAACATGTATGGCTGAATTATGCTAATATTACAACTCATCATTACTTGCACAAGCTTAGACTAGCTTTACAGTGTTTAAGAAGAGTCGTAGGTGAGCTGGTGTGCTCGAGCTGCGACATTAAATGGGGAAGGGTGTGTTTAGAGAAAGACAGAGACTTAATAGATCTGCAGCAACAGTGTAGGTTACATCTATGCCATTTTAAGGCAAGAAGGGAATATTTTTATGGAAAAAAAAACACTAAATAAGTAACTTTGATACCCAGAGATGAGTTTTCAGGGGTTCAGTCAATAACTGGAGGAGCCATGGGTGAGTCATCTGCCCATTTGCTGATTAAAATTCAGCTGGTTATTTTTAAAGGATAACACTGTAAAGGATTTAGTTTGCATAATGTCAAGCTTCCAAATACGTCAAGGTGAGATTCACATTTTACTGTTCACGTTATTTATAAAACCACTTGAAGTTGTCTCAAGTATATAAAAACTCCAGGTCCAAATCTCAAATGGATGGGAGTAAAATCATAGACAAACAGTGCTGCGTTATGTTATGTCAGCTTTGAGCATTGTCAATTAATATCTTCTTGACTGAATAACAGCTTCTAAGAATATAATCAATCATTGCTTACTTAATAACATATGTATGTGGCAATCTCAAGTATAACACACCACACTGTCAAAATGGTTCATTTTACTAGGACAGCATTTTCAGTTTTTGACAACCAAATACAGCTGCAAGACAACAAAACAATTTGAGTCACACGTCTGGCGAGAAGTGACTCAGTTACTGTCAAACTCCGTGTCGATAGATGAAGGTTTAGCTTTGTACTTCTCATATGTGCTGCATGTACCCGGTACTATTTATTGTTCACTGCGCCAAATGTGAAGTGGTGGGAGTGGGCAAAGAGTTTATTAATGTGTTGACACATTGCCTGATGGGTGAGTGAAAAGTTGGCAAATCAACATTTAATTATTTGTTTTCATGTCTCATTTCAATTAGCTTTATGAAAGCCTTTGTGATGGGTTGTTTATCATGTGTTTGAAGTGTTTGCTGATGATTGAAAAATTGAATTTAACCCGCAGTAAATTACTCTCACAAAAATAATTTTGATTTAATACACTTAAACCAAAACTACTCAAATGGAAACAAAAGTAAACAAAAACATGAACTACCTGTGAGGAAGGTCTTCATGCTCGGGCTGTGTGCCAGTTTGACCGGTGTGTGTCCAGAGTAGGTTGCCAGAGTCGGGTCGGCACCGTGGTTCAGAAGCAGCCAGACTATCGGTAGGTTATCACTCGCTACTGCATCGTGAAGTGGCCTGAGGGAAGAAAAAACTATTTAGGAATTGTACAAGATATACAAAAGATGTCACAAAAATATGCATTACTCCATTAAAAAAAGATTTCAAACCAACACACCATGAATATGACTAATTACAACTGCAAATCTGAACAAGTTCCATTTGGTCAGTAAAGACTGTGGGATGAGACTCACGGCTTCAAAAAGCTGAGATGAGGTCGTTGAAGCTTACGATATTTTATACACATGCTGTTTGTAAAAGATCAAGAAGTGACCTTCATGCTTGAATTTATCACAAAGATTACACACATGACAACACTTGAGTTTAACTAATTAGAGCCATCATCACAGTCATGCAGCATGAAGCCTCACCGTGTTCCATCCTGGGCACTACAGTTGACATCTGCACCATGTTTCAGCAGCATCTGGACAATCTGAGTCCAGCCTCGAGAGGATGCCTCATGGAGAGCTGTGTAACCAGCGTTATCACGCCGATTGACCTCCCTGATGTCCTTTTCAAGACAATACTGGACTACATCCTGTAGAACAGAGGTAGGACAGCTGTCACATTATTATGTTTCAAAGAAGCAAACCATATACTGGAGTTAAATTCCTGTGAACAATACTATACAAGTGAACAGGTGGGATTTTACCTGATAGCCCAAGCGGGCAGCACGTTGCAGTAAGGTCTCGCCAGCATTTTTATTAACAATCAGTCGACGAACCTCTGGAGGAACCGGCCTTTTGGGTGGAGAGTCTGAACCACTGCTTCTTCCAGATGAGCTTTTCTTATTGGGTGGAGAAGATGGCAAACTTTTTGGAGTGGGTGGTGGACTAACTGGTCTTTTAACACCAGCACCATCATCTTCCTGGGCAAGGGAGGCACCACGCTTGCCCAAGCTGCTGCGTTTGGTCTTACTCTAAAACACACATTTACTGATTAGAGCACTGTGTGAAATGGAGGCTTTTGTAAAGCAATGCCAAGTTAGGACCCCTTGGTTCCTCTTATCAAGAACCTGTGCTATATAATCCCAGCTGCTATCAGAAATGTGACAAACATAGCATTTCATCAGGCCACAGGGGGGAGCTGTAAGCTTATATATTTATGGTCCCCTGCTCCAACAGCCCCGTATGATTTGAAATGTACTACAATCCAGCAAAACAGCATCAGCAACTTACCTTCGGTTCATCGCTGTCACACAAGTGTTTGCTTTTGAACTTCCTCTTCCCTGAAGGCTTATCATTGCACTCCGGAGACTCCTCGCTCTCCTGGTAGCGGACCGATCCTGAGCGAGTGAATGAGGGTCTCCGTGGAGGAGGCTCTGGACTGCAGGCAGTGGGACTTGGACACTGATCTGCGTGTGGGTCTGCAATGACAAATTAGAGGGGAGGTTATGCTGAGCAGAAGGAAACAGATGAGCCAATAATCTCAATATTTAAACTTTAAACATCTATTTTTATCAGTGTTGCACTGGTGCAGCAGTTAAACAGCCTCATGCTCATGCCCATCTGCCAAGCCTAACATGAAGCATGGCATATATTAGGTTCTGTTTTGTGTCGACATCACACAGGCTGGTACATCCTGAACCAGTGTGCCTCGGCTAAGTCACGTTATCTGTTGAAACAGCGTAACTGCTGTCTATGAGTTACTCGGCTCTGCTTTTGCAACCATAGGCTCAAGTCTGCCAAATTTCTGTTTATTCTCTCCACATATGACTTACGATGCATGTCATATCCACACTAACGGGTACATTATGTTTATGTTCTGATGCTGATACGACACACAAATTCACTGTATTCTTGTATTCGCCACATCTCATTTAAAAATTTGCCAAAGTAATAATAAACAATCGGTATTAACCAGATTCTGTAAAAAACTCCACTAAGCCATTCGTGACTCAGCTGTGATCAACAGTCACGTTACAAAAATCAGGGACTTTTCAGCTGAACTCTGCTGAACTACAGGCAACACACAGAGCAAATAGGAAACAAATATGGAAACAAATGAAACATGTCGTAATAATATTACAATTTTACAGCTAGAATTACACTTTCACTATCAGTAACACCTGTGGGCATTTTCAAAGTGTTGTATGTATTGATGCCACGTTTTTGTAGTCAGAGATGTTTGTTGCTTTGGTTTATGACGGTACAACTTTGGTAGACTGCACAGAAGACCTTTTTTCTGTTGTCTCTACGTCTAGCTGTGATTGTGCTGTTTCCACAGAGGTGCAGGACTTTATATTACAGTGAAAATTGAACCAACAGTGAGTAAAAATGTCACAGGCCCAAAAAGACATCCAGAAACTGCTCAGAGTTCATAACATTAATGGCTTTCCAGTGTATCTGTTATGAAGATGTACATCTTCATGAAGTAAATTTGACAATGTAGTTTTTTCAAGTTGGAAATACAACAGTCGCCAGCCAAGTGTTTCTACGGTCAGTTCTGAATCTTTTACTTTTCAGTGCTCTAGTGACTGATAATGTAGATATTTTCAATGACTCACAGATGCCTACCATCACCATCGCCGCCCTGCATGGTTCAGCAGCCAATGAAACAACAATGCAAAATATTAATGGTAAAACATCCATCCATCCNTTCTCAACTTCTTGTACTCTTTTGGTGATGACACTTCCAACTCTAACACTTTACCTCTTTTCAGTGCTTCAACACATCACGTGCAAAGAGATTTTGGACATTGTAACCCCATGCAGTGTCCAGTGTAAATAACTGCACTTTAGCTTCTACTTTGTTTGACTTCCACCTTTGTATAGCTAAAGACTCAAAGTGCAAAGTTACATTTTAGCCAGATTTCATTAATGTCTGGGTGTCTGGGTTCATCTGGCACGTGCAGGCTGCATGCAAAAGCAATCGTTGACATCAGGACAAGGTCAACCCCTTTGCAAAATAGCACGACAGTGTTATTTTCCCCCTGAGGTTATATTTAGAGCTGCAGGGGTGAAGCATCAGGTCAGAGATAGCAGCGGATCAAACCCCATTAGATGTCTTCATATCAACACACACAAAGGACATCTAACACCAGTCCTTAGAGGGTTATTTTTACCATGGACTTGGCTTGTATGATTCATTAATATGCTTTAACAGGGTCATGTACGGACACACGGCAGATATTCCTGCAGAGAGAGAACACATTCATCTCTATCTTGCTGATGATAACAAAAGAACCGGCTGCACCGTCTCATGGGATGAAAGCACGATTGATCCATCTGAAGCGCTAAAACGTTCCCCAAATGTTCAAAGAGCCGCTCAGACAGATTAAAACATTTCTTCTTGCACCTTTAAGATTCTGGTCAGCAGCCGACAAAACAACAAGGAGGGCTGATTTCAGAGAGAAAGGGAAGTATCTAGGCTGAGCTTTACATGCAAGCTAAGAGTGCAGGACTTCCCCATTCTGCTTCTTTTTTTTTTTTTCACAGAGGTCTGTTACATAACCCGATCTGAGCGTCGTTAACACAGACAACAGATGTACTCAGTGAACCCAGAGCGATCCAAGACGCTCTCAGAGGAGCTCATTTTCATAACAAATAATATACAGACGGGCACAAAATACTCATTAATTGCCTGAAAAGCCTTTTCACAAAGACGCTGGCAGGTTTTAACTGGAGTTTGTTTTGTTGGGGGATTTAGTTGATTTTAACGTGCTGGAAGTTTGAGCTAAATGATATACAAAGAGCACCCATCCCCCTTGATGTGTGTGCATCGTGTACTTTCGTCCTTAACGCCTATTTCAGTCATATCCCTTTGTGTCTCAAAGCCTCCAACAGGCTTCCTCTCCTTCCTCTTTCCATGTCAGTCTGTCAGTAGGTCTTGTGCAGACTTGCCCTCATTTCTACCCAATCAGCGTCAACTGCCCCACAAGGGGAAGCCAATGAGCAAGGAGGCATGGCAGGGGCTTGGTGAGGAGGGCGGGTCGGAGGGCTCAGCTCCATGTATGATGTAAGAAGGCTCGATTTATAGGAGTCAAAATTTCCCCATGACTCCCCAAACTCTCGGAAACACTCCTCTGGTGAGTCATCCAGATGAAGTTTACAGTAACTGACAAGAATAAACAGCATAAAAACAACAAACTCTGAAGCTTCAACTTCAGACTTCAAAGCATTTTTTTGTATCGTAGAATCCACTCTTCATAAAAAGTACATTGCAAAGCACTTTGATCTGATATGAATCCACACAGAGCGCGCTGAAACGTGGCAGTGGCGACCCTGCTGGGACACAAAGCTTGGTCACAGCAGTTGCTGAACTAGAGTAACCTCGTGGGGACTGCATAGGTTACACTGGGCTGAGACCATCTGTACCAAGAGGCCCAACGAAGGGCTGTGACTGGTATGTCACGTCTCACTACAATGGACCAGCTCGGCGCTTTACACTGAGACATCAAACAGAGCACATGTGCCCCCAGGAAACCTCCGAAATACCCCGTATTACAGTGGCTCTGATGTTTTTTCTTATCAGTGATAGAACAAGGATAAATCTGCTCCTTCTTAGCTTTGATTTCCATTCTTTAGTTTTATCTAAGACGGAAATCGTAGCTGTAATTTTTTCACAAGAAGTGATAGTCGGCGCTTCAATAAATGTGATTTAATGGACCTTTTATGCCAGTTTAACGCATTTATGCTTCTACTGTAGTGAAAGGCTGATACTAGAAACAAATGTCTGCTCGTTTATTTTAATGAGCAGCGCCGTTGGTTGAATTTGTTTCATGGGAATATCACATTTTTGCGGGTTTAGTCACAGAGAGCAGACTTGACTCAGACTCCCAACATGAACAGCTGCCCCGCGGGTCAAACCGAAGTCCTAACATGCCTCACATGGTGCCACCTCCCGGTATTCTGGCTCGGTAATGTCACTGCAGGAGTTTCCACCAGGTCTTGAAAAGCAGCGTCAGGACAGTGACGAGCTGCAGTTAAAAAAGGGCTGACATGTTCAAATTAGGAGCGTACATTCTCAGTCGGCCCCCTTCGCAGTCGAAGAGGGCGTCAACGCTCACGTAGGTAACTTTCACATGGGCTGTGTTATCGATGCCCCAAATGTATCCATCCAATAAAAACCCTGGGTACGATTACATAAATCAGCAGACCCAATAAAACCACGAGTAACATGAATTTACGATGGCTGGAGTCAGATTGATGTAACATTGGGCAGCAGATGCTCCTTTCAGCTTTGATGTTGACAAAGTTGCTGTCACTGGTTCCCTCTAGTGGATAAAATAAAGCCAAACCACATTAAAAAGCATGAGGTCACTAAAACCTCTCTAACCCGACAGCATACTCTTGACCTTGGAAACAGCAGTTGCCAAAACAAACTGAAATAAAGGCCACCTGAACATTGTTCTTTACAACTTTCTGCTGCGACAGTGTGCTCAGCTGTCATTAAACTGTAGACTTCCCATGTTTGAGAGCAGCTCTAAGACTTTACACCAGATTAAAGGAGGATAATGTTCTACAAGTACGATTCCAGTTCTTAGGAATAATCTGAGATCCACAACTCAAATTTGTAAACCTATGAGGATTTCAAAAAGCCCAACCTTGATTGTTTTACATTAATTAGGCAGTACATGCTCACTCAGGAAGCCCAGGCATTTCTGCACTCGTAATGTTCTCTTGTTTTTTTATAGTTTGTGAGAAAATGGGCCCAAGCATCAGCATTAACAGACATTACATCCTTAAATGTAACAAACACAAAGCCTGTCCGATGGCGTTCCTGTCATACCCCAAAAAGACACAGTCTAAGTTTAGCTCCAGATGGTACAAAGACAACACAGTAACAGAGTAACTCAGAGCAATGAACAGCGGCTGTAAAATGCCTCCTCACAAATCTAAATTTAAACAATCAGCTGTCAACTCTGTTACATGTTACACTCCTAAATCAACTCAATTACAGATATGAAATCTTTCGCAACAAAAGCAAAAGGCAAACCAAAGCTGTAGCCATTTTTAGCTAATTGTATTTTTTTTAACGTCTCTATCAGGAAAAATAAGTTACAACATCTTAAAGTTACAAGATAATGCAGAGTACAAACTGATTCGCACAGTAACATCTTAGTGACGTTTCATAATAGCTAACTGGTGCTGTAGGGGCAAACTGGGGGAACTGAGGAATGCTCAGTTTTATTGTTTTTGAATTCAACGCTTGTTATTCATTCTGCTGACGTCAGAAACAGAAAACAGCTCAAGGCCGACCGAGGAGTGACTCCGAGTCTTCAGAGCAAGCAGAAACAATCCCGCTTTTTATTTCTAATTCACAAATTATTATGGAGGAAAAAAAAAAACAGCTCAGTAGGAGTTGCACCAAACAAAGGGATCGTTTGAAATAAGCCTGAGAAATACTCTGAACATCTAAATTATTATAATCATCTGAACAAAACAAAGAGATAAAAAGTATGATTCACAATCATGCTTTATTCTTGTTGATTTCTTATAAAAGAATCAAATAAAAGGCTCTTCCTCTTCACACACGTCTTAGTCTTTCAGTCTTGTTGTAACCCATTTTCTTTAACTAAACTATACTTTTCTTTACACCTTAAGTCTTTTCTTCTTAAATATCTTTTATTAGTTTGTGACTTCAAACCAAAGCTTCATTGATTGTCAACACAAAATCTATCGTAGCACCAGTACAATAAAACTGTACTTTTGCTTTTTTGAAATACTGTTTTTGAATGAGGGAGGAAATCTCAGAATAAAGGGATCCTAATAAGTACATTTCAGAATGAAGCACCAACCATCGAAAGCATTTTCATAGATAGGGTTGTCAGATACACAAGAGGTCAAATATATTAATGACTATTAAATTAAGCACAACAATCAGTGTAAATAAAACACTGCAACACAAAGCACTCTGGGATCTGGAAACACCATATCGGGACGTGGGGGGACAGTCGTGGCTGCAGTTAAGAGGGCGTCTCAGCTCCTCTGGACTCCAGAGATGGTTCAGCTTTTCCTCTGAGAGAGATCCACAGGATTCTGTATCAGTTCAGGAGGAGCGGAGAACACTACGATCTGTCCAACTCTTGTAAACAAACTCTCAATCTCAAGGTCCAAAACAGCATTATTTCATACTGTGAGCAGGGACTGGGACAAGCTTAGCGCTGCCCAGACTTACTTTGTGAAATGTGCAGGAGAAAGAAACATTGTGAGCTCTTAGGTCCATCCTGTAATGATCTACTGAGGAAGATAAAGTGAGAAATGAAACAGGAGGAAATGGAAACGAGGCTCCGAGCTGGGCCGGTGATTATGTCTGAATATTATGTGCCATGGTCTCTTCTCTGCAGGTCTCCAGATCTCCAGGTTGCCAGAGAAACCATCTGGGCCAATGGCCTCCCTGACTTAAGCGTCTTAGCTTTACGCAAGAGTTCACCAAGATAAAAGCCTTGGATTATCTCCTGTCGAAAAATATCGCTTTCCCTCAGGAACAAACTCAAACAAAAAGTCCTAAATGTTGTCCGTCCCTTGCCACAAGAATACATTTATATAACCAAATGTGTTAACCCTGATGGCAAGATATACATATACACTACCACGTACATACATAATCAATAAAAAAGGTTTGCTCAATAGTTCTCGTGTATTCAAATATACCTATAGATAGGAACCTGAAAGCTGCTTTCCAGCACTGACCACTCACATGTGCAGGTCCTTCAGATCACTTCTGTCTGAGGTCAAAGGTTATCTGTGGAGTGTCGAGTCATTACTGTGGCTGGAGTTAAAACCCATGACCCTCTTTACAACGGACGGAGAGGTTTCCTTGGAGTTGCTCCTTGCAGGGAAGGACTCTGGCTGACACAAACGGTGTCCGCAGGGTGGAGGACTGCGGTGCCATAGAGGCTATCGGCTGCAAAGCTTCCCTGTGTTTGCCAGTGTCTCCTCCTCCTCCTCCTCCTCCTCCTCGTCCTCTTGCAGGATGTGAATGCAGGAGCCCAATAGTCTCTGGAGCTCTGGCACACAACGCACCAGATCCACAAGTCCTTCCTCCTCCTCTTCATTGTCTTGCTCCTTGTTTTTGCCTCTGTATGGAGAGGCCAAAGCAGAGCTCACCTGGCTGACTGATACCTGCTTCCAGAGCTCGACCCGCGACAAATTCACCACCTCGAAGTGCGGGTACCGCGCCCGGAAGATCCGCGCTGACATCTTCAGACGCTTCAGCACGTCTGTCAGGAGGAACCAGTTGCAAAAGCTAGAGAGAGAAAAGTGTGACATTAGATGTTGGTTTGTGAATAAAAAAATCAAGATGTGCAATTTTAGATTTCCATGTTTTAAAGAGGAAGTGAACTATGGGCCTAATTATTTCACAGCGTTGCCTTTAAAACACAAACAGGTGACAACAACAGTACATTCATTCAGCCACAAAGACTTGTTTAACGTGTTAATAGCTTCGTTTCCATATACGTGTCAAGCTAATTCAAAGCAAACTTTTGAAATGTGGCAAAAAAAAAAAAAAAACCAAAGAAAATTCAAATGTTTTATTGGGCATCTTTCCATTTACTGCCTTGGAGCAAATAAACTTGGTTGCGTAGTGTCATCAGAAGGTAGTAATATAGGCTAAAAGTAGCCGGAAACCAAAAACTGTTGTTTGCCAACCAATAAAAAATTCAAAGAAGAGGACATAAGAAAAAAATTGGCCATCTATGAGAAACAAATGCACATTTTTTTCAATCAGAAAAACTGGGTAAATTGGAAAGCTGGTGTTAGCCATGTTTCTACTGTATGTTTGCTATGTAAGAACTTCTTTAAAAATGGTGTTTCCATCTCCCAATATTGGATAAACTCCTTTAAAAAATAAAATAAAATTCAAAACACCACCTCAAGCAAGCGTCAACATTTTTTGCAAAACCAGGAATTTTTTTTTTTGTTAAATTTTGCAATTTACATAAACTTGTTTTTTTTAATGCAATACCTTATAATGTGCATAAAAATACATGGAATCATGTCTCGTGCCATTTAAATTTAAACAAAGAAGTAACAGCAGCTGCTGTCAACCTCACAATGGGAAAAAGTCATCTGACATTGCATAATTATTTAAAAAAAAAACCCTCAAAAATAAAATACTCTGGCACCTGCAGACTGCCTTATATGCTACTGAATAAAACTGATAAAACTGGCCATTGATGGAACCTAATTACTGACCACTGCCACACATACAGATAAAACATCACATTACTACAAGAAAAACAGTCAACAAAATGTGTTTCAACTGCTGAGGCAACAACATCCTTATCTTTAGTCCATTATGAAGCCAGATCCTATTTAATAATGTTGTATTTGTGGTAATAATATTGAATAATACTTCCCATTCTTCTTCATTTCTTTCTCAGACTACGGTCATCTCAGTGTATTGACAGTAACCACCTAAATACTGAAATATGAGCCTAAATACAGCATTTGTTTATACAGAAAAAGCAGATCTATGGTTCAATGTTCAACTGTGCACAAAAAACTGTGACAGTGAAAATAGATTGATCAGTAAAGGATTTTCTGCAAATATGAATAGTACATTTCAACGGTGTATTTTGTGAAATACTAGACGCAGTAAAAAAGTGGAACAACTGCCATATACCGAGTCCCAGGTACCAGTATCCACTGTCATCATAGACTACCTGACTGCTGTAATTGCTGTAATGCTTAAACATACTGTGGAACCGCAAACAATTTTAGATGACGTTAGAATATCTGTGGCAGCAGAGCATTATGATGAATATAAATGGCCCCAACTTTAGTCAAAGTGGTCAATTTTACACAATTCATGCTTGTTTAAAGGCCTAACATTATTCTACAACAGCTATTATTGTGTTTGTTTTTTTGAACACACATCCAGATGCTACCTAAAGGCCACCCCCTATTTTCTGCTATATTTCCATGAATTCTCCCCAATAATGTGTCACTTTGTGAACTCACCCCTGTGTTAATGACACCTGAACATGATAGCAGGGTAAGAGAGGCTCGGAGGAGAACTCGAACAGAAGGCAGTCTTTGTCCGAGTCCCGCTCAGTGTTCCCTGTTAGATCGTCATCCAGCTCTTGGTTCTGCTCAGACAGCAGGAAATCCCAGCACGGCTCCTGGTCAGTCTCTGTGAAGTGAAGTGAAGTTCACAGAGGTGAGAAGAGGATGAAAAGGAGCAGACAAACTGGCTGAATCTGCCACTGAGCTACTTTAACATTCACGTGGTCTGGACGCCCTCTAGTGGCCGCTTTATCCTCACATGAATATGAGTGACGCTGATCAATTACAGGAATACAAACATCATGGTGTTGAAATGAATTGCTTTCTACAAAGGAGAACAGGGATATGAAATAATGTTGACAAGAAACATATTTGTTAACTGGCTTTCTTGCTATTTTTTCCTAAATTTAAAAAACTTGAAGACAGTCAAAGAGAAAATTCGACAAAACCAGATTAACCCTCTGAATCCCAAACCCCGCTGGCGAGTTTAAAAGCCATGTTATCATTAAAAATCACCAAAATTACACCATTTATCGGAGAACTAAAACTGTGAGCACAGGAAGAGTCGTCAGATGTCTTTCTAACTGTCCTTAAGCTACTTATCAATTATCCAAATCTAAGATCAAAATCATAATTCACAAAATCACAAAAAAAAAAAAAGATGAACTTTGCATCGATCAGATTCTGCTAAAAAAATTAAAAATAAAATTATGCACTCCTTCGCGTAATTATGGAGCCACGAGTGCATCAGCTGAGACCAACATTTGTGCCAGAATTCAGGGCTGTTTGAGCTTATTTGGGCTGAACTGCAGGCTGTGTTTACACAGAGCAGACAGGAGCTAAATATGAACAATTAAAAATATAAGTAGTAAAAACACCGATAGTATGTGGACAATCAATTATGTTTTCTGTATTGGTAAGAGTTGTGGGTATTTTGAAAAAGAATTTTGAACATGTTGATTCTAGTTTTTTTGTATTAATTGTAAAATGAATAACCACATAAATTCAACAATTTTCGTTTTGATGATTTGTGGCACTACAACTGTGTTTCACCACGCAAAAGACATTTCTGAGTTGCCTCTCCTTCTAGCCACGGTTGTGCTGCTTCTATAGAGGTGCACAAACCACCCAGAAACTGTTTGGACTCCAAAGAGTTAAAGCTTAACGTTTCCTGTGCTCTCTTGGGTCTACTGGGTCCCATGAAGGCTGCTTCTCATGCTGTAGAATATTATTGGTTACGAAAGCCAGACAAATGATCCTTTCAGTCATTTTTCAAATAAGAAACTCCAGAAATAACATACATGAGAGGGATCAAGCTACTGCTCATTTATATGTATTTGACAGAAACGTGTATAATATTAAAAACAAGATTAATGCTGGGATTGGGGCCTCCTTAATAAAATATTATAGAAAGGAAAGAGAGAATGTAACATAGTTGATAATTTGTGATGAACTTGATCAGCTTCTTTGGAAGAAAACATATTTTTAATGCTAACACTTAGAAAACTTAGAAACTGGGTGATTTGAACCTGTCATTAAACACCAGGCTACAAAGGACACATTAAGCACACAAACTAGTGATCACTGTAAGGCTCATACAGCTGGAGGAGAAAAATGTAAATTGTCAAAGTAAGAACAAACTGACTGAATCACCTGAAATAATTGAATGTACTTTCAATACTTTGTTTTATTTTAATTATTTAGATGTAGCTTTAGGATTTGAAGTATTTGAAAGAGAAAAAGATTATTTTCAGAATGGTTGCCATAATGAATATAAAAATATTTGTCCTTGCCGTGTACAAAAAAATAGTCAAGTCATAATTAAAACTGCATCATCTTTTGTCTCCTAGTTCATTCAGAAAGCTGCAGTCCACATTCTCTTTAGTCTCCCTCAGTTCTTCCATGCAACTCTAATCCTCCTCTCCCTCTGCTGGATAACTGGCTCCCTGTGGCTGTTTACAACACAACGCGGATGCTAGTACTCAGAGCTAACACCGCTCCACGTCCCAGTGAGCCCAGCCTACAAACTAGCTTCCTTTCCCTGCAGCGACCCGGTCACTGCTCCAACAAGTCTTAAAGCGCTTGCCTCAAGGACAGCGGAGGAGGGAGATTTCAACCACTTTTCTGTCACTGTATTCACAGATTAAAATAGGATGTTTGATTGATCAGTGGCTTATGTTCAACAGACAGATGCAGCACTGAGGTTTCTTACCAAACAGGGAGCTACTGTAGAAATCCCAGGGTAAAGTGGGATCGCGTTCATTGCGGCCTTCCAGGTCAGTGAAATATTCTGGAGAAAAACAAACAATTGCATTATTTTTGTGACAGTTCACATTATAACTATTAGATGAAAACAAGTGCACACTACACACACTAACGCTGGTCTGCTTGTTAACACCAAACAAAATTTATAATGGGATAAGTGAAAACTTTTGTGTTTGTCTGAAAACAAAGTGGACTATATAAAAATCCATATGAAGAATCAGCAAAGTAAATAAAGTTGTAGCTTGACTGTGTGATGTGGTTCACTTTTCAGACAAGAGCAGCCTACCAAAAGAAAGAAAAAACAGGGCATCGGAGCTGCATGTGAGTGTTGCTGTATCAACTACTGAGCCTCCATCGTTCTGTTTATATGAGATGAAAAACATTGATACTGCACCAACGTCAGCAATCAAATGAATGACTCATGTTTCAACGTGGCAAAGTGCTGGGAAAACCATCAAGACGGTGAGAGAGTAAATTACAAAGCACAGAGGTCACGTCTGTAACACGCTAGCTTTGGGTTCCCTATGAGAAGCAAGAAGGAGTCATACATGGTGAAGGTTCGCCAGGAAGGCAGATGACCACAGGGAGGGAAATTAAGGAAAGCATTTACCTTAGTCAGTCATTGGCTTTCTTAATGATTAATAATTGAGAGGTCGTTAAAAGTTTCAAACTTCAACACAAAATCCATGTTTGTCCACAATTATGACTTTATTGTACATTTGCACCACGTGTTAATGGTGTCTTTGTATGCTGATAGACATTGCATGAGCGAAAAAAAAACCCCAGCAGTCTTAAAAACACAGATTCAGGCTTTTAGGGTTTCATTTGTGACAAACTTCAGGAACCAAACCTGTCAGTTTGCAGGTTGGAGCTTTCTGCATCATTATTCTTCTCCAGAATCAGTTCTGGATTTGAACATGTATGGCTGAATTATGCTAATATTACAACTCATCATTACTTGCACAAGCTTAGACTAGCTTTACAGTGTTTAAGAAGAGTCATAGGTGAGCTGGTGTGCTCGAGCTGCGACATTAAATGGGGAAGGGTGTGTTTAGAGAAAGACAGAGACTTAATAGATCTGCAGCAACAGTGTAGGTTACATCTATGCCATTTTAAGGCAAGAAGGGAATATTTTTATGGAAAAAAAAACACTAAATAAGTAACTTTGATACCCAGAGATGAGTTTTCAGGGGTTCAGTCAATAACTGGAGGAGCCATGGGTGAGTCATCTGCCCATTTGCTGATTAAAATTCAGCTGGTTATTTTTAAAGGATAACACTGTAAAGGATTTAGTTTGCATAATGTCAAGCTTCCAAATACGTCAAGGTGAGATTCACATTTTACTGTTCACGTTATTTATAAAACCACTTGAAGTTGTCTCAAGTATATAAAAACTCCAGGTCCAAATCTCAAATGGATGGGAGTAAAATCATAGACAAACAGTGCTGCGTTATGTTATGTCAGCTTTGAGCATTGTCAATTAATATCTTCTTGACTGAATAACAGCTTCTAAGAATATAATCAATCATTGCTTACTTAATAACATATGTATGTGGCAATCTCAAGTATAACACACCACACTGTCAAAATGGTTCATTTTACTAGGACAGCATTTTCAGTTTTTGACAACCAAATACAGCTGCAAGACAACAAAACAATTTGAGTCACACGTCTGGCGAGAAGTGACTCAGTTACTGTCAAACTCCGTGTCGATAGATGAAGGTTTAGCTTTGTACTTCTCATATGTGCTGCATGTACCCGGTACTATTTATTGTTCACTGCGCCAAATGTGAAGTGGTGGGAGTGGGCAAAGAGTTTATTAATGTGTTGACACATTGCCTGATGGGTGAGTGAAAAGTTGGCAAATCAACATTTAATTATTTGTTTTCATGTCTCATTTCAATTAGCTTTATGAAAGCCTTTGTGATGGGTTGTTTATCATGTGTTTGAAGTGTTTGCTGATGATTGAAAAATTGAATTTAACCCGCAGTAAATTACTCTCACAAAAATAATTTTGATTTAATACACTTAAACCAAAACTACTCAAATGGAAACAAAAGTAAACAAAAACATGAACTACCTGTGAGGAAGGTCTTCATGCTCGGGCTGTGTGCCAGTTTGACCGGTGTGTGTCCAGAGTAGGTTGCCAGAGTCGGGTCGGCACCGTGGTTCAGAAGCAGCCAGACTATCGGTAGGTTATCACTCGCTACTGCATCGTGAAGTGGCCTGAGGGAAGAAAAAACTATTTAGGAATTGTACAAGATATACAAAAGATGTCACAAAAATATGCATTACTCCATTAAAAAAAGATTTCAAACCAACACACCATGAATATGACTAATTACAACTGCAAATCTGAACAAGTTCCATTTGGTCAGTAAAGACTGTGGGATGAGACTCACGGCTTCAAAAAGCTGAGATGAGGTCGTTGAAGCTTACGATATTTTATACACATGCTGTTTGTAAAAGATCAAGAAGTGACCTTCATGCTTGAATTTATCACAAAGATTACACACATGACAACACTTGAGTTTAACTAATTAGAGCCATCATCACAGTCATGCAGCATGAAGCCTCACCGTGTTCCATCCTGGGCACTACAGTTGACATCTGCACCATGTTTCAGCAGCATCTGGACAATCTGAGTCCAGCCTCGAGAGGATGCCTCATGGAGAGCTGTGTAACCAGCGTTATCACGCCGATTGACCTCCCTGATGTCCTTTTCAAGACAATACTGGACTACATCCTGTAGAACAGAGGTAGGACAGCTGTCACATTATTATGTTTCAAAGAAGCAAACCATATACTGGAGTTAAATTCCTGTGAACAATACTATACAAGTGAACAGGTGGGATTTTACCTGATAGCCCAAGCGGGCAGCACGTTGCAGTAAGGTCTCGCCAGCATTTTTATTAACAATCAGTCGACGAACCTCTGGAGGAACCGGCCTTTTGGGTGGAGAGTCTGAACCACTGCTTCTTCCAGATGAGCTTTTCTTATTGGGTGGAGAAGATGGCAAACTTTTTGGAGTGGGTGGTGGACTAACTGGTCTTTTAACACCAGCACCATCATCTTCCTGGGCAAGGGAGGCACCACGCTTGCCCAAGCTGCTGCGTTTGGTCTTACTCTAAAACACACATTTACTGATTAGAGCACTGTGTGAAATGGAGGCTTTTGTAAAGCAATGCCAAGTTAGGACCCCTTGGTTCCTCTTATCAAGAACCTGTGCTATATAATCCCAGCTGCTATCAGAAATGTGACAAACATAGCATTTCATCAGGCCACAGGGGGGAGCTGTAAGCTTATATATTTATGGTCCCCTGCTCCAACAGCCCCGTATGATTTGAAATGTACTACAATCCAGCAAAACAGCATCAGCAACTTACCTTCGGTTCATCGCTGTCACACAAGTGTTTGCTTTTGAACTTCCTCTTCCCTGAAGGCTTATCATTGCACTCCGGAGACTCCTCGCTCTCCTGGTAGCGGACCGATCCTGAGCGAGTGAATGAGGGTCTCCGTGGAGGAGGCTCTGGACTGCAGGCAGTGGGACTTGGACACTGATCTGCGTGTGGGTCTGCAATGACAAATTAGAGGGGAGGTTATGCTGAGCAGAAGGAAACAGATGAGCCAATAATCTCAATATTTAAACTTTAAACATCTATTTTTATCAGTGTTGCACTGGTGCAGCAGTTAAACAGCCTCATGCTCATGCCCATCTGCCAAGCCTAACATGAAGCATGGCATATATTAGGTTCTGTTTTGTGTCGACATCACACAGGCTGGTACATCCTGAACCAGTGTGCCTCGGCTAAGTCACGTTATCTGTTGAAACAGCGTAACTGCTGTCTATGAGTTACTCGGCTCTGCTTTTGCAACCATAGGCTCAAGTCTGCCAAATTTCTGTTTATTCTCTCCACATATGACTTACGATGCATGTCATATCCACACTAACGGGTACATTATGTTTATGTTCTGATGCTGATACGACACACAAATTCACTGTATTCTTGTATTCGCCACATCTCATTTAAAAATTTGCCAAAGTAATGATAAACAATCGGTATTAACCAGATTCTGTAAAAAACTCCACGAAGCCATTCGTGACTCAGCTGTGATCAACAGTCACGTTACAAAAATCAGGGACTTTTCAGCTGAACTCTGCTGAACTACAGGCAACACACAGAGCAAATAGGAGAGAAATATGGAAACAAATGAAACATGTCGTAATAATATTACAATTTTACAGCTAGAATTACACTTTCACTATCAGTAACACCTGTGGGCATTTTCAAAGTGTTGTATGTATTGATGCCACGTTTTTGTAGTCAGAGATGTTTGTTGCTTTGGTTTATGACGGTATAACTTTGGTAAACTGCACAGAAGACCTTTTTTCTGTTCTCTCTACGTCTAGCCATGATTGTACTGTTTCCACAGAGGTGCAGGACTTTATATTACAGTAAAAAATGAACCAACAGTGAGTAAAAATGTCACAAGCCCAAAAAGACATCCAGAAACTGCTCAGAGTTCATAAAGTTAATGGTTTTCCAGTGTATCTGTTATGAAGATGTACATCCTCATGAAGTAAATTTGCCTATGTAGTTTTTTCAAGTTGGAAATACAACAGTCGCCAGCCAAGTGTTTCTACGGTCAGTTCTGAATCTTTTACTTTTCAGTGCTCTAGTGACTGATAATGTAGATATTTTCAATGACTCACAGATGCCTACCATCACCATCGCCGCCCTGCATGGTTCAGCAGCCAATGAAACAACAATGCAAAATATTAATGGTAAAACATCCATCCATCCATCCATCCATCCGTCCATCATCTACACACCGTTTAGTTCTCACTAGGGTCGGACAATTTAGAATCACCAATTAACCGCAACATGTTTTTGGACTGCCTTCGCCCTGAGTCAGCTGGGATAGGCTCCAGCCCCCCCGCGACCCTCATGAGGATTAAGCGGTGTATAGATAATGGATGGATGGATAGATAATGGATGGATGGATGGATGTTTTTGGACTTTGGGAGGAAGCCGGAGAACCCGGAGAGAACCCACGCTTCACAGGGAGAACATGCAAACTCCACGCAGAAAGATCCTGGGTGTCCTAACCAGGACGCGAACCGGCGACCTTCTAGCTGCAAGGCAACAGTGCTAACCACCATGGTAAAACATAAACATGTAAAATCTATTGTTTATACATGTATTTTATCTTATATTCCTAAAAGCCCATTTTTTTTATACACCCAAAACATTTTGAGCATTCACGTTTTTTCAAGTCTTCAGTAGGCCATATTTAGCCATAAGAGAGAAATAAATCATAAAACGGACTGAAAAACAAATTTATAAAAACACTTGGTAATGTAATTTTGTGTTAAAACTTGCTGAAACCAACCATCGGGAAGACTAAGGTGATTAAATCATGAAAGGATGTTGCTCATTCAGAACAGACATTTCTAAAGAGACTTTACAGAGAAATGTTAAGAATTCTCATAGGAAATTGTACAGTGGCTTCACAATTATTCCAGAGTACAGCAGGGCTTCAGCTATTGTTGGTACTGATTCATTCATCAGATATTTTTTAAAAGAATAAATAATTGCTCGATGATGACAAATACCCATCACAAGCCAGCACAGCCAAATGTTTTGTCACTTAGTATGGTCAGCAGCCAAAAAAAGGATTAATGTATAATGGAATTAAAACAGAATGATTCAGGCCAATTTGTGAGGCTGTTACCAACTAATGTTTGATGTGTTTGAAGGACTAAAATAACCATGAATAATAACTAATGATTATTTTCACATCATTTTTCCCTAATAAATTAATTAAAATCAATTAAGCACTTATCAAAATAGTTGCCCTTTAATTTTCAGTCAATGAACTGATTGATTAAATGATTGATCATTGCAACACCATTCAAATTTTACGGTGAATTAGCTACTCAATCAACTTTTCCTTTCTGGATTGTAGACAAATGTGAAGAAGCGGCTGCACTCAATCTTTTAAGATTCATTCTGTAGCGTTATAAATGGTTGTTATCATATAAGCTGTAGTTAGGATAAAACTTGACCTGGAAACAGTTAAATGAAAACTTTCCTAATCTCTGGAGAGAAACTACATACCCGCTGGGATTCCAGTGTCTTGTCTCAGGGAGCCAGACTCTTGGAGATGCTCTCCATCTTCCAGTTTGTCTTTCTCAGTGATGTATTCACCAGTCTGATACTTTTTGTTACGACATCGCCGGCGTTTCTTTTGAGCAGGTGTGTCACCCTCTGCGCTGGCTGTCTTGCCTTTGCCCTGTAACATACGCTCTGGCAGGGGGTTTGATCGAGGCCTCCCTCTCGGACGGCGGGCAGGTGGGGTGGGAGTCAGAGAGGGTGACAGGGAAGCTGTGGTAGGAGGCATTGGTGGTGGTGGTGGAGGGGAAGGCGTTGCAAAGCCCCAGAGATCAAGTCGAGCCTCGTCAGCTCGCCGTCGTCCTCTCCTCAGTCTGCGGAAGGAGCTCTCTGTAGCTTCGGCCTCCTTACTGGATACGGCAGAGCTATTGAGGGACGCTGGAGTCTCTACACTCTGAGGACTGATGCCGCTATCTGTAACTGATTAAATCACATCTGATTGTTACATTCACACCAGCTCCTATGCCTGGAATATGACTGGGACATCAAAAAAATACTAGGTGATATGTGAGACATTTTCTGTCTGGACATGCAAACTTCCGTACTACAGAAAACTGACTGCGGGATATTTATCTCTAGTGCTGAAACTGTGAGCCCAGAGTAATCTAGCCATAAGCTCAATAAAAACCTACATGTCTGATACAACTGAAAGCATCATTAAATGTGTGATAGATATCAGAAATTTGTGCATGCTGTGAAAACTTTTAAGGGCAGTAAATGTCACAGGATCATAACAGACAAAGAGCGCACCTGCTTTGTTGCGGGTTGGTTGCTCATCCTTGCTCGGACTGATGTTGTCCCTTGGAGTCGGCTCTTTACTCTGTGGGGAAAGTTTTTCCGCAGATGGGCTCTTCTCCAGCACAGGTGCACATTGTTTCTTCCGCTGAAATACACAAGGGACAGAGTGAGCACAGTGTATCGGACACTATTGATCACAAACCTTTCATGATGATGGAGAGCAAGTAACAGACTGGCCATGAACCCCCTAAGTTAAATCTTACATTAATATTATGAAAGGGAGCTCTGAATGAATTCACTGGTGAAAATCTTAAAAGATAATTGCTGCCTTAAATATTTCCACACAATTGAACTAAAGAGAGATAATAAGAGACGAACTACGGTCTTTTACACATAAGAAGCACTTAATAATTTACCTTCTTATTGCAAGACACTTTGGTTGGAGTATTTTCTGTGTCTTGTTTTTTCTTTCCTGCAGCCTTCTTTAATGGGTCTGCTGGTGATTTCTCCTTCGCTGGCTTCTTAGGACTTGTCTTCTTTTGTTTGATGGCAGCAGCTTTTGCTTTGGTTGGCGACTCCTCTTTGGTTCCGTTTGTTTTCTTCTCAAACTTGTCGCCTCCCCCCCCACTGTGGCCTGTAAGAATAGATGCAACCATGCCCTCCAATTTTTCACTGGGCAGACTGTCTGACGTCCCACTTTCTTTCCTCAATATCTCCCCCTCCAACACCTGGGCTAGTTTACTCTCCATCCTGTTCCCATTTGTTGATGCATTGCTCCCAAAGAGATGAGACTGGCCAGCAGGCTTTGAGGAGGCCTGCTTCGCTTGCAGTCCCATGTGCTCTCCCTGACTGGTGTGTATGTCAGTATTATTCTCCAAAGGCTCAGTGGTGTTCGCCTTCTCATGTCTTTTCATAGCTTGAGTTAAATCCCCTTGAGATGGCACACCAGGCCATTTTTCCACAGACCAGTACGGTGGGTATTCAAAAGCAGAAGTATGTTTAGATTGGATGTCTTGGCTCCCAGTGAGTGGATTCTGGAGATCGGCTTTTCTTGATGCAACAGGAGAGGCTTGAGCATTACTCTCGCTGGTCAGTGCCGTTGTTTCGAGAGCTTGCTGCTTTACAATGGACGCAAGGTTAGACAGAGGAGACTTCATTCTCTCCCACTTATCATCCTCAGGTTTGGACGGGCTGTGATGGGCACTCTGAAACTTACATGCTTCTGTCACTGGGGGGCCCTTGGTCTTTGGAGATCCCTGTGTGACTTTTCTATGAGCAGACGAGGCTTGCTGTGGAAGATGCGATTGCTGTTGCCAAGCTGGATTTACAACCGTGGTAGAGTATGGCACCCCTGGTTTGCCTGGTCCAGATTTCTGATGAATCTGAGTGTTGGCAGAGCTTAACAGGGCAGTGGTTAGGGCTCCTTTGGGGGGACAGTTCTTAGTTATGGCTGTGCTGGTGTTTTTAACATGCTTGACACTGTGAGCATGTTGGTTACCCTTCATCAGACAGGATGGCTTCTTTCCTCCTGAGGCCAGATGTTCTCCTTGGTCAATTATGGATATAAACTCCTGCTTTGCAAAACTCTGAAATTCATCTGCAAAGGTCCCTTTTCCATCTTTGCCCCTTAGAGTAGAAGCCAGGATGGGGCTAGCCACGCCTACATATGTGCCTGGGATGTTTTTTAATGAATCCTGTGAAGATCCCTTACCCCAGGAGGGTTTGGGCTCTGGGACCTGGTGATTCTGAGGCCTGTTTATTTGCTTTTGATGAGATCCATTTCTGTGTGTATTTGGTAAGACAGGGTATTGCACAGCGGAGCTGTAAGTAGTAGAATGAGTTCTCTTTGAATTCAGAAAATCTCTCTGATTTGACTCATTGTTATGAGGCTCCATCATAGTAAGTGGAGGGTCATTTATGCATTTTGGGCGTTTTGATTTAGCAGACAAATCAAGAGGTACGTCTCTTGGTTCAACTGAGCAAGCTGTGTGGTCCTCTGCAGCAGAGGGAGGCGGTGTTTTCAGGGATCCCATGGTTGTCTTGTCTATGCTGTTGCCTTTTTCCACATGGTTCAGCAGTCTGCTTTGAGAGGTGATGCTGGCCAGTGCAGAACCACAGCAAATGGCAGCAGTGGGAGACAAGGTGTAGTGGGTGGCTGCTCCTGAAGTTAATGATGGGTGCTGCAATGGTAGGGCAATAGCTGGTGACGCTACCACAGACGCTAAAGATTTATGTTCTCCTACAGATTTGGCATTCTTACTTGAAGAGTGGTTAGATTTGAGTTTTGAGGTTGATGTGCCTGCTTTTTTCTCTGCAGCTGGAGTCCGGCCCACAGTCAACGAATAGGGATAGGTCCGCATGAGAGGTGTCCCTCCAACACCTGAGCTTTGAGGCTGAATTTCTTTCTGAAACTGACTGGCTGTGGCTTCTCTCAACGCTGCAATCTGACCCAATGCTGGTGGAAGAGTTATTTTACAAAGTGGAGAAGAAAAATTAGTGGAAGGAATAAAGGCAACAGGCTGGGCTGGTTTAAACATGGCAGAGCACTGAAACCCAGGTGGAACACTTTGCACAGATTGCGTTTGCGGGTGTGATTTCTTACTGGATGTCACATTACTGTGACAGGGGCTGAGTGAGTCCTCCCGGTTATTTTTTAAACCACTTGACCACTGAGGTGTGGGAAAGACCCCAGCACCATCAGCTTTTAGTTTAGGGGCTTCTGCCCTTTTTTCTGTTCTCTTCTCTGAGCTGGCGATGACTGAGCTGGACATTGGTGCATTGTTGGGCTGTTGAGGTGGAGAAAGTTCAGGGCTGTGGTTGTAATTGCTTGTGTCCAGGCAGGCTTTTACTGTCTTACAGTCTTTTGTTGGAGTGGTCTTGTTTTGCTGACTGAGGGTAACATCTCCTCTAAACTCAGGGGGAAGCGTCTGGGGGGGATTTCCCACCATACTCGCAGACGCTTTATTTGGAGCACTGATCTCTCTGCTCACCGTGCCTCCATCCCCTACATTCATTAGTGTGGGATCCACCTGAGTAATAAGAGAAGTTCATGAGGGCAGTGTTAATTAGATAAGAGGACATAATGCTCTAATCAAGTAATCTAACTTCAACCAGAAAAAAATAATTACCTGCATAGGTGTTTCTTTAGCACAGCATGCCTCAGGGGGTGTCAGTCAGGTGAGAGTTTCCCTTGAAATACAGTGCTACGCTGCAGAACATACAAGAAAGAAAAGACACTTGATGTGATCACTGTTCATGGTGTTCTCATTTCAGTTACAGAAAAGAAGTTCATTTCTGGCATCATGAAGGAACAAGGAGTATTCCATGAAGCAGTCATTTGATTTAAAGTAGCCAACACAGCAATTGAAAACTTCCTTTCATCGAGACAGGCTCAGAGGTCAGACATGTTACAATTTTCTCTGAGCAGGACGACGATTTAGGGTAACACAGAGAAGTGTGGTAAACTGATGGAGCGTATTTGTCATGCTGTTCCCTTCCGTTTTATTTGGTTGCACACAGTGATTACTGAAAATTTGCCAGTGCCCGTTTATGCAAAATGTGAGCTGTCAATACTAAAAATTCTTTATTTAGTGAGTGGCAAGAGAACTAATGCACTAGCTGCAACAGGGTGGGATTATGAGCCAATGAATCCCTCGTAAAAGCCACCAACAATAACATCACCCCTTTCACATTGTTTGCTGCCATTTTGCACATTTTTTTCCACATTATTTAGCAAGTTAACCTGATCATGTTCTGCTGAAACTATTCTGTTTATGTTGAAAATGAAAAGAGACTATCTAAATCCCTTGCTGTCACAGGGAATCCACAATGACACTCTGCTCAATATCATACAAAACACTGTAGCATTGGACGAAGAATACTATAAGAAACCGTCAAAGAAAAAACGTTTTCAAGCAGAGCAGTTGTCAAGCATATTTAGAGATACACTACAGAAAATGTTTTACTTTCAGACCTCTTTTTCTACTCTGGAAATCTGATGTCCTTGAGCTGAGACACACCTGTTGTATTTTCTGAAAGATGCGCAGAAAACCTTGTATATACAAAAATAGTCTTTGTGTCACTATGTTTTTCACCAAAAAGTTCAATCACTTTGAAACAACTCCAAAAATTGTTTTGGACACAGTGACTACTACTTCACCAAAAACTCTGTTCTCAGCTTATATTCACCAGAGGTTTCATGCTTCCACATCACACTTATTTAAGTTACATATCGGACGGCAATTTGGCTTCCACACTGGCTGTGATGTCACAAAATCATGCGTTGAACAGATAAACGTGAAAGCAGTCTCCTGGTGTCAAACTCTGCACATACATCACTGAAGATCAAACACTCATGTCGAGGAACAAAAGGAGAGCACACTTTTGAGTGGAAAGGGACGTTGAATTGCTGGACTAACTTTTCTATAGCCTAACTATGCACCATCCAGCTATATTAGGGGAAAAAAACAAATATAATAGTTACATACTATACGAGACGCAAGATTATCCGTCATCGAGGTCGTCAATACCTCAGTTCTAAACTGAGGGAATCTCTTGGATGAGAGGTGACACATTTTCAAGAACCAAAAAATCAGTCCAGCTGCCTTCCACTGAAGCACTTAGTGTTATATAAAATTAGTGTCAGCAGATTCTCAATATTAAAGGGTCACGATAAAAAAACATAAATGGGACAACCCTAGTTTTTACTGTGTGAGCCCTGTGATTTTTCAGTGTGAAATGCTTTTAACAATCACTTCAAACAGAGGCTCTTGCGTAGGCGGCCGTGACCCCTCGGACCCCGGGAGCCGTCCCTAGTAGGCTCATTCAGTAATCCATCCATGAGGCAATCAGCTGTGACTGCTCAAATGATCTTTTATTAGTGAGCGTGTTTAGCGCTGATTAAGTCATGCACACGAGTGGATGACTGAAAATGGACAAAAGTTTTTTTGCTTATTGCTTATATAGCTGATTATGTACGACTGGGTGGTGAATTATTTAGGATTTTAAGGTGAGGGTCATGTGGAGTCAGATGTTCATCAGTCTAAAATTAGACATGAAACCTCATCCATTGCTTGGAAAACTCACAACAGAATAGACAAAGCAGCGATAGCCACTTAGACTATTGTGAATAATAAGCAAATAGATACTCTAGCTTTATGTCATCTGAAAACAAACAGCTGAAATACTCCCATACACCGGGGACACACGCCAGAACAGCCCCTCGTATGTAGGTAGAGGTGAGCGCAGACGAGCGCATCTGCAATTAAATGAGACGACTACAAAAGGGACTGTGCAAAAAAAAAAAAAGAGAGGGAAAGAAAGAAAAATCTATGTCAAAGCTTTGGGGGGAATGGAAATGTTTCACCCTGGAGTCAGTGAAACATAACGAAGATGATGCACATAATGACTGACACACCGATCTCTGCTGGAATCTGCGAGCAACGGACTGAAAAGGGATCCAGCGATGCAGATACGGCTCCGTGTGCAAGGAGGGTCTGCATACATTACCGTACAACAGTTGCTTACAGCTAGTTTGTCTTTGTGCTGCGATCGCGCTCTGCTCCGCCACAACATTTGAATTCATCCGCTCTGATGTAGGCCAGCAAATGTATGCAGCAGTCCGCGCACACGCCAGTGGGCAACGCTGCTCACACCAAACAAAGTCAAGCCTGGAAATACCTTTCAGAAGAAAAAAAACAACAACACACACAGCCTCGAAGAAAGCAAATCCCCCCTCTTTGGAGCCCACTTGCACCCGGTCAGCTCGCTGTCCAGCCCACGGGACAAAAACACACCACGGTCCCATTGTCACATCTGAGAAGTGCACATGCATGTTGTGACACCGGGGCACTCACAAAACAACACGTTTCGCCCTCTGATATAAATATCAGCACGGAAAAACTCTGGAGAGCTCCGGGTCGCTCTCTCTCTCTCCCTCGCTGGAGATGGCGAGCAGTCATCATAATGAGAGAATGGCAACTGGCTCTCAGGTGATCGGTCCATCTGCAGACAAACTGAACAGACAGGCTGCCTTCATCTCTAAAACCCTGACTAAATAACGTCTAGGAGGAGGGGATTGAAATGTTTCGAGATGAAAGACAGATGTTCGGGGGGAATTATAGCAAGTGACAGGAGAGATTTCCCTCCACCGAGCGGCTGCCTGGGCTGCGACGTAGGAGCACAATGTGTCACATCTCCGCCTGATAAGGTAAGTCAATGCGAGGAGGCACACGGAGGACGAGGAGGAGGAGGGGAAACAAACTAAACTCCTGACCACCATCAGCCCCGCAAAGTAACACAAATAATCCACTTCACCCCGCCGATAACACAGAAACTGGAGTTACTGGGGGGAAAGTAGCCAGCCCGGGGGGACGACCACAGGGCTGCGAGACACAACTTATTACGGAGCGGCCACGGAAAGGCTGACCACCACCACAAACACCACCACCACCACCACCACTACCACCTCCAGCACGGGGAGGTTTTCCAGCTCCCTGCGCAGCGGAGGCTCCGCGAAAGCCCCACTACTCCCGGTGCTGTTACATGTTGAGGCAGGCTACTGTTATTTATCCCCGGCCGACCTACTGTGAAGTGCTCCGGTCTCTCTTATCGGCCCCTTTTTTTTTTTGCTGGACTGACTGAGCCACTTCGGCGTCGAGCCCCCGGACCCACCGAGCCTCTCCTCTTGCTCTCCTCTCCGGCCCCATTTAAGACTCCCTCTCTCTTCCTCCCTCTCTCTCTCTCTCCCAAATACTGAATAATTCCCCAGCTAATCAGCAGCCTCACATAAAAGATGTCTAATGACACAAACAGTTACGAACCCGCTCGTCCAAATGGCATGTGAACGACGCGCAGGCACGACTGTGATACGGCCGTGTCCAGCCTCCCGCCGCCGCCGTTCCGTGGCTCTTCACTAATCTCGACGGTTTTCGGTCCTAAAAAGTCCGGGGCGTCCGGGAGGGAGGGAGGAGGAGGAGGAGGAGGAGGAGGAGGAGAGGATCCAAAGCCTCAGCGTAAACGAGGAATCGAAGGGATGTGTGTTACCAAACAAAGCAGTCGGTCATTAAAAGTGTGCCTCATGCTCTCGTGACTTTGTTGTTGGCTCGGTGGAGCCGGTCTGCTCTCGGGTGGCGGTCTTCTCTCTGGAACTGCCNGAGAGAGGGGCAGAAGGGTGCGCGGTGACAGCATGGGAGATGTAGTGCTCGGCTATCCACGCCCAGGATTAGACGCTGGAGAGGCTGGGAGGGGTGAGGACTGCAGGTACCGGCATGCAACGCGAGCTCCAGCCGCTCAAGGGGAATGGGGGATCGCGACCAAAGAGTGTAACGGTGCGCTAAACTGAAAAAAAAGGCTTATCGGGGTAACGAAGTAATGAACTGAAATTAAAAAGAAGAAAAAAAAGGGGGGGTAAAAAGAGGAGGCTTCGAGTGTCACTGAGCGGCCGCGTGCGCTTCAGTGTCAGTCAGGTCAATTAACAGGCAGCTGTGGGTGATGGTTTCCATACGGAATCGCAAAAAATATATATTTTAGAGAGAGAGAAGGAGTGTGGGAGAGGTTTGTTGCAGGGGGAATTAACACGAGGAAGCAAAGACTCCGGGGGTTGGAGGCTCTCCGGTTGCAGGCTGTAGGCTGCACACTGATGGACGAGCTCGGAGGAGATGAGGGGAGAAACGTGAAAGCTGCGTCTACTGTAGTATTGTGACACAAACAAACAAAAACGTGTGAGGCATTTTATCTGTGAAGAAGTTTTAGTCATTCGCTATGATGATGGATGGAGCCAACTTCACTTGTCTAATGAGGTTTAGCTTTTAAATACAGAGCTTCCAGCACTGACCTCCATCAGTTCTGTTAAATAAAAAATCCATGGAAACACAACTTTTGCTTACAAGCTGACAGAAATCTGCATATTTCCACAGATGTCCTATCTTTGTCCACACTGGCTAATATTAAATGAGCTGTATAGATCCTCAGTCACCCAGGTCATGGTGCTCCCAGGAGCGTTAGTAAAAAGCAACTGGACTTCTCTTTGAGGTTGTTTAAGGGGCTTCACCGCTCATCCAAGAGGTGAACCTTGATGAGGTAAGTTCCTTGGAGAGCTGTTCAACTATTTCAACACTCCTTTGCAATCCAAAAGTGATATTATTAACCACTGGAGCCAGAATTATTGTTCCCATCAACACAATGCCTCAAAAATCCTCACTGTTTCACTACAATCCCTAAAAAGCACAATTATTCCAAAATAACTACAAAGACAACTTATGCTTCATAGCAACACTACTTTCTTTGATTCTGCTGAATACATTCCCCTCTTTCATTACGGCTGAAGACAATGTGGGATAAATATTTCCAAACTGAACCATGTGATTTTTTTCAGCTTGTTTTGGTGTGATGGGGTGAAGACATTTTGCCAGCAGGACTGCTAATAAACATTTATAATGAATATATGAACAAAGGCAGAGCCATTCCCTCAACAGTGCACCTCCAGTTCCCTGTCATTCACCTCTTGCAGTGCTGTGTGTCAAAATCACATTTCCTGTTGCTATCAGGTCAAGTCAGGTTTTAAACCGGTCGATTCTACAGAGAAGTGGTTTCAAGATAGGTTCAGAGCGAAAGCACGGTTTGGATCAGGCATGGGTTTTGAATGTTATTATTAGCTGTCAGTTTTCTATCACATATTTTGTTAAAAAATAAATTAAAAAATAAGACAGCTGAGCCAACCAAGACGCTTCAACCTACAGACAACACACCAAACACGCTTAATACAGCAGCTGCACTGAGCTCAGCACAACCAAAGATTGTCATGAGACTTACAGGACACACACAGTAAAACAGCTCTAAATGTAATATGATGAACAGTGAAACCTTTACTGAGGATGTCTCAGTTTTAATACAACAAAATCTACTTCAGTTTCAGCTTGAGCAAGTCCACTCTGAAACATGAGGTCAGCTTTCCTTAACTAACTTAAATGCCTCCCAGCAAAGACAACAGAGCAGATAAGAATGCATGTGGATCAGCAGCTTATGTTTGCAGGGATGAGGTGAATGACAACACATCTGTAACTCCAGTCTGACAAACAAAAGTTTCAAATCGCTCTGTGGAGCAGGTTTGTGCTCAGTCTCGCCTGATTCTCCCCCAAAGATAAACAACCAGAGGATATTTAGCTCTCTTACTCCATAATCACATTTTGGCCCAGCAGTTAAGCAGCACAGGTTACCCTGCTGTAATTAGGCCACTTGTCTTACCTGAATCCTGAAAGCAGTGCAGGCCTGCTGTTTACAAGGGTATCCACTCCTTTAGGCCAACAAATTTCCTACTTTTCTCAACACTTGCGGTGGTGAGGAAATAACCGTGCACACGCAGCGAGCCCGACACCGTCGTGTGACTGAAAGAGTTTGTTTACTACCATGCATGATCCGTGTCGTCCGTGACCAGCACGGCGGTGCAGGACAACGATCCCGTCCATCCGCCGAGAGCACAGCGAGCAGAAACTATTTCGCTGCTTTCCTGTCGCGGAGCGGATCGCTGTGTGAGAGCCTCCAACATGCCCTTCGCCATTCGCTCAGTAATGGCTGCGTGCAAGCAGCCAAATCGTTGACAGATGGCCAAATGTGAAATTGGGAAACAAAAAAACGCCGATCAGTAGAAAGGGGACCGCCGTAGAAAACCGTGTCGGCGTGAAGCAGGAGTATCACAAAGTCGGCAGCTGACACATCGCATTGTGTCTGAGCCGGGGTAACCCGGAGACCTCAACGACCGCGCAAGAGCTATCCCGGTAGTGACCGGCTGCTCGGGGCTTCACCAATTATAGCCGAGTTTGGTTCACAGGCTCCACATCGGATGTTTGAAGCTGTGGGGTTAAAAAAAACTTGTTATGCATGCAATTATAAAGCTGTCGAGCAGGGATGAGGTATTCTGCACATGCACTATGACAACTGCGATAGCACAGATGAAGGCACGTTGTTTATTTCGAAGGCCTGATTTTTTTTTAAGTATGTCGTCTTCAAAGTGGTCATCTATCTGTGAGTCATATAGGAGATTATCGACCCTATTTAGGCCGCCATGCTTCACAGCGACGAGGATGTCCCGTCTAAGTTCGCGGTTCACCTGGTCAATACTGAATGTCGAGGCTGGGAAGGCGGCGGGGGGTGAACGCTGAGTAAAAATCAAGCGCATTATTCTTCCATCTTGGTACAAGTAATGAATTATTCTACAGTAAACGAAGGGAGGATGGCAGCCGATCACAGAAACAGTCAAGGGTGATGTTCTTATTTTCCAGGTTAATGGATGGCCCGATGCGCCGTCCACATGACGGTAAATATCTGCCTGAAATTGAAATTCACCACTTCTTATTTAGTTACTGTGTCAGCGTTTGGATCGCCGACTGCATCCACAGCCGGTACGCATGGACACCAGACTCACGGATGTCATCTCGATACACAACTTGGCTGTCCATACATGTGACACGATCCTACATAACGCCGTGGGATAACAGCGAAACATCACCGCAACTACTGTGGCTCCTGCAAGACACCGACAACTAGAAAATGCAAATATCCAGGTCAAAGTTTGGCAGAGTTTTACTCGCCCTCAATAGCGTTGTGCAATGCCCCCTTTAATGCCCCCTGCTCGCCCGTAACGCCTTTGTTATTAGTAATCGCATGGTATTGCACCGTCTTACCTTGCGCTCCGAGCTGTCTACAGCCACAAAGCCTGCACACAGCGCAACAAGCTATTGTTGTCTGCACAGAGGCTTCGCTGCGGGGCCAGGGATGTGATTTTGAAGTAGATTGAATACAGTATGCAATTTTGGCTTGTCCTCGCGATCTTCCCTTATTGCCAGTTTTCGGTCTGCAGCAGCTGGAGATGAAAATCGCGCACCCTGGGTCCTAGCGCCGGGTAAAGCCCTACAGGTGAATAACAAACAGACTGCTGCTCGGTGGGCTTGAATCTTTAATTGCAGGCTACTTTGCTGGAGTCTGACATATAGTGCTTCCAGAGCAGATTTAGATGCTCTGCTTGGAGGGCACTTTAAAAAAAAGTGTGAAATAAATTTTGAATAAGCTTGGCTTCAAGTTCAATTACACTGACCACTTTAACAATATAATAATGGTCTGACGCTGAAAGCACTTCTTTTGCCATTTAGACGTCCACACAGTCCTGTTTAGCCAATTAATCATGGCAAGCTGCAGACTCTGATTCAATCTCTAACGAGGCCATGCAGCTCATTGCAGATACCCATGTCTTTTTTAAAATGTTTTTTTTTTTTTAAAGAATGATATAAACCAGTGTCCAAGTCAAATCTAACTTAGATAACAGCGTTAATATTATGATATCATGGCTGGAGAATGGACATCTCCTGCACAGATTTAGCTGCCAAAAAGGAGCCCAGAAGTGTCTGTTTCCAACTTTTTTTGCTAGGAAAGTCAAAGAGCTCTATCAAAATCATGGATGGCACAATAATATGTGTTTTTGTTTTACTACCACTGATTGTGTTTTTTCATTGTTCCGCAATGACCAATACAGAGTCTGATCTTTTTTGCTAGAAACAGCTTAGTAACCAACATTATAACTGGTCAAGCAGTTCACATACAGTATATTTGACACTGAAGTAAAGTTCTGTTTAAGGAAAATGTAACATGCACCTACTTCTATTGGTGGATTTCTTTATATCAGCCAGTGTTAGCTCAGTCAGCTGATAAAACATTTCTGCAGTATTTATCAGCTTTATCTTATAAAATGGTTTTGTATATTAAGAGCTGTATCAAAAAATTGATAGTAGCTGTCAAGCCCCTGCCCCCAAAATCTTGTACCGGTTGTGCTATAGTTTCGACAATAATTTGTGTATTGTCGTATAGCCTTTTGAATAATACTTTTGAAGAGGGGCGTCAGTGTGACTCTGGCAGGAAGCTTTGGACATGAGCAAGACAACCTCTATTTCCTGTTAGAATAAAGATATTGAAGTTCACATGCAGCTTTCAAAGAACAGCAGCACTTAAGAGTTATGCTCAATCTGAAAAATGTTGGGCAATCAGGTGGCCTGATGTTTAAAGCCTCTGTATGGTCAATGAATAAACCCCTAAGTACTCATCTCTGTGAATCAAAGTTTCACATGTATAAATGTTTTTCCAGGAAAGTCATTATTTCATGCCCCCAAATGGCTTAAATGTAACTCTACACTGTTGAGAAGAAGCAGATCTTTAAAGTATCCACCTCTCTCTCCACTCACACTGCCTAACTTGCTGCAGCTTGAGCACAACAGCTTACCTACAGCTCTGCTCAAACACTAAAACTGCGACACAATCACAAGTTGAAATATTAGAGTAATTCAACCATACAGGTTAGAAACCCACGCTGAAGACGAATAAGGAACCAGAAAGCCCTGCTCTGCAAGGTGACAGGAATGATTCCTCATTATTATTATTATTATTATTATTATTATTATTATTATTAGGTTTGTTGCTCTTGAAGTCTGAATTCATGCTTTTTCACTGCAGTTTCATGGTGGAAATGCTTAGCACCATGGTGTTGACAGCATATTTTGCTCATATGTCTTCTAGCATAACCAAAATACCATGCTTACATGTTAACAAGGTAAAATACTTGATTTTTACCTGAGGGGGTTCTTTAAGGCATACCATATAACTTTAATGATGCGATGCCCTGCATGTGTGGTGATTTTTGCACATCACACCTTCCTCCTCTGCCTGTTTAATCTGTGTTTCTGGACTGCTACCTGGGAAAATAATAAACTGAACTGAAAAAGACGTGAAATATGCACAAGCAGCACAATCGTAACCACCAAACATAACTGAATCACATAGACTGTGAGTGACATAATCTGTAGACATGACAACCAGCACATGCAGAATAATAGCTGAAAATGTAGTTACATGAAGCAAAACTGTAGACAAATATATTATTTTGCTAGTGAATCATAGACTGTAGGAATAAGTTGAAGCGATCTTATGCATGGCTAACAGATCAGAAACAGCTATTTCTTGTTCTCTTGGCAACATGACGCAGAAGAATGTGACGAGACAGACGAGATGTTCCAAAAGTACAAATATAGAAGTTGGGCAAAACACTGGAGCAAAAACAAGTCTAATCATCATCAGCAACACAGATGCACATAAAACTGCCAACATCGACTTTTCTTTCTTCATTTAATTCTTTCACTGTAGTTACACACAGATCTCTCCTACAGAGATAACTGGGGCCAGAGACTTAAGGTCAGGACATCCTTACAAGTTATTAGAGGCTTGTAAAAGTGGCTTAAGCCAGTGAACAAATCAGGACTGCTTTTAAAGAGTTAAAGGCCCAGATCTGCCAGAATAGAAACCTCTATGGGTCAAGACTTAACCAGTAGGATATGAGCATACTATGAAGGAAATGGTATGAATGCACGCTTAAGCCATGCGTTAGTTCAAGTTTACGATAGATTGCTTATGGTCTCACCAGCCAACTGTTCAGATTGAGTTAGGCTCGTTGTGCTTGAACAGAGGAACAATGAACCAGTCCCCAAGAAGTTCCTTAAAGGATCTGAGAAAGCAATACACTCAGACATGTAACAGTAAAGGCCTCACCAGACAACAGCTACACAGACAGTACAGTATTTCGGGCAGCTTTGTCTGCCAATGATGGGCATTGCTTCAGCCGAAGTTGTATTAAAACTATCATCTACAAAGGACTGCGCGAGACTGGATGCTGCAGGTTGATGTATGCAAGCTGGGTATTTTTGAGACACTACCACGTAGACTATGTGTATAGTCTGTACCTTAACATACCAAAAGTACACATGTGTACATTTTGCCTGAGTGGTATGTAGCCATGCAATAGCTTTGATTTTACATGAACAGGTTTTGAGATATCTCCCCTGATATTTATACTGGAATTCCAAAACAAGGAGGTGTGTATAGATTGTAAAAATGTACATAGAAAAATTCAACAGCAACATGACTTTCCAGGAACAATACACTGGTCACTGTGGATAATCTACAGACCTTGCTGTGAGCAATTGTCACTGGAAATATTGTACTTTCAACTGACAGAGCTGACCCTATGGAAACTGTTGACAGTGACGTCTGAGGATTATCGTAAGTAACTGGGACACTGCAGCTGAATTTTTCAGATGAAAATTTTCACTTTTTTTATGAGCACAAAAAAAACCCCTTATTTATCCACATTCTATTAGGGTGGGGTGGGGTCTGAAATTTCAGACGCGCATAAACTGAAATGACCTGCATGGCTAGACACCACTAAGACTGACTGACAAAACGCTTTTGGGTAATTGTGATAACCTGACTCTTTATGCCAGATGTTTTGCCACTGTCTGAAACAAAAAGGCAGGGGATCATGCTTCAGTTGTTTACAAGGAAAAAGAGGCAGCCTGGACTTAGGAGTAGAATGGTCACTCAGGAGGTGGATACTGTAGATGCCACTGATAGAAATGGCATGTGCTGTCTGTGTCAACTGAGATACAAACGCTCTGCAGGTCAAGCTCTCTGCAGGGTTTATAGGGTCATTGGAATAACATGAGTGTCCAAGAAGATGGTAATAAATATGGCCAAAGGCGTTTAACAGCAAATGGTGTGCCTTGTCAAACTAGAACACACTGCACAGTTGAAAGTCCCACTGAAACAACAGCTGAGTTACGATGACTAATTTTCAAGACTGTAGAACCAAACAAGGCAGGCTACCACTGACGCTGAAACATCTTATCATGTAGTGGGAGGTTAGGGGTAAAATCTCTCACCTCACCAAAACTCAGATTTTTCCAAACAATCATAATTAATTCAAACCCGTTAGATTTTGAACTCCATTGGACCCACTTGTATGAGATTCTGTCATTCCGGTTGTTTCTACCGACAGACGAGTGTAGTCCTGCACACTTTACTGTAAACCTCAGAATTACATTGCATTATATCAAGTAATTACCAGATTAAACTTAAGTTTCAGTTTCACCTCTTTGTCTGTCCATAGTCTTTCTGTTGCTCTCCAACATGCGTACTTTGTTTTTTTTTTTTTCTCCTACTATTTGAACACTTTGGTGAAATAAAAGCCGGGCAGCTTCCTTCCTGTGTCCAGCCTTGGTCGGAGGGATCATGAAGTAGGGTCAGCTGACACTTGTGGACCCACACAATGGAGTTTTCAACCACTAGTAGCACTATAGAGCAATATTTTCTTTAGTGGCTCACGCTGTTTGAATTGCGTATGGGTATGCAGGCACATATGCATGTACACTTGATGCATTGGAAGGTTCCCACATCCATGTGAAGTGTTCTTGAAAACAACTACGAGCCGTTTACATTCAATGTTCCTCTACAAAATGCCCTGTAGATCTCTTTGACGTCATAAACCATTTGAAATGCATTTCCTTCTTCATCAATCGTTTCCCAAGTCAATATTTGAAGTATTTTAAATCTGGTATAGTTTATCTCCATGATTGTTTACTAGCAAACTCCTTCATATCTTTGGTTTGGAAACTGCTGCATTTCTCTGTGTATTACTGCCACCTGAGGGGTGTACCACGAAACAAGTTTTACCTAGCCAGGCTTTCTTTGTGAAAGCCGGCTTAAAAAATCATAAAACCCCAGTCAGAGATAACGGGTATCACAACAGTGGTTATCAACTTTCTTTGTCAGCTTGGGCTTCGATCTATGGAGTGCTGCCTATTTGAGTCAAGAGGAACTCTAATAGAGAGTTATGTAGAATACATAAATTTATTATGGTGAAAAGCGATGCTGCTACAAGTGATGTAACCGAGCTACGCTGGGAGAAAACTGTTATTTGTATAAGTAAATATAATTATTTTACCACTCAGCCATTCTCAATGCAGCCGCTTACCTCTAACGTGACAGCTGCACATGAGAGCTGTTAAAGCTTAAACTTTGTACATTTAAATATGATATCGAAGAAGTGCACTTAGTGTGACACTGTCCCATAATACCACTATGGTTAATGGCTATTGACTGAATATTTACTGTGATAAATACCAAAAGACTTATTAATTTTATTGCTCAACAGTTTTCCAGAGATAACACATTCCCGCAGCTGAGAATCAGTTTTGCTCATAAAGAATTGTCAGGAAATAAATCAGTGAAAGGAAGACACTTCTTACAGCAGACTTAAATCTTACATTTTGAACATGACCTTCTCAGTAGCACGAGTTACCATGGTGATCCAGTTAGGTTCAAAAAAAAGCTACCTATATGACACTGAAAACTCTGGCTTTAGCCCTAACATACCTCGTTAACACACTAATCTTACTTCCAAGTACACCTCTCAGTGGATCAATAAAATTTATGAAACCACTGGTAGGACTGTGGATTTAGTCAACAACTTGCACGTGTGCATACAGGTACATGCGTTTCCTGTTGTGTATAAGACAAACAATCCCTTTGATCAACAGAGTTAAAAAACATCTAAAATCCTGGTTGGTTTTACAATATTTAACTGACAGCTGGTGAAGGTAACACACCAACAAACTTAGCAATGAGCCAACTAAGACAAAAGAAGTCTGCAAGCAAATACGGATGTAAAATCAAAACGTGCAACATCATCATTACATTTGTTTAAGAAGAAGGAAATACATTCAATGTTTTTGTTAGATATCAAGGGTACACACAATGTTTGTTTTAAGCTGCGGAACACTGATAGCAACTGCTGGTTTGCTTGTTTACAAGAAATCTCCACAGGGCACCTCTTCGATAATTCGATTTGATTGATCATTGAGATTCACTACAACAAATTCTAAAGAAAATTTTTATTATTTGCACTCTCATGTTTGTATGCCTCCACCGAGCAGACAAGATGCAGTTTACGTAAATTTCTCTCCCTAGTATTTGGGTTGAATAATGGCCAGAAGGCGTTCTTGCGAAACATTACAAAGTCTTGATCAAGTTAACCTTTAAGACACAAAATGTCTTCACTTCATCATTTTATGCTGTTGGACATTTGTGTGAAATTTTGCCATAATTACTGTATGCAGTCTTGAGTCATGGCCAAGGGAGTTATGATCAAGTTACCTCTGACCACCACAATCTGATCGGTTCATCCTCGCATCCAAGTGAAAGTTTCTGCAAAATTTAAAGGAAGTGTTTCTGAGAAATTGTGTTCACAAGAATGAGATGGATGCGAGTCACAATGATTTGATGTTTAACCACCAAAATCTATTCAGAGTCCAAGTCAACATTTGTGCCAAATTAAAAGAAATTCACTGGGATTGTTCCTGAGACAGTGCATCAATAAAATGCAATATGGTGAAATGTGTGTTTTGTACGGTCACAGCAACTTGACCTTTGGCCACCAAAATGTAATCAGTTCAGGAAGAAATTCCGTCAAGGTGGTCAAAAGATATTACGTTCAAAATAATGGGACAGATGGACGGCCATACATCCATCCATCCATTATCTATTCACCGCTTAATCCTCACTTGGGTCGCGGGGGGCTGGAGCCTATCCCAGCTGACTCAGGGTGAAGGCAGGGGACACCCTGGACAGGTTGCCAGTCTATCACAGGGCTGCACTTAGAGACAGACAACCAAGCACACTCACATTCACACCTAAGAATCACCAATTAACCTCAACATGTTTTTTGACCGTGTGGGAGGAAGCCAGAGAACCCAGAGAGAACCCACGCTGCACGGGGAGAACATGTAAACTCCACACAGAAAGATCCCGGGTGTCCTCTCCGGGATGTGAACCGGCGATCTTCTTGCTGCGAGGCAACAGTGCTAACCACTGCTCTACCTTGCATACACATGGACAGAAAACTCAAAAACATAATGCCTCTGGCCACACCCAGAAACAAGACATCAGCAACAAATTTGAAGCAAAAACATACATCAGTTTCACAATGTCACAACATCCATCCATCCATTATCTATA
>NW_007577733.1:694071-740275 GCF_000690725.1 Stegastes partitus | reverse complement strand
ATTTGAAACTATTCCAAAATCTATCATAAAAGCTGTTTCTGGAAACAATTCTGCTGACAGAAAATGTAAAAAAAAAAACATACATTTTCATGATCAAACAATCCTTTACATTAGAGTTATCTAGTTCCTGCTACTTACATGTAAGTAATTTCTACTTTCACTCATATTTGTAGGTCTGTCTGACAAATAAGCTACTTAAAGACATCCCACTGGAGAATTTAGAAATTGTGATAAGCATTTGTCACTATTTTCTGACATTTTATAGAACAGATGATGACATTTAAGCAAGGAAATACTAGCTGCTAATGAATACAATAGGCAGATGCAGCGTAGCTATTCATTTGTTATATGTATGTTTACTTTAAATTCCAAATACTGGACTGCTTTCGTGTATCACACACGCATATTGGTCGGGCAGATTCAGAGTCTGTGGAATAGATCTAACATGTCTTGAATTTTGATCCTGCCTACATTTGAATCTGTCTATTAATTCTGGCCTGCTGTGTTGGAGCCAGGATCAGTGAGAATACAAGCTCTGGCTGGCTCTCAAGGTGCGCTATTGTACCCCACATGATAAACAGATGCAGCTGTCATCCCCACGTTTTCCAGCGCAGCATTACTGCCCTACCCTGACTGGCACCTAAGGAAGGGAGCCGGAGTCAAAATGGCTAGAAATGGAAGAATTATGCCAGAGCCAGGGAATTTTAAAAACGGGAGCAAAAGGAAACACTTTGGTGTAAAAACTGTATAATCATCTTGCTGGAAGACCAAATCATATCAAAGAATAGAACTGTAATCACTGATTTCAGACCCTGTGGCAGCAAAAGTGTAGACATTCATTTTGACAGATTTTTGATAGAATCTGGGAAGTTGTTTGATTGACGAGCCGTAACATGAGTATCCATCAGTGACAAACACTCTAAGCCCACAGCGCTGGTGCAAGAGGCATATGTGCTACACATGCACAGTCTTAACATCTCAAAGCACAATTTAGCAGAAATGTGGCTACTTAGAAATTCAGCTGTGCGCTCTGTGATGCAGACACCATAGCAAGAAACACTCGCACATATAACTGATCGACACTTGAGATAGTTGAGATGAATGAATGGGTACCATTTCATGTAAAAATATGAAGCATATTGGTTTTAGCAGATACAGATCTATAAATAGATTTTATAGTGGTTATTCAAAGCAGGATGAGTGACCTTGCATTAAGAAAGGTGACAATAACCTTCAGTGTCATGTTTGAGAAACTGAAGAAACTGAATATTACACTCAGTCATATTGCTAATATCAGATTTTGCTTGTCTAAATGTAACATCCAACGAGTGATGTGTAATCTTTAAACCTTTAATGTAAGCTGTGTATCAGCTTTGAAATATTAAACAAGACCAACTTATTTGGTTGACTGTAATATAGAGAACATGATCCAGGTAAACTTTAATTTCTATTGTGTTAACTCCCACTGTCAGACAGTTTTGATCTAACTTCATGCCAGGTCTATGTTTTTGACAATACACTGAGTACTGTCATATTTACAGTAGGTAACCTGGGCTGGTACCGTGCACTAGACTGTGTCCTGTTTTCATCGTTGAAATCACAAGTTTCAACATGTACACGCTTGATCCATGCTAGCTGGACAAGCCAAGTCAGCTTTCCAAACTACAAACGCTAATCCAGACTTGATGTGTTGTGAGTTGCCGTGCACGCAGGCGGCAGGGCTGGAAACACGGACAAATGAAGGAGCTCGTCCAACTTGATAATTCCTGTATATCGGTGGCTGCTCGGCTGTTGGATGTTAGCTACCATAACGATCGGCCACAAAAGCAAAACGTCCCAAGAGGGCTCGACATAACTGAGTCAAACCAGCAGCAGCTAAGACGTAGCTAGGTTAATATCCAAGCCAGATGACTTACTGGAGAGACCGAAGCTTACCGACACTTTGTCTGAACCGCAGCCTGCAGCGGCGAAGTGGAGCGCAGAGGCGTTCCAGGAAGGTCCAGTGAATGTCAGCGGACTCCCAGCGTTGCCAGTCCTCTGTTAAATCGCGAAGACTACCGAACATCGCAGCGAAATCACAACTATTACGATATGTGTTTATTACAACATTCTGCTTCCCGTTGTGATCAGCTGGTTCCATAGTGTAGCGGTTATCACGTCTGCTTTACACGCAGAAGGTCCTGGGTTCGAGCCCCAGTGGAACCACGAATGCTTTTCTGCTCCAATACCGCGACTATCAATAACCACCAATCGTTGGCTAAATTGATTTAAACCCAATAGAAGAAATACTCTGCACAAGCTGGTCTTAGGTGGAGAAACACTGCTGACCCACTCAGTGGTGCACCTGTCAAATGCTATCCATCCACAGCACAGCTCCGCCATAACTCCACCCTCGCCTACCCCACCTTGGCCAGCTACTCTGACAATTAATTACCAGTTTCGTTAATAATTTCAAAACCAAAACATGTTTAAATTCCTCCTATAACAACTTCCGAAATTCAAATATTCTCGGGTTGCTTTCTTCCCCATGGCAGCAAACTGAATATCTTTGGGTTCAGGACAAAACAAGACATTTAAAAACATGATCTTAGGCTTTGGGAAACACCAATTGACATTCTTCATCATTTTCTGGCATTTTTAAAGTAATGTTTTTTGCAGTCATAATAATAATGTTCAGTATAGACTGTCAGAATTGTTAATTTTAATATACTGATATCACACTGTGCATTGAAGTGGCAAGGATATGAGAAACACATTTCAGTATAATGTAGTCAAGTACAACATCACCACTAACTATGACCTCAAAAATCAATAATGTAACACTCTCAGAGATTCTTTGGATTTAAATGGGCCTTTGGGAGGTGACATGACAGTAAGCATGGTTGTTGTTTTGATCGGCAGAATTTGTGGCAGATCTGTTGTAGTGTATTGCACTAAACGGTATAAGGTTACCTGAGAAATTACCTAGAAACAGTCTACGTTTTGTGATTAGTGTGAAATAATCCATTGACATCAAAGCTGTATTTTGTCTTATATGATTATGGCTACTATTTTCATACAATTTTCAAATATTACTTCTGTTTGTTAAAATTATTATGCCTTCTTAGACTACAAAGTACCTCACGTCCTTCGAGGAGGACAAAACACAAACACACAATATATTTGCATGTATTGGAGTTTATAAATTGTATGCCACAACCAATCTTCTGGGCTTTTTAAATAGCTGTAGTAATTTTGCTTTTTTGTTTTAAGAATATTTAGCATAATTCTAAATGTTGATTTGTCTTTTCATAGACAAGCTGCAATGATTAGCAGATCAACCATTAAGAAAATTAATAATTGACTATTTTCAGAACTGATTTATCACTTTTGTAAAGAATGATGGGGAAAAAAAGAGTTACAAAGTGCTTTAGAGTCACACAAAGACGATAAAAGCATTTCATTCAACAAACAAAAGCAAAAAACGGTTAAACAAATAAAGACAAATCAGGGCAAGGACACGTCAATAACATGCCTTTGAGAACAAAGAGCTTTGTAGATGAGATTTAAATCATTCAAACATGTACTTTTTTGGGCAAAAGTGCCTCAAAAATGACCAGTTCTAGCCTATGAAAGTTAAGATTCAATTGATTTTCTTTGTCATATATGATTATATGGGTTATGATTAAGGGGGACATGTGAATACATCTCTTATGATTACTGTAAAAATAAAGGGCATTTGACATTTAACAGAGCAAATAACAAATCAATTAATTGAGAAAATAATCCACAAATTAATACAAATAATAGAAGCAGTGCTTATAGTTGACTGTAGCACACTGATTGTACACAAATATGAAAACTTTTGAGGAGTTTTCTGTCTCCACGTGACTCGTGTTTCTACTGTTTTATTTACAATAAATGGAATCCTCAAATATTAAGTGTTATTTTAAGTTTTTTTTGTAGTTGGTAAATTCTAAAAAGATAACCCTTTACAGGAGCTTGTTAATTACAAAGGATTAGGTGGCAAAGCACAAAATCTCACATGGTATGCCTAAATGCAGCCTAATGTCGCATTGCATAATTACTCACTCCCTTTAAAGTGATTCATCTAATTCAACGACCAGTTGGTGCTAGAAGTCACACAAGTAGGGAAATGGAGATCATCTGAGTGCAGTAAATGTGTCTTAAGTAACTGTAGTATAAAGACACCTGTATCTTGAAGGTCCTGTCACTGGTGAGTCCGTACTCCAGTTAAAACTACACCATGAAGACACAAGACCACTCCAAGCAAATCTATAAAACAGTTGTTAAAATGCACAAGTCAGGCGATGAATACAAGGAAATTTCCAAGTCACCAAATATCCCTCAAAAACTGGATGACCATGCAAGAAAGAGACAAGTGAGGGAGGCCACCAAGAAACCTTTGAGTCCTCGAAGGAGTAGAAAGCTTCATCAGCTGAAATGGGAGAGACTGTGCTGTCGTCTGGGTTCTTTACCAGTCCAAGCTTAATGGAAAGCGACAATGAGAAAGACAGTTTCAAATAAAAAAAGAAAAAGAAAAAATTAAATCACAATTGGAGTTCAACTGGAAGAGGATTCTTTGGTCTAATGAAACCAAAATTGAATTTTTCATCCATCAGACTCGATGGTATGTTTGGCAAATACCAAACACTGCACATCATCATAAACACATCATCTCAACCGTAAAGCATGGTGGTGGCAGCATCATGTTTGGATGCTTCTTGGCAACAGGCCCTTCAGGGCTTGTAAAGGTAGAGGCTAAATCCTGAAGGACAACCTGATGCAGTCTTGGCAGACGATTTGTTTTCCAGCAAGACAATGACCTGAAGCACACAGCCAAAGCTACACAGAAATGATCATAAGACAACAAGGTGAATGTTCTGGAGTGGCTGAGTCAGAGTCCAGACCTCAATCCAGGGAGAGTTTGTGGCTGAAGGGCTACTCATTCACAATCCCAGCACAACCTGACAGTTTTTTAAAAAGAAGAATGGGGGGAAATTGCAGGGTCCAGATGTGCCAGGCTGACTGAGATCTATTCACTCAAGCTCAATGCTGTCATTGCGACCAAAGATACGTCTACAAACCAATCACTTGTTTTACTGTTTAGATTTTTAATTAACTGACATTACTTTGAACAACTCTGTTCACATTTTCAGATGAGTCTTTTTTTTGTGTAAAGGTTTTCTCAGAAAACCCAGATTAAATTGACCATGATTCAGTGTTGAAAAGCAATAATAGGGGCATAGGGGCAAAACTTCTACGGGGGTGAATACTTTTTATAGGCATTGTAAATGTGCAATATAAATAACAGCAGCTTGACTTGGCTTAACAAGGCTACCCGCCGGCTACTAGTTCACTGCATGCATGGCTGGAAGTTTATATCATTATTAGCTTTAACTTTTTAATAGTTCATTCATGTGTCTCGCTGTCAATCCGTACATGTGTATTTAATCACATTTAATACGTTACAACTGTTAACTAACAACATTTCAGCTTCCACCAGGGCGGTGAGCGAGCTAACAAGCTAACTTTAAAAGAATTATCACTCACCAAATCTTCTGTTGGAGAGAAACTGGGAGTGCGGGAGACGTTTTTAACTTTTAACTGGACAATTAGCACTATATAACCTGTCATATCTAGCCTACCTGTCTTGTAACGGCAGGGGCAAACAAAAGTTAACAACAGCGCCACCTGTTTTCTGTTGACCACTTTCATCCTGTTTTCCGGCGTTTCCCGCGGTTAAAGAAGTATTGCTCATTGCTGGTTAATTAAATAAGAGATAAAGCCTTAGATAGCTGATGGGGTCACTGGTCAAGAGGTTAGTAAAGGTCGCACGGCTTGCATTTGAATGTGGCCTTCTTTCCCCTCAAACGGATATCGTCTCTGTCTAATTTCCTGGTGTCGCATTCATTTCTCTCCCCAAAATGGCGAACGTCGCTGCTGCCGCTGCTGCTGCTGCAGCCGCTGCTGCCGCCGCGAGTCGAGACCCAGCCGTGGACCGGTCGTTACGGTCGGTGTTCGGTAAGTTGGTTGCGTTTACTTGCTCGACTAGAAGGTCTTTTATCCACTATGTGTACGATAAATGGATAAACCAAAGGCTAATGAATGAAAACTTGCTAACATACACGTCCGGCTAGTGGTGCTGTTAGCTAGGCAACGAGAGAACAAAACTTAACGGTAACCCTCCTGGAAAACCAGTAAACGGACTATAAATGAAAATGTGTTTTTTGTATTTGTTGTCGTGCTAAAGTTAGCTGTTCATGTCTAATAATTATTTCAGTGGGAAACATTCCGTATGAAGCCACAGAAGAGCAGCTGAAAGACATCTTTTCTGAAGTCGGACTTGTTGTCAGCTTCAGGTAAGAGAAACGAGGAACTTTTACATGTTTGCTCTTTGTGCTCCATAACCAGGTTTCTGCTGTAAACAACCATACAGTGTTAAAAGTGTAACATTCACAGTTAAAATTAACACCCAACATGTGCACATTTCTATGGTCTCGCGTTTTATAATGAGATGAATAGAGGTGTTTTCCCTGCACGTTTTTAGACAACTTTTAATATGTGCATATTGACATGATCATATGTGTCTCCTTGTTCTCAGGTTAGTATATGACAGGGAGACGGGAAAGCCAAAGGGATATGGTTTCTGTGAATATCAAGACCAGGAAACGGCCCTCAGTGCCATGCGGAACCTGAATGGGAGAGAGTTCAGTGGTCGGGCTCTCCGTGTGGACAACGCAGCCAGTGAGAAAAACAAGGAAGAGCTCAAAAGTAAGGCTTTATTTTCTCTTGTCTTGTCTCTAAGTTGCCGTAGTTGATTCGACTGAGAGGTGTTTGTGCAAAGCAGCAGTTCTGAGTTACTTTTGTCTTGCACAGGTTTGGGAACAGGAGCTCCCATTATCGAATCTCCTTATGGAGATACTGTCCAGCCAGAAGAGGCCCCAGAGTCCATCAGCAGAGCCGTGGCCAGTCTGCCACCAGAGCAGATGTTTGAACTTATGAAACAGATGAAGGTAGGTTGGTTTAGGAGCAACTGTTTAAGCTTTTTTCTGCATGGGATGCAGGCTTTGTTAACTACTTCCATTGGATCCAGCTTTCTCTACAGTGATGCTGGTAAGAACAACGAAACCATCTGCTAAACATGCAGTTCCAGTGCCTAGCCCTTAGTGCTGTGGATCCATCTCTGGAATGGTACATGCGTGGCATTTGTATAATATTTTGCTGAATTTATGCAAAGCTCTTTGTATTACAGTGTAGTCTCCTCAAAATAGAGCAGATCATCCAGTGTCTTGTTTTCACAAATTGCAGCATTTTAGCATTTTGATGAGTTTGCTTCTGCCACTACTGTCAAGGCATCCTAATTGTGTTTTTTTATTTATTTTTTTTTGTAAATGACTAGATTTGACTAAAGTGAAAAACAAATTACAACTGAAGAGGAATCTAACAGAATTTAGAGCTTCATAGTTCCCCCAGACAGCATGTGCTCAGACTGTATGATGCTGCTCACTCTTTTAAGTCTCCGGGAAAGACGGCAAAAAATGTTTCTCTCAGTCAGAATCACCTCCAGCCTGACAACTGTATGCAGATGCTTTCTTTCCTTTCATTAATAGAGGCTCTGCTGTACAGCCTGTCTCTTCCAGCTCTGCCGGAGAAAACCTTATCTGTGCACAGCTGGCAGTCTGCTTCATTAAGCTCAAAGAAACACCACACTGCAGACATTTTTCCCCCAACTGGGGAAGTGTTTTGTTGCACCAAAGCTTGTGTCAGTAGGACAGCTCCATATGCTGATCAGAGTGAAAGTGTTTGTGCTCCGATACTACAGATATTGTTGCACATCGTTTGTCTAATGTTTTTTTTGCTGATGCCACAACTTTGTTTGGTTATGGGCATGTGTGTGTGTGAATCATAACTGGGTAGCAAAAACTATGGGAATAGAAACAGCTGAAAAATCAGTTTTAGTTTTTATTTTTAATGAGGAAATCTTATCTACGAGGGATGGATACAAAAAATTGTTGTTGTTTTTTTCCCGCCTTAATTGATTTATTTTCTTGCAGTTTCTAATATCAGATTTCGATCTTCTGTTTGGTGATAATTGTACTTCTCTTTCCAGCTGTGTGTGCAAAACAGTCCCCAGGAGGCAAGAAACATGCTGCTGCAGAACCCCCAGCTGGCCTATGCTCTGCTGCAGGCCCAGGTGGTCATGAGGATTGTCGACCCTGAGATTGCCTTGGTGAGAATAAAGAAATCGAATCCTAAAAGAGTTTTCCTTTATGTAAAGCAGTCAAACGTATAAGTTGTTCTTGACTGTCACCCTGTCATGTGTCATTAAATAAGAAGGCTGTCCTGAACATGAGACCAGAAAACATATTTTTAAGATGTTGTTCCTTTTACTTCCTGTACAGAAAATGCTTCATCGGCAAACTACAGCCCCTCCTCTGATTCCCAGCGCACAGGGTGGAGGAGCACCACCAGTCAATCCTCCTGCTGCACAGCCCACTGTACCAGTGTCTCAGCCGCAACCTGTGGTAAGCAGAACTCTTTCACTCTTTAAAGAATTCCAGTTCATTTCAATCTGCTCCTTATATTGTGGCTTGGCTGGTCATGCTAACTTTGCACTCCTCACCTTCATTCTAGAGACTCAGGCAAATGAGAAGTCACAAAAAAGTGTATATCTGGGAAACCAGCATGAGCTCCCTGTAGCTTTCAAAAATGTGTTTGTTTTTTTTTTATTCTTATTTTTTTATGAATCACCTGACTAAAAGTGAACAGAAATTAGTCGTCTGAAACAGCCATTTTTCTAGCTGGCCGGGGATAGCTGTGAGTGTGGTTACCGATTACAGTCAACAGTACACGCAGTAACTTCTGTAACACAAGCTAACGCATAAACAACATACAAAAGCAATGATATCCCAATGAAATTTTGTTGCCACTAATTTGATCCGCATCATTTAATATTTCTAATACTTGATACTTTTTGCTAGATAATGTGCACTTCATGTATTGTAGTTTGGCTGTAGTTCCTGTTTAAACCACCAGGTGGAGGCCCCCTGCTGAGACATACTGTAGCAACCAGAGGAAGGGCCTTTCCTTGTTGTCAAGCAGAGACCTTTGTAGGGGTTTAGCTAGTAAAGAGACACCATGACAAAGTCTTTTGTGAGAATTAGTGAACCCCAGGCAGCGCACATATATTAAGTCGAGTTAATTACATAAAATTACATCATTGTTTTCATATATTGACAGCTGGATTTAAACATCTAGTAGGCAAGTAAACTAAGAAAATTACTCAAACTTGCAACATGTGTGACAGCACAAGTAAACTGGGAATTTACGTCAAGTAAAAAGAACAAGTAAAAAGAGAATTGTAAAGGCTGAATTTTTTATTTTTTTTTAAATGCACCACTTGCAATAAAAGCGGTGTTCATTTCTGTCATGTCTGTATAATATATTCACTCCTTCGACCGAGTTTAGGTTCTTGCCAATACCTATCAGTTAAAAAATGTCTGGCTCACATCCTCATACAAAAGCATTACCTGTGCTCCTCCTACAGGATCTATATAGTCATCCCCTTTCAAAATGTTCTGTACATACATTAAATTCTGCCTGGCAGAGGTCCTCGATTCTTATTTTCAGTCAGTATTCTCCTTCTCATGCAGTAGCAGTTAACAGAAACTGGCACAAACCCGCTAATTTCTCTCCAACACAAATAAACCAAAAGTATCCAAAATTTACTGTGTTTTTTTTTTCCATTGCACGAGAAAGTAAAAGCTTTATACTATTCATGTTGCAAAAAGTTTTGCAAAGCTGCTTGGAGCCTGTACTGGATAACCTGATATAGGCCATTTTGTGTGATGACCTGAGTCTCTACAACAGAGGTGGAGAGTACAAAGTTAGTATGACCCAAAGAGTCACGAGGCCCAATGCCCCATTCAATATTGGTCACATTAAATTTGTATTTAATGAAACTAGCCTGTTCTTGGCCCTCTAAAAGGACATGACGTCACAGCTTCTATGTACTTAGCAAATGAATATTTATTATCGAGATCACAAATTGTGTCAGAGCAGTGCTATTATTTGGAGTCTGACAAAAAGGAAATTTTCACCCACGACCCAAAACCAGCTGGAGATCTAACCAAATCAACAATGCTGTGTTTAAAATTATCCAATACACCGACATCAATAGAAGTGAATGAGAAATGGAGCAAATATTTGGACGGGACCGTAATGTGTTCATACCTTAAAATAAGTTCACATTCACTGTGAGGGGGAAAAGAAGTATTGTTTATATGATAGTCTGTTTCTTAATTTTCCATTTCCACAATCGTGATTTTATTAAATGTAATCTCTGAAATCAGTGAACCATAAAAGTGTTCAGTCCACTCAGCTGATCTTATGTCATATTGTAATTGAAGGGAGATGGGATAGCAAAGAATGCTTTTTTGAGAGTTAAGTGTCCCTCATGGTAAGCGTTCTTTTTGTTTATAATAATCATTGTTGTTTTGTCACATGATCAGCCTGGAATGCACGTCAATGGAGCTCCACAGATGATGCAGCCTCCAGCCATGGGTGTTGTCCCTGGACCGATGCCTGTACCGGGACCTGGACCTGGACCGGTTGGACCTCCAGGTAATAATCAAAGTGCACACATGCTTAAAATAGCAACTTAACCTGTGGTTATAGCGTCAAGTTTCCAAATATTGATTACCAAGAGTATTGATGATGATGATGACGATGATGACATTTGACAACTTTCCAGATCTTTGTTCCGCTTTTTAAACTCCCTGCTAAAACAAACTAACAAAACAAGCCCTTACTTTCAGTAGCCATATCCGTATCATCTCCAGTATCTGTAGTCCTTCAGGCTAATGCGGCTGTTTTTGAATGTCTGATATCTGCTCAGTGGATTTATCACCATTGTTGCTCTGTAACTGCCTCGAGTTTGATATTTTTTGCTGTAATTTAAAGTTGTCTAAAAAAAAAAAAAGCAAAACTTAAAGTGTAGTAAAGTTTAAACCTAAGATTTTTTCTTAAAGTAAGTAAATATTCTGTAGTCTAAAAATAATATGACATTTATATTTAAAAATATACCGTGCATTAGTATATACTATACAAACCCTGAACTAAGCAATCATTTTCCACGACTTTATCTTTTTTCTTTTTGTGTCTAAAACTGTTAACTCACAATGATTATAGTTTGTGTGAAGTTTTCCAGTGCAGTGTTTCCAGTGCGTATAACTTTATAAAGCTTCTAAACGAAATAAATTTAGCCATTCCAAAAAAACTTTTGATGTCTTTTACATAGATTCATAAACTATTTAGATATTATTTACCAGTCTGTGGTCACTGTGTCCCAATTCCAAAGTTTAATTTTTAAGACTTGATCAACAGATGATGATGCCTACAGAATCTTGCATCCTTGCGTTGTGTTGTAGATTTAATTAGAAAAGAATACAGTTGGAATTTTCCCACCAGCCCAGGACCCACGATGGCATAAAACATGCTTTTGAAAAGTTTTGCAAATTTATTTAGAATAAATAGCTGAGATTTCTCGTTAACTTTGCTGTCAAACTCCAATATGTGATCAGGTGTATATTGTTTGCTTTAATTATTCTTGAGATCCTGATAGATATTCACCTGTAACAAACTTGAACTTTTTGGACACAGTTGCCAGGTCGTTATTGTAAATGAGAACCTGTTCTCAATTAACCTACCTGGTTAAATAAAGGAAAAATAAAAAATAAATTTAGAAAGACACACCTGTGTGTATATTGAATCCCACAGTTCACACATCATGTCAGGACAAAAACAAAGCCAAGTCCAAGGAACTCTCTGTAGACGCCTGCGATAAAATTGAGGCACATGTCATGGCTCACGAGGATCACTAGGTGTCACCAGAGCCTCGTTATTTGTGAAGGTTCTTTGTAAGCAATTATTATGTTGACCTTTGAAGGTCTACACAATGCACAATACATTCATCCCTAAATGTTTGATATTATGTTGTTTCAGTGTTTCTGTAAATATTTCCTGCTGCTTAGTTTTGTAGAAGTTTCCTCTTCACTCCTGTGTCTTTGTGTGTGCATAAGATGATTTCATGAGCGCGCTCAAATGCTGCTTTGCTCTCTTTAGTCTTTGTGTCTCTTGTTCTTTTTCACTTTTAATGCTGGCTCAGGAAACCTTCAGCATTCTCCCACAGGATCGTCTGGTCAAGCTGCTATCGAGCGGCCTCAAGGTATCACTGTACTCCCTCAGTTCTCCCGTCGGGTCATAGCGCTGTTAAAGGACTGGTGCTCTAAATGCACCACACGTCTTGGACTTAGCGTTAGCTTTTCACAGTTTATTACCTTGCTTGCCTACTATTAGCAATTATGAATTTACCACTACACAATCAGCCCTTAGATTATTTATTAGGCCTGTGTAAATAAAGGTTGTGTTCTCAGAACACTCGTGTAAATACAGCAGAAAGAGCTGTATCATGAGAGTGGAGACTCTGCATGTAAAAAGGGAAAGGTTTAGGCTACAAGCTGAATTTTGCATGATTATTTTCTAGCGTTATAGCCAAGCTATTTAAAAAAAAAAAAAAAAGCACGTTACAGTGAGTACTGTGAGTATTGAATTGTATTGTTTACATTGTTTGGTTTTGAATTCACATCACCTTCAGTCCAACATGAAGTTAAGAAGTGTACAAAACTGTGATCAAAGAGGAATATATAGAAAAAGATTAATCGATAACATATTTGTCTGTTGCCCCCCTATTTATAGATATGTTGAGCATGTGTCTATTTACAGACGGTGAACATTTTTGTTGCAGAGAATAAGTTTGTCAAAACAAAAATTAATGCAGAATGCATGTTTTAGAATCTGAGCAAATGCTAAACAAGGAAAACGACGCAGTAGCACTGCTTTTGAATAAGTAGATAAAAGCAATTAATTGAAGAAAATTGCAAAATTTTAATATGCTAAATATGTGCACAAAGAGAGCGTTTTGCTTTTGCAGCTGAAGCCAGTTTGTGCAGAGAGGGCAGACGTTCTGCCTTCATCTCGCTTATTTTTGGACTGCATTGTACAGCTCAATGGCTGTCGCTACAAAAGGGCACTTAAGATGCTCAATGGTGCACTTTTAGGTGCTGTGAAGGAGGTTTTAAAAGGTTCCACGGGCCTCATCAGCTCAGCACACCAGGCCGTCTGCTCTGGTTGGGACGTTGATTGCCTTAAATGACCTGCCGTACGTTTGCAGACAGGTGTGATTGCAGGATGTGTCGTCTGAGTGAACAGCTGGAAAACCCCCTGACACAGACAGATGATATCTGTCTGGTGTAATAGTTTTAAAGATGGTTAGTGGGTAGGTACACCAGTCCTGTAATAGCAAAACCATAAACCACAAACTCTGATATAAAATCCTGAAAGTGGTTCTATTAGAATTTTACAAAATGGTCAAATTTTCTATGCTGGCAGTTTGGACTAGTTTTGTCTTTTTGCTTCTTTGCTCTAATTCTCTGTAAAGACCCATCTGTGGCATTTAACAGAAGACAAATGACATAGAAACCTCCTGTCACTATTGAATTACATTGATTTGGGGGATTACTTTGCAGAGTCTGCTGTTTGTCGGTTTGGCAAAGTTGATTAGAGATGTAAGCTCTCCTTAGTCCAGACTGATGGATGCGAACCACAAAATATCTTCGGCTGTTTTACACGTGCTGTATCTCAGATGTCGAGATGTGGAGAATGTTACAGTGGAGACGTGTTTTTGCCGCAAAAGGTCTGTTCAATCTCATTTTCCGTGTTTATGTTCTGTTTTTAGCCATGATGCTGTTGCCATGGCACTGTGGGTAAATTTGGGTCAGTGAGCTGGAGGAATGTTGCTTTTCCTCCATACCTGTGTGCTTGCTCATGGATGCTGCACCTGCCAAAATCGAGCTAGGTTGGCAGCTAAATAAGACGGGATATACAGTTCTAAAAATGCCAACATTCACACGTCGCAGATTTTTGCAGGACTCCCACTCCTCCTCTGATGCAATAGAAATACACATGAAGGCTTTCAGTTCAAACTCTGGATGTTTATTAGTGGTAAAGACAATAGATTGCTTGAATAAAGAATCGATGTGAACAGCAGTCGTTAGTTGCAGCTGCAGAGCGGTCCATCTATACAGGATGTGTCACTCTCACTAATGCAAGACTCAGACTGCAGGAGTTTTAGGCAGAATTAGCCCCGTTTCACCCCTCCTGACGGCGTCTGGTCTGGAGCTCTTAGTCGTCTGAGGGTTTTACAGATCCAGTCCTAAACCTCCTTAAACTGCAGGCAGACTCATTGGGGCCGCCTCAGTAATATCATGTTCAAATTTGGATGCCTCTGACTTGCGGACAACTTTGTGGTTATAATATCTGTTGTTCGGTGTTGCAAAGCTGCAGATTGGGAATTGCCCTGAAGTGACTGCTGGGTAAGATGCAGTCGTAAATAGCTGCGTTTCAGCCTTCATACTCTTTGTGTTGCCTCAAAACAGGAATATAAAAATCTGCAATTGAGAACAGCTTTATAGGGAATTTGGCTGTACTGAAATACACTGTATGTGAGCACAAAGAGCAGGAGAGAAGTGAACAGATGTAAACAGCTGCTGAAGTTGAGAACAACAGGCAGCACAAAAACACAGTAACTCATCCAGTCACTGTTTTTTGTTTTCACCATCTCTGAATGTCCCTCTGTGTTACAGTTTTCACAGAGCTCTGACTTGTGAGCATACACTGAAAGCTAATCGTAGCGTTAGCCATGCAATGTACTCACACATTTGATGTGGGGACACTGCCATGAAAAATGGATCTTCAGTTCCTCGGATGCTGGGATTTTGCTAAGACTCTTGTGTCCACTCTTCCAGCAAAGAACAGAACATTTGGCGCGCTTTATTCGTGGCTCAAGTATTTTAGAGTTACTAGAAGCAGCTCTAGAAAGTAAACAAACCTGGTGGACTCACTTCAGAAGGAGCAGGCAGTGAGAATGTTGCAATTGGTTCCTCATTTTCTACTCACCGCATGAACAAAATTCTGAGTGGTTTGTAAATCTGGGAGGCTTTCTAGTAGAAGGGAAGGGGCTGGAGAAATGGCAGTTGTAAGCATCTTCATATTCTCACAGCTTTTATTTTACACCTCCCAAGTTTTTAAGACATACAAACACAATAAAAATGGATTTTCACCATATGGGACCATTTTTAGAGCTGTTAAAATCTCACCTCCAGTTCTCACTGAAGAATAGACAGCCCATGCCGACTGCGTCTCCCAGCCACTTTCTCATCCAGCCTTCTGCTTTTGCATTTTCTTTTTCTCACCGCAAGGCATGATCAGCAATTCATCAAGTTGTTGCACCACATTCTCCCTTTTGTTTACATCTGCTTCCCTGTCAGGTCATGTGAGGTGGCATGTTTTTCTTAGATTACTCCCTCTGGCACAATATTAATAATACCCTGTAACATGTGCTGTGCCAATATTTTCAGATCTTGTAGTGTGTTCATGACTGAGAGTATAAAGATGAATATTAGTGAAATTTCTAAGAATGTGTTAGGATTTTGTAACTCCTGTAGTGTGAGAACGGCATGACATACGAAGAGACTGCTTAGCCTTCTGTTTGCTCCTAGAAAGCAAAGAGTCAATTCATGACGTGAAATTGCTGTGTTCGCTTTCAAGCAGCACAATACTGTTTAAAGAATTTTGTAAACTCAAGCTTCTTGACTCCTCTTTTGATGTGCTCTTGTTGGTGTTTTTTCACAAATCAGCCTGATTTCTTGTTATTTTTCCACAACAGCGTTAGACTGACAAGCTGACAGAAGCCCAGGACTTCTTTACCTCATCGTTTTCCTCTAGATTCTTCTATTTGCTGGCAGTATAACTCACTGCTGTAGCTTTACCCGACCAGCAGAAAGAGCTTTTTCTTTACATTTTTAGTGACTACTTTCCGGCCTGAATAAGCATCACATCCTACAAACATAGTCAAGAACCACATTTGCATTACATAAATCTTCAACAAACACCACTGTAGATGAGAAACAGTGCATTTAGCTGTCATCTAACCGGAATATAATGTGAAACAGGCAGTGGCCAAGTGCAGAAAGGCTGTATTGAAATGTTTCATGATGAAACATTTAGAAGAATTATTTCATAGCTCACGTTGAAGTCTAGTCACTGCCAGGGAACGATAAAAGCCTGCTATGGTGCCCTACTGTTTACTGGGGATAGTATCGCTGTCGGTTGTCGTTTTCATGCTATCAGACATGCTTTTAACATAATTGAACACTGAGACATCCGTTGCTCTTGATCTTCTCTCTGCATGCCTCCTGTCTGTGATGTCTCATGGCCAAATAACATCAGACTTACAAGACACAAGTAGGAGAATATTATCATGTCAGGTTTTCTGTATCAGTGTGGGAACAGATTAGTTTTTTTGTGTCTGTGTGTGTTTCGAACCTTCTGTCTTCTTGGTAATATTGATAGCAGATCTTAAGGCTCCACTTTCCCCCTGCCTTCATGTCCCTGCTCACACCCTGATGTCTCCCTGTGTGTCGTGACGTTGGGCTGTGGCCGTTCTGCTGTGGTCACTCTGTCTTTTATCCGTCCCAACCAACCCTGGGTGTTTCCTGAAATAGCTATGCTGTGCAAACACAACTCTCTATAGATGTGTGTGGTCTCTCCTATCAGCTCATTCAAAGTTGCTGCTTGTTCATAATGGTTTAGCCATTAAACATTTCCCTTTAAGAGAACAAAAGCATCTGTTTGGGTTGAGTGTAGACATGCGGTTGAATATGTGATTTATTTTTTTCGTCTGTCAGGACCGGGCGGTATCCCCCCCAGAGGGCTGCTGGGAGACGGTCCCAATGATCCCAGAGGAGGAACTCTGCTGTCTGTCACTGGAGAGGTCATAGATCCCAAGTAAGAAAGCATCACTTTACTTAATAACGGAGCAGGTGTGGCTTTTAGGAGTGTCAGTTCAAGCTATTCATGTTGTAATCCTTAAGCTGTTCCTCCTGGATTGTTTCGCAAAACTAGTTCTTACAACATATGCGAGGTTTAGTACCACAAATCCCAGAACTTGTTGAGCAGATACTAGTGATCGAAATGCAGCTACTAGTGTATCGGTTTACAGAGCAAACATGACTGTAAACAACAGTTGCAATCGCTTTATGTTGCTCATGCCATAGATGGTGTTCCACTGAACAACAGAGGAGTTGCTAAGATGTCTGAGGTGTGCAGGTGTGTGGCTGCTGCTGCTGTTTTTTTCCTCCATCACTCCCTTGAATACAATTATAAATGACCAGCTGGTGTTTTGTTTTGTGTATGTAGTTTTCATGAACCAGTGGAGAATACGTTGCATTCCCCTGCAAGCCCTACCCAATTTGGCCAGTTGAACAATTGATGTACGTGAAGCAATAGGAAACGCTCTATTTGCATCAGCAGTGACTTATTATAGCTCAGCTACTGTGTTACCAGTGTGGCAAAGGTTTGGATCAGTAACAAACAGTAACAATGGATTAAATGCTGAATCATAATGACTTGCTGATGAATGGCGGACCCTGCCAGTAACAATGAAAATGACTATAAAGAAACGTGATCGCTGAATGGAAACGCACCAATCAACCACCACGTTAAAATCACCCTGAATATTATTGTGTAAGCCCCCCTGGTGCCACCAAAACCGCTCTGAACCGTTGGAGCATGGACATGGGAGTGTCCTGTGGTGTCTGGCACCAGCACTGGCAGCTAATCCCTTAAGTCCTGTGGTTTGCGGGGTGAGGCCTACGTGGGTCGGTTTTGTCCCGGCACATCCCACAGACGCTTCATCGGATTGAGGTTTGGGGATTTTAGATTCTGGGTCAATGCCTTGGGTTCTTGGTTGTGTTCCTCGAGCCATTTCTGAGCCGTTTATGTTGTGTGGTGGGACAATGTTAAGCTGCTGGCGTTGGAGTGCTGTTGCCATGGGGATCTGCAACAATGTTTAGGTGGCGGTAGTTGTCAAAGTAGCGTCCAAATGAAAGCCAGGACCTAAGGTTTCCCAGCAGAACATTTCATTTTTTAAATGAATGTTATTCACTTCACCTGTCATTGGTTTTAATGCTGTGGCTGATTGGTCTATATTCAGTGCCGATCATAAACAGTACAATAAACCACTTTTGATGTCGTGATGGTGGATTTTAAGACCAACCACCCCTTTTATACCAAAAATCTGTGTTGAGACTTCGTCAGTTTGGTTTCAAAAAGATTTAACTGCTGTTGTTTTGTGTGTGTATAGCCGGGGCTACATGGGAGCTCCACCACCACACCAAGCTCCTCCTGTACACATGTCCCAGATGGCGAGTGGGCCCCCTCCGGACATGAGAGGGCCTGCAATGGACATGAGAGGCCCGCCCATGGGTGAACCACGAAACATGATGGGCGACCCCAGAGGGCCACCGATGATGGAGCCTCGGGGACCGCCTATTGAAACCAGAGGTAGCTGCTCCAGTAACGATGAGCCTGAGGGGTTAAACTCACCTGATTGCGTGCACGTAGTCAACATTTTTGTAACGAGTTCCAATTCAGCTTCAGTCCTAGTTGGCAGGCACACCCAGAAGCAATGAGCCAAACAAAAGTTCTCTGTCCTAGCAAGAGGTTTTTATAAAATGATCGCATGTTTGATATGGAAAACTTTTTTTTTTTTGGCTGCTATTGTTATGTTTGGATCAAAGTTCCTTGTTGTTCAACAATGTCGGTGTTGTGCACGATGCAATGTTACACTGTCCTTCCTTCTCACCCAGTGTAAGCTACAGTGATTGGCTCAGAATCCAACAAGGTGTGAATTGTGTTTTCTTTCTGCAGGCCGTGACCCGAGGGCGATGGACACTCGTGGGCCAGTGACGGGTCAGAGGGTTCCCATAGCAGCAGGAATGCCAGGCCCTGTCCCTCATAGCATGGGTCCAAACGCTCCTCCACCTGCAAGACCGGTAACGGTTACATCTGATTCAGTTTTTATGGACACTCATTGACCTAGACTTGTGTCTGCAAACCAAAAAAAAATAAAAAATCTGCAATTTAATTTGTTGGGAAAGTATGTAGGTCATTGTTACTCATAATTATTAAGTCTTGTTTGTCCTATCGTTTTGTAGATGAGTCATGACATGTGACAATGAATCTTATCAGTTATTAGTCAGTTAAATTGTATGAAAGCATCGTAAATCAAGGGATCAAAGGTGAACCAGCAATCAGTGTCATCTGCTCGAATTGTACTTTGAAAAACAGTGAGAACTGATGGTGCGTTTGTCCTGCAGGGTCCTGGTATCTCTGGTGTTCCTCCAGCAGGAGGAGGCTTCAGTCCGGGCCAGAGTCAGGTCTCCACACAGGATCAGGAGAAGGTGGGCATCCCTTAATCTATCACTGTTGTCTTATAACAAACCAGATCCTCAGTCTGTAAATAATAATAATATCTAAATATTTTGTAGCGAGACATACACATCATTGCACAAACCCTTCATCAGTGACAAGGAATTCTCAGAGGAGCTTCATCCTCGGCAGCATGTCACAGCTCCTCTGAGCGAGTTGCTTGTTCTTTTTTGCGTTCTCATTCAATGATGGTGAATGTGTGAATCATCAAAACAATAGTTGGTGAACTTTAAACACAACAACAGCTTTTTGAGGAGGTATTCTGAGTAGAGATTCTTTTTCTAAATTCTTTTCTTCTATCCGTCTTTAGGCCGCCTTGATCATGCAGGTCCTACAGCTGACCCCAGAACAGATCGCCATGTTGCCCCCGGAGCAGCGGCAGAGCATCCTCATCCTCAAAGAGCAGATTCAGAAGACTGCTAGTGGAGCACCTTGATATTCTGACAGACAAAATTCTGAAACAGCAGAGGTGGAGTTTCTTGTTGTTCCATCTTAATTTTCCTCCTCACTGGAAAATTGCCATTTTTTTTTTAAAACATTGCTGTATTGTCATGAAGCAACTTTGTTCCTGACTCATGATTGTGCTTTCCTCCCTCATTTGTTTTTCCACTTCATTATGTCAGGACTTGCAGTCTGCCACTCCCTGACTCAGCTGCCAGCAGCTTGAACAAGTCTGAAGATGTGTCATCGTAGTTCAGAATATTGTATAGTTTTTTAATCATATTGTCTGTTTTGTATGAAAGACTAAGGTTGGTGCAAGTGGATACAAAAAGAAGTGAAACTTTTGAGAGGTTGATGTGAAGGCAAAGCAAGAATGTCATGAGGTTTCATGTTTGTCCTCCAAAGCCAACTGCTGTCACATCGTAGCTCTGGAAATTGTTTTGTCAATAAAATGAAAGAATACCTTCACTGTCTTCATTTGTTTATTCAAGAGGAGTTCAAAATTGTACACAAGGAACGCCTTTAAGAAGTTAATGCAAAAAACTCTTCCTGTGCTGTGAGTTCAGAGGATGATTAACCACAGCTACGTGACTGACAGGCTTCCTCCTGATTTTATATCATTCTGATGAGGAAATACCAAAGTCTGACAGGTTGTAATACCTATTGTCGGTTTCCTGGAAACCTGTTTCCTTAACTGGTAACTCTGGGAAAATAAACCAACGGGTCCAATTTCAAATATTTTGGAGTTCGAGAGTTTTTGTTTTTACCTTGTAACACAACATGTTATATACAGTGTTTTTACTCAGGTCATATCATCTATGTAACATGATATTAAACATGCTGCATTAGAGCTAAAACAACTAGTCATCCATCCATTTTCTATACACCGCTCAATCCTCACTAGGGTCGCGGGGGGGCTGGAGCCTATCCCAGCCGACTCAGGGTGAAGGCAGGGGACACCCTGGACAGGTCGCCAGTCCATCGCAGGGCCACACTTAGAGACAGACAACCAAGCACACTCACATTCACACCTACGGACAATTTAGAATCACCAATTAACCTCAACATGTTTTTGGACTGTGGGAGGAAGCCGGAGAACCTGGAGAGAACCCACTGCACATGCAAACTCCACGCAGAAAGATTCCGGTGCCCCCACCGGGACGCGAACCGGCAACCTTCTTGCTGCGAGGCAGCAGTGTTACCAACTGCGCCACCCTGCAGCCCCAACTATAAAAATATAATTGATATGTCTTTTTTTTTTCTTCCCCCCCCCAAGGAAAAAAGATTCCTAAATTGGTGATTTGCTCTTTGAGTTTTGGACGATTGGCTTGATTTAAAAACAAAACATTTTGAAGACATGAATTTGGGGATTTTTCAGTTTTTGGACATTTCTAGTAAATAATTGTAGCCATAACTGAGCTACACCAGTAGTTAAGTTCCATGTATGCACTCAGACAAGAACATCCAGTTTCACACTGCTTTAATTTAAGGTAGTATTTGTGCAATAAAAATAAAAATCAGTTTTCCACATGATCCAACACTTGACATTTTAGTACGCTGAGGCGGGTGTCATGACACAAGAAATTGAGGTCCATGTGACCTTGTAACATTAAAATTCTTTCCTGTAATCTTGTTCAGTAACTAGGAAGACTTCATTAGGAATGCAGCCTAAAATAAAACGGCTACGTAATCATAGCTTATACAACCACAAAGATTTATGATTTCATCACAATACAAGGCTAGAATCTAAATAGAGAGAGAGCCAGTCTCTGAGTACTGCTAAAATAACAACATTCCACGCCTCTTTAGTAGAAGCCGTATAGATTAAAGTGCCAAAACACACCCGTTCCTGTCACACCAGCTGTCTGGCAGCTTTGTCATCATCATTAACTTCCGATAGTCTGTAGTGACAAAAATCCCACACTAATTGTTGTCCTTCAGAAATCCGACGTGCTGAGACTTTTTTTTTGTTTGCTCAGAAGTTCTCCTTGTTGAAGTAAAATTTGGTCTTGCGAGGATCCACATCTGAGTATTTGGCACATTTCTTCTCCAAGACTTTTGCGAGAGCCACAGGGCCACACAAGAAAGTTCCCACCACGGACCTGAGAACAGCCAAAACAAAACGAAGAGTTTGATGACAGAAAGTCAGGTTAAAATGAGAAAAGTGAGCCTGTGGGCTGTGGTGACTGAGTATTTACTCAAATCCTGAACTGAATCAAAGTTGTGAGGAACTTGATGACTTCCATTTTCAGCTACTTTATACTTCTACTCCCATTATGACAGGGTGAAAACATGTTTCTATACATGTGTGTAAACTGATTAAACCAAAAAAAACTGACAAGAAATGTAAATTTTTCAAAAAGTCAATTTGCATAAAAAAGCAAGTTGTACTTTGGGATTAAAAAAAAAAAAAAAAAAACTCAATCCAATAAGCAGATTTTGTTACGTGAATAATGCATCATATTTAAAAAACAATCACATAACTCGTAATTTCAGGTCAAATGACTCTAGTGAGTAAAATATATCTAAATAAAATTAAGTACTAGGACACATAGCATGTCAGTGTTTCCCCTTTTCATGCCAGAGGAGTACTTGAAACTTTGCATTTTGAATGCAGGACTTTTACTTACAAGGTATTTTTACATTGGCTTCAGGATTTAATCTAAATATATTCTCCCTCTGTGGTTCAGAGCAGTAGTCATGTATTGATTTCATTTCAACAGGGAACTGAAGATATTTTTGTATTTTCTAAAATTAGGATTGTGTCTTACGTTGGGTTTTCTTTGCGGACTTGTTCAAACTCCTTGTCCCAGATCGGTCGGCCATAGTGAGTTTTCTGTTTGAGCCCAGTGACCACATCTGTGTCCTCATCAAAGCGAACCTTTACGTGATCAACCTGCAGAGACACAACACAGCTGAGTTTAACATGAGGTGACTTCTCACTGTTCATCTGGACTTTGAACGTATGATTCACACACATACATGGCTTTGATCCCAACCGGTCAGGTAGAGGTTGTAGGTGAGAAAGTCCGCCAGGCCTCTCTCCTCCATCTCCCTCTCCAACACCTGCAGGAGGTCGGCGAACCATTCGAAGGCGTGCGTTTCTCGGCAGAGCCAATAAAAGTAAATCTGAAACCAGGAAGCAGATGCAGGCATGTGAAACAATGGTGCTCTTACAAAAGAGCAGGCCACGCTGCCGATGACTCGTCCTCTTACATGGCGTCTTGCTAAAACACACAGAACTCTTTATTTAAAAAGACAATAGCAGGTCTTGTCTCACATCAATCAAGTGCAGCAGTTTGTCAAAGCAGTGATACAGATCTACAGGTTTAAATGTGAGAAACAGACCGATTGTTTGAGTTCTTACCTTCCTGGTGCGCAGTGTGGAATTGCCGTTTTTGATTTTGTACCAGATGGACTTGAGGATGGAGGCGAAGGGGGTGACGCCAATGCCGGCACCAACCAACATGCTGACCTCATAGTCGAACACATCCTCGCTGGCTGTGCCAAAAGGTCCATCCACTCCCATTCTGAGGATGAACAAGAAATCAAATCAGCTATCAGGACAAACAAACTGATGGTGACAACCAAAACATTTTAAATAAGAAGTCCACAGGTTGGAGATGCCAGTTTATGAGAGACAAAGATGTAGAAACAAAAACATACACACAAACTACAATGTGTCTGGATTATCTCCTGTGGTGTACCTCAAGGCTTCATCGTAGGCCCTTTTTAATTTCATTGCTCCCACTGGGGTGTGTTTTTAGAGAATTAAACATTCCTCATCGCTGCTATGCTGATGACAAGCAGCTCTACTTGAGACCAAGCAAAACACATCTTCTGTCACATGTCATGTCAAAGAGTTTCTACAACTGAATGACAGCAAGACAAAGGTTCTCAGTATTTAAATTTTAATTACCCATATATCAAACTCGTTTGGTACAGTCAACTTGTGCTTAAGATGTATGTTTCACTGTCAAAAGGTTTCTTTTTTTAGATTATAATCTGTCCTCTGAATGCCAGATTTATTTATTTAGTCGTTTGTTTTTAATGTAACGCTTCAGAAATCTTTCTTGGATACTTCCTAGGTTTTCCTGCCGTACTGCTAATTGCTGTTGAATACTCAGTCTCTGTCTTACAGTTGTTTATCTCTTCAGCCACAGACACCAGACACCAACTCTGGTAAACTATAAAATACAGAGAGATTCATGTGGCGCTGATATGCTTCACCAGCAGTGTGTGAACTCTTTAGGCAAGAACTTGGATGTAACAGATGTACATTTAATGCCAAAGTCCTAAACTCCAGCTTTAAATCAATGTGCACCTGCAACAAATACGCACGTCATTTATGAGGAGTAAATTCTTAGTCCAATAACCAAAAAAAACTTTACAAAGCCATCCTTTTTTTCATTACCTCACATTTTTAGTACTGCAACTCTTTTTATGTGGGAGTCACATGGCAGACAGCAAATAGAGTTTAAACATACTGTATTTTCATCCCCACAGGGATCACAGCCTTGCATAGATGATATGACCTGAAGCTCTTCCAGTCTGATGTAAGGGTCACAGTCCATTCCCAACATTAGAAAACGGAAGACTAAAAAAGTCTTAGCATTTATTTTTATATGGACAAGAATGTATCATGGACCAGTGCCACATACCACATCATACCGCTTATAGCCCAGGACAGATTTCAGTGCCTTTTTGAGGGAAGACACAAAACTCAGCAAACAAATGATGGCAAAGAGACATTAAAGTGCTGAGAAAAAATACATAAATTGGAAACTTGAAGAGTTCCTCAACAACTGAACTGAGCTAAACTCCATCTGCTGATAAAACTGTGCGAAATGATCAGTGGGTCTTCTATGGTGAGGCTTGTCTCTGAACTGGCATGTTGTAATCCATCTCTTTACAAAGTGGTGAAAACTGCATACGTATAGCTTGATTAAGAGGTCATTTATTCAATACATTTGGACAATTTTTTTTTTAAAAATCCCTCCAAAGTTTGGGAAATTCCAGTAAAATGAAAAAAAAAAAAAAAAAGGTCAGACAGGGGGAATTTGATCCTTTCACAGATGTTACGTTTTAAAGAGGCACGAACAAAGATTTATTGTGGACTTTAATAACCACACAACATAAGAGTGACGTTGTTTTGTGACTGTATTTTAGATTCTGTATCACTGAAAACATTAGGATGTAGCTGGAATGCGTGTTGTTTTTCTTTTCAAGTTGAAATTTGGAAGGTCTATGCTTCACTATGTTAGGCACTGTAAGATGTCATATGTTGTAAACAGCGCTATACAAATAAAATTGACTTAAAGTAAGCACAGTTTCCATCAAAAAGAGCTAATAGTTAAACACCGTGTTTGACAAATGGCTTTCATTTCATTTAAATGTTGTACATTGCAGGTGGTACCTATTATTCTATTACTCAAATGTGTGATGAATACATTAGTAGAATTGTATACTTTTAGCTGTATTTATTAAATAGTCATGTATTCGTGTCACCTTCCAGCAGAGGTGTTACAAGGAAGAGACAAACCACTTAATAGAAATCTATAGCAGAGGTCTTGTCCCCTCACCCAAAAAGCCTTTTTTTTGCTTTACAACAGCCGAACATGGAAAGATTCAACCAAAATTGTGTTGTGGCACTGTCAGGAAATTTTGAGTGGTAAAGGTATGACGTGTCGTAAAAGCCTATTTAAACTTAGTTTTGGGACAAAGCTACCAAGCTTCTAAGGCAGCTTTGAAGGTTTAGCAGTGGCTAGTCTACATACCATACGCCAGTGACCATTGAAATGGTAGTTCTGGCTCTCTTTCTGTTCAATTAGACAGGAACCTGGTCTTGAAAATCTGAAATAGCTGCCTAGAGTTGTTACCAAGATGGCTACCGATTGGTTTAGGTTTTTGCCCAGAAAAAGTGGAAGCAGGCAAAAAAGTTCAAAATTGCTAAAACCTTACAGTGCATAAAATACCAATCCTGCCTAAAAAGGAATAAACTTCCCTTAAAAATCAAATAGAAATAATAAAAAAAGTTGCTTTCAGAACAAAATTCCAACAACAGTGTTCGCTGCAAAAGCAAAGACATTGTGCTGGCTGCAAAGGATGACTTACTTGGGTCCCTGTGCTCCCTCTGGTAGCTTCTGCATGATGTCGATGAGTTTATCGGTCCAGTCTCCGGCCGAGCGGATGTGGACGCTGAAGAAGTCCTCCTCAGGGGCAGAGGTCATGGTGAACGGGTGCCACTCCAGCTGAGAGATGGCCAGGCAGTTGAGGAAGACGTACTGACCCACCTCCATTTTGAAACCGTTCTTCACCAGCTGCAGCTCCAGCACTTTGGACGGACGCATCACGATCTGAAAGCAAAGCACACGCGTTGAGAAAATGTAGAAAACAATCCAACGGGTGAATGGTGAATCAATCAAACGTACCTTCCTGTATTTGACTGTCTGCATGTAACGAATGAAACGAAGCACTCGTTCAAAAATGTAGAGAATCATTGGGCCGATCACCCACATCCAGGTCTGAGAAAAACAAGCAGAAATGGGATTAAATTATTGACATTTCACTTGAGAGGCTTATATTGTAGCAGCAGTTGTCGCAGGTAAAGTTAACTGAAATGGAAAAAGACGGACCTGCGGGAACCCTCCTGCAAACTGAGGGACGGGACATTCAGGAATCTTTCCCCAGTCGTCACTGCGGTCTTTACAAAAGGTGAAGTTGTGAGGTGGATCTGTCGTCTGTTGACTCCGCACAATGCGCCTGCCAGTGAAGAAGCACAAGTCAAACCTGTTTGCAGAACCTACAACAACGTTCCAGTGCGAGAAAAGAAGAGCCGAGATGTGTCTCGTACCCGGCTCCGTGAAAGACGAGACCCGCGAAGAAGATGATGAAGAGGTGATGCGTGTACCAGAAGACCTCAAAGTAGCTGCGTCTGATCACCTCCATGGACGAGGTGATGATGAGGATGAGCGCCAGAGTGATGATGACGCCCGTGAGGCCAGCGATGGTTGTGAACACGAAGTAGGTGGGAATCTGCTGCGGATCCTGAGACACAAGAAGAAACACGTGAGGTTTCTTTCACAACAGCAACACCAGCCGAGCATTAAAGACATTCAAGGCGTGACTACACGGACTTTGCTTTGTCTATTTTGGCCTCCAGATATTGTGACATTCAAGTTACACCCAAACAGCAGCAGTTTTGGTTTTCTGTGAAATAACTGTATGATGGATGGCCACAAAATGATAGCAACTTGGTGATTTCCTGTGTTGTTGTTTTTTCTGTAGCACCACCAGCAGGCCAAGTTTTATGAAGGAAAACTCTCCACATCTGCTTGAGTGGTTGACACAAAATTTTAAACGAAAAGGTTTCCAGATGATGTATCCACATAACTTTGTTGATGCCACACCATGAGGGTGATGTCTAGGATTTTGAGTGAGATATATTAACAGGAATGGGATACAATGGCAAAAAAATGCAGTTCATGTCCCCGTAGGATTATAGCCTTTCATCTGGCTATTCTCAATCCTGAGGTTCTCTTGATGACAACAGTAAACTAAGATAATTAATAAGGTGGCACAACTTTAAAATTAGCATGGTAGCATTATGATGTCATACATAAAAATTTTGCTTAAATACAATTCTAAGGAGCTGGTTCTTTAGAGCACTGGTTCCCACCACTTTTTTATAAATCATATAGCTATTTATTGACGCAAGTCTGAGCTATATTTGTATTTTTCTATCTTCCAGGGCTAAGACAATGCTATAGAGATAAGTTTTAAGTTTTAATGTCTATCTAATACTTCCTTTTTTAACAGTTAATCCTTACTGTTATGTAACAATCTTCAACCATTAGCCGTACTGTTAGCTACAACTTTCAAACTATTTACTGCTAATTTTAGCTAGCTATTTCTGTTCATAACAATTTCAGTTGTTTCTCAATACTTCAGGCCAACAATTTGAACTTTTTTTAAACCATACTTTTAACAGTTTTAACCATTTATCCATCCTTTTAGGTAATAATTCAGTTTATCTATAGCCTACTCTTAGCAAACATTTCCAACTGTTTGCCCATTCAGTTAGTTAACAATTTCAACTGGTAGCCGTACTTTAAGCCAACAATGTCAACATTTTAAATGAAATACTTGCAATAGTTTTAACTGTTAATCCATACTTTCAATGATTTTAGCCTAAATGTAAGCTTACAATTACCATAATTCTAATACTTTGAACAGGTTATTCATACTATCAGCAAGTTGTGTTTGTAATTTGGCTAATTATTTTAACAATTTATCCACAATCCTAGCAAACAGTCTGAAAGGTGTATAAGCTTAAAATGTCAAATAGAAGCCATGCTTTAAGTGAGTTATCTCAAGCATTTGTTCACTTTAACCTTTATCAACATTATTTAACTATTTTATTACTTTTTGCATTACTTTTAACTGTCCAAGCTGCTTAAGAATACTTTTTAACTTTTTGTTTTAAAAAATTTTTTTTACTACTTTAATAAAAATCAATCAAATTGCGTACTATTTACGCTTTTTGTTTAATTTTTTTTGCTAAGTTTTATTTTTTTAAAGTGTGCCTACATCTTTTATTTTATTACTCTGCTACGTTTACAATTAACCCTTTCTCGATGTTTTCTGAGTTTTCATTTGTACTTTGTGACACTTTCTAATTTAATTCCTCTGCATTTTAAAGTTTTTAAATTAATTATATTTTTGATTGACGTTTATCAGATAGCTGCTTAATTTTCAATGTAAGCTAAAGGTGGCCATTCCACTGTTAAACCTTCAAAAATCTACAGCTCTGTGTCACACTCTAAACGCTATTTCTAAGGTTTATACATGAATTCATTTTGACCATCGACTGGAATTCCGCACCCAAGTTTTCACTGCACATTTGGGGGTTTGTTAAATTTTACTATGACAGTTTTGTTGTAATCTGTGGATGACTTACGAGGTTGGTTGTGCGGATTGGGTTCAGGTAGGTGGTGTTGTCTGTGTCCGCCAGGTTGGACAGAGCTGTGCTGAGATTATCATAAACACCTTGTCTGCTGTTGTTGTACCACTCCACGTTCAGCAAGTGGGCGATCATGTGAACCGCTGTCAGAACACACAGAGGAGACATGTCACTGCAATTCGATTTATGCTTGTTTCTGTCCCAAATAATGCTTTGTGTTTAGAAAGAAATATATTTTAATGAAACATCCTCAATTCAATTCTTACTTTCTTGTATATGGACATTTTATGTATGCTTGGGTTTTTAGCAAATAAAAGTAAAGACATGTTTTCCACATAACTGATTTTCTGCTAGAATGTTTAAAAGAACTGCAAAAATCTATGAGTTGTCGAATGTTGCGGTGCTGAAGTTGATCTTTGCTTATCTCTGAAGGGAAGTTCTGTTAAATACACCCTAAGCCATTATTTATTTGTTTAAGATTTTGTCTGGCTCCCACTCTTTCCTCATAATTCTGACTTTATGAGTTTACCACCTTGTGACGCACCATGAGAATGGACTGAAATCTGTTTCTGTGTCAGCCTGAGAACATTTCCTGATAACTGAGGCACCTGCAGCTTATCTTGCAGGTCAGACATGTTTGCACAGTGTGCAGGATAGTAAACAAAGCACGAGAGCTGTGCAGGGCTGAAGAATGCATTTTTGAAACTCCCGATCAGTTTCCCTAAATTGTTTGACGTTGTCTCTCTCGCATTCTCATTTATTGCTGGGGACAACCATTCACCTCGCCTCAAATTTACAACTACAGCAGCAGCAAAATAAGATGCAGAGAAATCAACTTAACAACAATGTTGTTTTTAACAAAGCCAATCACAACTTTTGACTGAAACTATGAATATTGTCTGTTTAAGGTCTGCTTAAGATAAGGACAGCTGAACCATCTTTTGGAAAGCATTCAGAAGAAAGATAAGACTGAAGGCAAAATGCATGCATCAGTTCACCTGTCATCAGTGCAATCATGTACGCCACCAGTTTGTGGAAACTCAAATTTTTGTCCAGTTGTTTCCTCATTGTTCTGCTGCAACACTGCAAAGACAAGGAAAGGAAAGAAATGTGAAACATGGCAGAAGCCTCTTTCCACAACAGAAAGCAAGCCAACCTGTGTCTATTAATAGAGCCGGATGTTGGAGGTGGAATAATGACAAATATGAACTGTTCAGTTTTTGGTCAGATTTTGCAGTCAAGCGCGCACAACAACATCTAAAGACTTATTCCAGTTTGTTCAAAATTCTTGGTGAATATTCAAAATGATGATTCATAAGTGCATCAAAAAAAACTGCATCAGGCCGACTGGCCTGAACTTCTGTTCAGCAGAAAAATTTCGGCAAACAATATATAAAATATTTCATAGCATTAAAAGTCACTCTCTGAGGTTGAAATACACACATATGTTTAACAAATATATAAATATGTCTGAAGATTCTCAGTCATCCAGGTCATGGTTATTCCTGTAGTTCAATCGTAGCAACTGGACTTACTTGAGTTTCTTGAAGATGTTTCACCTCTCATCCAAGAGGCTTCATCAGTTCTGAGTGACTAATAATAATAATAATAATAATAATAATGTCCAGATTTTGGCCAGGAGGGGACAGATTGTTTGAGAGAGGAGGGAAAGAGGCCATCTATGTTAAACTGGAAAGACAATCACTCAACAGAGGTGGAGGTGTGAGGCATCACCTCTCACCTGTTTACAATTCAATCCTAAGAACTCTCCCCAGGAAGATGAAACCACAGTCACACCTACCCACAAAAGACCCTAACGACCCCCTTTGTGGCAGGGGGAGCACTAACGAAACCAAAACTCAAGTGTTCATGGCTCCTTAAGGATAGAAGTATGCGGAACTCCCAACTAGTCAGTCAGAACTGATGAAGCCTCTTGGATGAAACGTCTTCAAGGAATCCAAGCAAGTCAAGTCGCTATGATTAAACTACGAGAACAAGTATATAAATACCACAACATGAAAAGAACACAAGCTTGGTGTGAACATATCACAGATGTTTCCTGGATGTGCAGCAGTCAAACTGGTCGTCAGCACGGGAGTACTTGACCTTTAAGAGATAATGACAGCATGATTTCAGCGTGCCTCGCCCCGCTGTGACATGTAAACACCGTGAGCTTACCACGAAGGAGCCTCGGATCAGAGACAGCAGGTTCCTGCACACCGGGAGGAGGATCAGCAAGCAGTTAAAGTTGAGGACAGCTGCGGGAGCTCTGGCCCAGGCCAGGGCAGACTGGAATAACAATTACATATGCATGCATGTAAGTCTGACTTCAAGAAAAGCAGTAGAGGAATTCTATGCATTTGCTATAATTAAATACAATTGAGGTAATTTTTTGACGGATTATTTCTATTTAAATCTGCTTCTACTGTATTTATCTGAAAGCTACAGTTTATTTACAGATTAAGATTACACAATAAATAAAACTATATGCCGATACAGATTGGGGGAGTGTTGTCCAACTTTTCTGGCTTTTCATGTTCACAAAATAAAATTATAGGGCCTGTTTTCAGAAGTAGATCAATCATAGAGAAATATTCCTTTCAAATTTTGCACTTTAGCTTAATTTAAATAACAATTTAAGGCACACAGATATAAGGTTTTGTCATTATTTCACTAAAGGCTCAGATTAAAACAGAAAAAAATATCTAAGTTTGGGTAACAGAAATGTGTTTTTTTTTCTTCCATTTTGCCCTATCAATCATCAGAAACCCTCATTTATCTTGAGACCTTTGAAGGGGCCCCGACGGAAAGTTAAGGAACCTCAGCTCAGCAATTAAACCATTAAATATCGTTTATGTAATGTCATCCAGGAATATGTCAGCTACAGGAGCATTTGTTCTGCTAAAAAAGTACACAGGTATGATTGTGAATGCAGTGATGAAGTATTGGTTTACTGTTATATTGATAGCTTTACTTAGATGAGTGCTTCCTGCATCATTAAATAAAATCAAAGAACAAACATGTGACATGTCTTCTGAGCCTTAAGTCTCTGTACTCACCCCTAAAAGATGACGCGTGTAGAAAAACTGATCCCCCAGGTCGTAGAAGAAGTAAAACCAGACAAAAAGAAAGATGTTGATGCCCATCCAGACCACCTGCAAACACAGCCAAGGATCATGTTTCCACCATGAAAAAAAACGCAGTTTAATTCCAAGGACTACAGAGTTTGGACACTGACACTCGGTATTTTACGCACAGAAGCTGTGCGTAAATTCTTATCCGACCACAAAAAATGTTAACATGAAGAACTCACCAGCATGAAGGATGTAAATCCATTGTTGATAATCCAGTTCCCCATGTTGAGCACGTTACCTGGAGCCGTAGCAGCAGCTGTCCTGCATCTTCAGCTTACCTGCGCTTCTTGTTTTTATACCTGCTGCTCGGACTCCTCCCTCCCCCCGCGCAGGTGTAATGACGACGAGCCACGAGGAAACTTGTCTTGCAGCGAGTGAAATTGCGTTATTGGGGAAGTTTAGAGGATGAGCCCCTCCTCCCCGGAGCTGAATGACCACATTCCTACCGCCAGGAATGAGGAAGTATCCGTGAACATGGGAAATTTAACCCTGCGGTCACTTACGCAATTAGTTTGGATTAAACAATCACGTTTAATTGTGCTTGTGGGAAGGAAACAGGTGTGCAGTTTATTTAATTTAGGATAAAATAAAGAAAAAAAAGGGAAGAAAGTGAAGGTATTTTGACATTGTTTTATTTATTGTTCAAGTAATACAACAGTAGTCAAGGCAGTGTATCAACCAACAGCATGAAACATTAAAAAAAAAAAGCAAAAGCACTTTAATAAAGAAGAAGCTCATTCAGTGTCAGTCTTGTTAACGCAGCATCGAATGTAAGATTAATTCTGAATTACCTGTAAGTCACAGAGGACACACGAATATGATCCGCAGAAGCCGTTTTTCCACAGTATTCTCATCACCTATTGGTGTTTCTTTTTTCCCCCCACAACACTAAAACCTGTTGTTTTTTTGTTTTTTTTAAACCAAGGCAACCAGATCTGACAGTGAACAACACAAGGCATTCATCACAGCCGCTGGGTATGAGGAAGATAAATTAATCTTCTTTTTTTCTGACCTTTTCTTGCCTACAGTGTTTTTTTTTATTTAAAGTTTAGTGCAGATGGAAATGTGTGCAACAAGGGGCTTTCGCAGTGAGAAAACCCAGAGAGGACGTAAACTGGGAGGTTGGGTGTCCTGGTCAGTGTTTCGGTCACTTCAGACACTCTTGGCACATCTCCCCCACACCTGGCTCAGTGCTGCTCTCTCAACAGCGGCCTTTGTGCATTGCTGCATATCTCGACGTGCTACATTCTTTGGTATACCGGGGCCTCGTGGTGCCCCAAGTGTATGCAATCACCCTCGATAAAGACATCAGTAGTTAGCCTGAATCCCTCTCAGAGCCATAAATGAGTAAAGTTTTGTGCACTTAGAAGAAAAAAGGCAAACATTTGTTCTCTAACACATCGTCTTCACTGAGACTAAAACACAAAAACCTGTTGTTTTTTTGTGTTTCACTACCCAAAGCCTCATTCAGAGGAAGCACCAGCACCATGACTAGCTATTCCCAAGATGCATTTCTGCACCAGTTTATACACTAAATTCCTCACGAGGCTTTTCTCAGGCTGCTTCCATTATCTCATCAACGATGTCCGTCTCTCGCTCTCCTGGCTGACCGGTGAGGTCGACAGGTTGTGAGTTGTGAGGGTCCAGCAGCTGTAGCGGCTCCTCCGGCGCCAGCACCATGGTGGCAGCGGTGGAGTACGAGGGCGGCAGATTCCCCCGCCTGCCGCTCTCTCCGCCGCGCTTCCCTTTACGGCAGCAGACGCAGTGCAGGCAGTCGTGGACGTTGTACTTGAAGAGGCGCCTGCAAGGGTGGCAGAACTGGTAGAAGAGCAGCATGAAGATCACGGCCAGGCTGTAGCAGATCAGCAGCTGGACGACCAGCATGGGGGCGCACACGTACTCGTAGAAGTCTGACTTGAAGAAGTACCAGAGTGTGATGAGGAGGAAGTTCTCCAGGAAGCGCCCGCTGTAGTACATGGCCAGGCGGTCCCAGCGCTGCTTCTTGTCGATGAGTTCTCGATGGGTGAAGTCGAGCTGCACCGCCGACCAGCAGAAGACGTTGATGCAGGCGTACAGCAACGTGAACATGCACAGCACCACGGTGGTGCCCAGCTTAGAGAAGTTCTTCTCAACGTTCTCAGTTAACGAGCCTTTCCTGGCCCAGAATTCACCCCAGGGGAGGAAGAAGAAGAACAGCAGGTTAATGATGCCAACGAGGATCACCCAGTGAGTGAGAGCCGTGCTGAAGAGGACCAGAGCCGTGACCCGGGTGGCGATCTCCAAACCTCTCCACACTATCATGCAGAGGTACGCCACGGGGCGCAACCGCACCTTGTAGTCGTCATATCTGATCTGGATGGCCAGAACGCTGCACACCAGAGCCCCGTATGTGATGGAGATCAGGGTGATGATCATCAGAGCCACTGTGAATGCAGAGAGAAGTCAAATGTTAGAGTCTACAAATACCAACAGCAGCATTAAACTATTTGAAAATGTCTTCTCATTAAAGGTCTCAAAGTTATCAGAACTGTAGTTCAACAATCTGAGACCACATGGAAAATCTAGCAAATTTAATGTAAACATGGAAATAATGAGGACAATTTAAGGCTTTAGAAACATTTAAAAACAAGAAGCAGTGATATGCAAAATGAAGAATGACTATTTGTGCAGATTCGTAGCAGTGACCATGTTAACTCCTTCAGACTTCCTTTAGTTGTATCTTTCCATTGCAACATGACACTTGAGCGGATTTGATCTGCTTGTTGAAGTAAATCAACCTGCAGCCATTGTTCACCTGGTATAAATATGGCTGTGCCCCAAGTTTCCAGCAGAGTGTTGCTCACTGAATCACACAGGGATGGTAGGAAACATTAGAACTAAGTGAAAGTGTCAGAAGTCAGATTGTTGTTCTGTGCAAAGAGGGCCTTTCTCAGCATCAAGTCAGAACTAAACCGAAGGTCTCCAAGGGGGCAGTGCACAGAGTTCTGAAACACTTTGTGGAAACTGGCTCGGTTGTATCCAAAGCACAATCCGGCAGACTAAAAGTGAACACACTATCAGAAGGCCAATACATAAAGCTTTGTTTATTTAATGATAGATTAAAAAAGCAGCTTCATTAGATACAGAAGACTCCAGTCTGAAGTAGGCTGTGTAGTAGTGACAGAGGACAAAGAAGGTCTCTAAACCACTTCCCATGAGAGGAAACAAGCCCAAACAATGACTGGAAAATGTCCTATTTACTGATGAATCCCAGTGTGAGATGAGTGGCAGTAAAAGAAGGTGTATGTGAGGAGACGAACAGGAGAGAGAATTATACTGCAGCGTATAAAACCCAAAACATGCTGGCGGGAGGATTTTAGCCTGTGGAGGTTTTACCTCCACCTGTTCGACTTCACCCTAAAGGCCAAAGAGGACCAAAGAGCGCTGAGTGTCATTAACTTCCTCCACAGTCACTGACAAAGACTGAGAGGGCCAAACATTCCTAATCTGACAAGAAGCTCTTTGAAACACTGTTAGATGCTGCTGGGATAACAAAGGTTTCACTCCACGCAGCTCCACGGCTGCTGTCATTAAAGCACAAACTACAACATTCTGAAATCCATAAACAGTTTCCCCAGTTCAGTTATTGATAACCTCATACGTACAACTTGTAATTTCAAATTAAATCTGAAATAAAAAAGAAAACAGAAGTATCTTCAGTAGTGGTGTCAGACTCACTGAGCCCTGTATGTTCATATTTATTGATTTACTCTAGGTACTCATCTGCACCAACTGTTGGACCGACTGCCATGAAATTCACTCGTCAGAATGAATTCACATAATTTTACCTCTAGCGCCATCATCAGGTGAAAAAGCTGCACTGTGCTTATTGCTAAATGTCAAAGGTTAACACGCTAACAAACCAAACTATGACTGTAAACATCACACCTGTTTAACATTAGCATGCAGCCTCACAGATCTGCCAGTCTGACTGTAAACTCTTGATGTTGCATTCATGGAAAGATTTTTTTCAGCTTTAGAGTCTTAGTTTTGCTGCTGTTTCGGTTTGTTATGACACAACACTCTCTCCATTTTAAAACCCTCCACGTTTGGTTTACTACATTTACATACAGTAAAACTGGCAGCTTCATTTGTACGGTAATAATTCAAGGCGATGAGTCTTAAAGACGGCTGCAAGGTAGCTCGGTGGTTAGCACCGTGGCCTCACAGCGAGAAAGTCGCCGGTTTGCGTCCCGTGAGGACACCGGGATCTTTCTGCGTGGAGTTTGCAAGTTCTCCCCATACAGTGTGGGTTCTCTCTGGGTTCTCCAGCTTCCTCCCACATGGTCAAAAAACATGTTGAGGTTAATCGGTGATTCTAAATTGTCCGTAGGTGTGAATGTGAGTGTGCTTGGTTGTCTGTCTCTAAGTGTAGCCCTGTGATAGACTGGTGACCTGTCCAGGGTGTCTCCTGCCTTCACCCTAAGTCAGCTGGGATAGACTCCAGCCCCCCACGACCCTAGTGAGGATTAAGTGGTGTATAGATAATAGATGGATGGATGAAGTCTTAAAGAGCAGCCAGCCTTAAAGGAAACCATTTCTTTATCCATTTTTAGATGAATTTTAACCTTACAAAGAATAAAACCCTGTAAAGCAGTGATTTTTTAAAAAGACGATCAAGACTTTTTGGGAGTTGTTTAAGCCTGACCCCTCAGTGAGTCTTACATCTTATGGGCAGGATGTATTTCTCCTGGATGGTGGCGTACAGCTGCAGCGTCAGTTGAGGCGTGGAGCCCAGAAAGGCCTGGATGACGGCGGTGCGTTTGAAGGCGTTCCTGTGCATGGCCAGGATGCGCTCCGACTGGCCGATTTCCCACTCCATGGGCGTCCCCTGTCCCTTCTTCAGGCTGATCTTTCTGGAGATAGTGACGTAAGGCTCTTCCTTTTTACCTGCCTTGAAATAGACCACCAGGGCCTCGAAACACCTAAGGAAACGAGAGGAGACGGAAGTTATACTTTGACGCCAACAGAGGGCAGTGCAATGTTATTTTTTTTTAAAATCCAGCACACCACATAGAGCTATTATGATTCCTGTGCTGTAATGCCAACACTTAATCATCACAGTGCGAATATGTGAGGGCAATGGAAGCTATAAAGCAAAAATATGGGAAGGATAAAGCAAAGTATTACTGACGGGGGGGTCATGCATCAGCAATTTGTTGTTGCGGTTTGTTTTCAGTTCAGGAACTTAAAATCTGACAATTAGCTGTTTGTCACTGACAAAATATTAACCTCAAAAATTTCACACCGCGCAATAGACAGACCTTTCTTTGTAAATCACAGCTACACAAACGCAAGCACAGTGATGAGGCTCCACCAGAGGGCAGTCGGAAGAAAGAAAACAGCTCCCTCAGGCATGAATGGATTAGCTCAAAAAGCTCAGGGTGGGGCTCCCTTGAGATTTGTAAGGTAAATGCTCTGTGTTTGGTCACACTGAAAGGTGTTTGTGTACAAGCAGCGTCAACTGATAGCATAAAAGAGTATTTGAATCCTCAACAAGTTTTGGAGATAAAGAAAATCAGGTGCTAAAATCACATTGTTCCTGGAGGCCCAAATACCACAAAAACTCATGGGAGCCCAGTGTATGTGTTCAAACCTAAACCACCTGAACTGGATGGGCAAGTTTCTACCTGCCATCCAAGAAAGTGTCAGAATCGTAATTAAAATGTCAATAAAACAGCCTGAAACTCAAAGTGCCGCACATCTGCATTCAACACACAACCCCGGCCCTCTCAGGGTTCCCGCTGCAGCACTAAATCTCACATCACTGTGCTGGAATGCAGTTCAGGCCCTGTTGCTTCAGCTGCTGCTCCGAGGAAAAATGTTCCTTTTGCTTACATTGCAGCGTGGGATGGATCCAAGCTTCCACATTTGTCCCTGAACTGTGTCTGACCCAAACTTTACAGGGTGGCAGGAAAACCTTGAGGTGATTCAAGGGAATACAAGCACACATCCGATGTATTTTTTATTTTTTTAATTCTTTATACCAATAGCGGCTGGCAGATGAGGGTCATTCTGCTTTAGTGTGCAAGGTCTACCACGGGGTAACACAGAAGGCACAAAAACACGATTTACTAATATCCTTTGCCTGGAAATCTGGCAGCACAATGTGCTCAGGATGCAGTGTGATAGCACTGAACTGGAGCCAGCGTGCCCTTAGGAGCCTCTAAAACGGCTGAGAAGCAGACTGAATTTCACTTAGGGAAACAAAAAAAACAGCATGACGGATGAATGCATTAGCCAAGAGGATCAATATGCTGACTTCCAAGGCAGCACCTTATGGATTTATAAAAGGAAACACGGGCTGCTGCTCGGTATTTGCGGTCTAAACATGCAATCTGTTCCCTTAGTGTGTAAATGCAGCAGCGTGGTGTGACAAGAAGAGGAACTGCCTTTAAGAGCGAGTCGGGTGGCTTCAGAAATGCTGATACTCTTTGAGTGTTCAGGAAATTCTTTCAGCAGCTCTTTAGCAAGATCGTCCTGTTTTGGTCACTTGGGATTACACCACTGACAGGGCCTCGTCAGGAGTTTGTAGGTCAAAGAGATACACAACAAGAAGCTCTGCGTGCTGAGACTAGTCCGGGCTGACAGAGTAAAGGTGTAGTTTCTGTCATTGCTTTGAAACAGGATCACATACTTAATGAGACAAGTCAAGACATGGTCCAGACTGTAGCTGATCACACAACTGTGTCCTTAAAAGTCTTTATGCTGACTGTCTCAACTGAAACAATAGACAGTCATGTGCTATTATCTGTCAACAGTATGGGTTGAAGTTCTTCTTTTGATGTCAGAGTGGTGTGTCTCAGTGTGCAACCACAAGATCAGCAATTACACCATCCCTAAGTCACACAGGAAACCTCCCATCTGAGCCAAGCAGCAGCAGAGGTGATTTGTTTACAGCAGCAGCAGCAGCAGAAGAAGAAGAACAGGCGACGAAACAGAAGAACAGAACAGGATGAACTGCACTGCAACAACAATCAGAGTGTTTGTTTTGTGGACTCGCTGCTGCGCTACAAGCATCCGAGACATTAAAACTGTAGAGTAACAGATGCAGCCGACATGGCAGCGCAGACTAAACGCCGTTTCATGGCCTTTGCTGCTTTTAAATCACTGGTACGAGCAAAGCGTTCTTAGGCAGAGGCGAGACGTGCACAGGATCGAAAACAGCCGACAGATGCAGCTGCTTTTGGTTTAAGGTGCTCACTTTCTTAGGCAGGTATTTCTTCTTTTCTTTGATGCTCCTCTGGCAGACTGATTTAACATAAACCACTTCCAAGTCAGCGTGTCAAACACCACAGCCCGTTTCTATCAAACGGCTCAGGGTGACATTTGGAAAGTAAAAGTAAAACTCCCTCATCTATGATTCTACTTGCAAACTTCAGAATAAAAGCTATTTATTAGATTTCTTATGCTGTAAAATTGCAGTCGGTTGGCTGCAGTGCAGGAACCGGAGAACACACTCCTTCTCAAACACGTTCTGCACAAAATATTAGCTGAAGCAAAAACATTATTCAAAATGGGGAGTTTGCATACGATCTCAACAGTTGATAGATTTTTATTTATTTATGTATTCGGCATGCAATCATTTTTAATGCATTGCATGCAGCGGAGGCTTTCAAAGTGGGAGGGCTCCATGAGGGCTCCAAACAGGTTCAAGGGAGGCTCAGACAACAGGAATGAAAAGATATTAGATTAGGTGTCAAAGCGAAATTACATAGAACAACCTAAAAATGTTATTTTCTAAAAGAGACAGTTCCAAGATACAGCAGTTTTGTGGGAATTTTAACGTTTCTCCCACATTCTCCAAGTCAGAAACTAATAAATGTCTTTTTTTCTAGTGTATTTTATGCAGTCTGAAGCTCAGATGTTGTGTTTATGGGATAAAATAAGAGATCAGGCATCCAGGAAGTGAGTAAACTAAGCAAGCAAACTGTGAGCAGCATGAAATTATTTATACATATATATATATATATAATTTCTCTGATATACGTCATGTACTAGAAGCACAGTTTCTCTCCTGCTCCAGTTTCTCTTTGTTCTCATTTTAAGCCATTTTCCCAATTATGTCATCCCTCTTTACAAATATGTAGTTTCTTCTTTATTTTACACAGCAAGTGCTGCTGCATGCTGGACATTAAGGGGCAGGTGTACAGCGAGTCTGTGACTTGGATCGGCTACTTCTGCTTTGAGCATACATGTGATTAATCATGAGATGAACAGTCATTCATAGGTGTCTCTTTTGGCAGTAGGAAGACTTTTAGAATGTGGTTCTTGCAGGTTAAGTAAAGTCACATGTCATCACTAAATCTACCACCACAGTGACTATTGCTAACACTGTGGTCTACCCCACTGTCATATGAGCGCTTCATGCGGCTTTATCTCTGATGTGTTAATAAATAATCACAGAAGGGCTGAACCCCTCACGCCGTGACCTTGCTCCAGTTATAGTGGGAACTGTGAATCTGTTGGGTGGTTCAACATTGAAGCAAACACTCTTTACATGTGTGACACAGTGTCGATTTGTTAAGCCATTTTGGCTCAAGTCTCCTTCGTCACAGCTGGTGAAGAAAGAATTGTATGAGCCTAGAATGCAATAACAAAACTAAAAACAGTCCGCTCAGCATTGAAGATTACCTTCTGTTTCTTTTAACGGCCTAACAAAAGGGTTTTCTGGGATTCTTCTGTCTTTTTTTTTTTGTTGAAATCTGCAAATGGGTTTTGATATACACTGGACTGAGCCATAAATCAAACCATGTGCCTCATAGCTACACTTTCTTCTGCAAAACATTCTCTCTATGGCAGCTAAACTGCAACTAAAGACGACGGTTAGTTTCTTACCCTGTAAAACAACACACCCTTTAATTAACTCTTACAATAGTACTGTAAAATTCATTGCATCGCCCAGGGCGACCTGTTGACAAATCAAAGTTCAGAGAGAGGAGGCGGGCGGGGAAGCATGGATTTGAATTTTGCAGAGCTTAAGTACAAGTCTCCACCTACATCCTTTAACATGAGTCACGGTTCGCCAAACAGGTATCTCAAATGACGCTGAGGTGCAATCTGACAGTATTTAAACAGAACTCCTCCCTTAGACTGAATCAACCTTTCCAAAGCTTGTAATCTTTCAAAGGAACACTTGTTTGCGTCTTTCATCTACGTGTGCTGCTCTGTCTCATTTCCAAGAATAAAACCAAGCTGTATTATTTCTAGAAACCTTTCCGGCAACGGCTACAACCCCTTTTTCAACGCATCTCTTCCAGCTGATTCAGCCATGATGGATCAACTGTCCGACTAAGGCATTTGGGTGCCATTACCTTCAGATGAGGTCATACAGCTTAGGGGTGTACGGGGCGTGAGTGTGAAGGATATGTTACTAGGGCGGACACCAGCTCTGAGGAGTCTTTTGACGTAGCGGCTTCAAAGTCCTCCCCGTGGGGATATAGATCCACACCATCAGGGAGATTTCAAATTAAAAGATCAGGGACATGACAGGAAGTTGTGTTGATGTCAGTCCCTGTTCAGCATGGGGGATGATGTGGGTGGTTGTTATGTTCAGTCATCCATCGTGTTCGTCATGCTGGACAGGCTTTCCATCTGGAGTGTGATTCAGTTACTGACAGCGAGATCTGCAGTCTTTGTGCTCTCACAACGCTGCAACAGTAAACGGCAAGAGATCGACAGATACCGTTTCAATAAGTCAGTTATTTTATCAATTCATATGTAGATTAATATAGTTTAATCTAGAAAATGTGAAAAAATTAAGTATAAATTCCCATTTCAACTTTGCAGAGCCAATGGCTGTGTATTGTCTTTTTTAATCAAATGTTCAAAACCTATTTTAAGGCAACATTTGACAAGAAAGCAGCAATTCTTCAATTTCAGGAGGCTTGACTTTACTCCATCTATGGTCATTGAATAAAACCCCAAAAACTCATCTATCAAAGTTGTTTCCATTAAAACTCTACAATGTTAGTTCCTCAACAATCTATGAAGTGTCTGCCTCTATCTCCACTCAACACTCCACCACTCGCTGCAGCTCATGCACACCAGCCAGCTCACCAACTATGCTGCTCAAACACTAAACTCTGCACTACGCAATTTCAAGTTGTTATATTGGAGTAATTCAGCCATAAATGTTTGAACCTGAAACTGATTCTAAAGAAGAAAACTGATATAGAAAAGTGCCACCATGCAAACTGACAGGATTGGTGCTTTAGGTGTGTTACATGTGAAACCCCGGAAGTCTGAATTTGTGTTTTTGAAATGGTCATCGATATGCTGCAGTTTCAAGGCGGAAATGCTGTGGCACTGCGTTGACTGCTTATTTCATTCATGATTCAAGCATATAAAAACACCACGTGGGCATGCTACCAAGGTTAAAAACACGATTTCATTGGAAGGAGTCAAAAGAGTGCTAAAAAAAAACACAGAGTTACTAAAAACAATGATATTTACTCAACTGTCAGTTCAATACCACCATAAACACTACAATATTGCTACAAATAATACTGCACTGAGTCATACTGAACTGATGGAAGCTACTCTTATCTTGTCCAGCCCATTCATATCTCTGATGCCAGGCTCAATAAAACCACCCTAAATGACCTACTACAGAACTGTGGCATTAGTTTTTGACTAAGAATCTGGAAACTGAGCGTACTTTCCTGTTGTTTTCCCAATCAGTCGATCACTACAGCATCCTATATTTTTAAATAATTTGGCTCCATAATGTTGAACTACTGCAGCGTCATGTTGGCTCTCAAAGATCCCTGCAGGGCTTTAATGCACTCTGCAGACTGTCAATTTGTATCCCATTAATCCTCCTGCACCCCCAATGGAAAGCGGAAGCTGTGCATCCCGTTGTAATACCTGACTGAAGACGGACCACTAAGATGTCGGGCAGCAAATTTGAATTATTTACATAGTTTTGTCTCTAACATGTCAGAAACTAGGGGGAATGTAGGTTTTCACAGCATTGTGTCTTGTTTTTGTACAACAACAGTCCAGAAGCCAAAGTTATTCTGCCTTCTAACATATATGTAAAAGAAAAATCCTCACAACCCATCAAGTTCTTTTTTTCCCCCCAAAAAATGACTGAAAAGTTTAATCGATTAATCGCCGGACCATTGCAGCTCCACTCAGATTCATTATAATAAAATGTTGCAGCAGGGTTTTATGTACTCAACCATAAATGTCAACTTGCACTCCTTCAACTGTGCTACACTACAAACGGAAAGTGGAAATTCCATGTGCAGTAAGAGGGACAAATGCCTGAAAATGAGGTAATGGGATTCAAGAGTACTGAAGGTTTACAGAGACCCATTGCAAAAAGTCACTCAATGATTCTTCTGTGCTTTTAAATGAGGTTAAAAGGGAGGGGGGTAAACTGGGGCAAAATCCCCCTCTGACCACTAGACACTGTACATTTTCATCTCAGGTCTTTTCTTGGATGATAGTGGCCTAGCTAGTCTTTAAATAGCTTTGAAATCATTTGGGAAAAAATTCAAAGTAGTGTTTTTAACTTAATGTAATACTTTAAAGTGCGATTTTTCGTGTGGACGTCACTTATAGTTTAACATTTAAATTAATACTTTTTGTGATTTTACATGATAGCATTTGTAATTTAACAAAAAAGAAAAAAATCTGTAAAATTGTGTAAAAAAAACTAATTTTCATTTTTAACTTTTACATATTTTTCCTTTCAAAATAACAGAAAATCATCGTAAAATAAAGTGATTTTTGGCTGATTTAAGTACAGCAGAGAGAGTGTCATTTTGTAAAACAAAAAAATTACGATTATTATCTGTATTTTTGACAAAAAGAAGAAAATCCGTAAAATAATAGTGTATAAAAGATTTACTATTTTTCTGTTCTGAACATACATCGTTTGTCTTTCAAAAAAGTCTAATCTGTAAAATATTTACATTTTTTGCTAATTCAAAAAAAGTCAAAATAGTGTGGTCTTGAACCTTGGATGAGGATGCTATTTTTAAGATATGCCTGTTGTTGTGGTGAACATGTAAATTAATACCTTTTTTTGTGAATTCACTAGATATTATGTTATTCTAAAAACCAGGAAAACTCTACAAAACAACTGCCAATTGTTTACAAATAATAACAACAGAGCAGTTTGCCCTCACTCACTACAAATCACATCTCCTAACTTGAATGTCAACACAGTGCAGGACCAGAGTGTGTGCAGTGACCGGGCCTCTCCTCCCTGCGTGTCCCCGCCCGGACCCACCTGATGACCGGCCCCAGCAACAGCAGGTGCAGGAAGAGCACCAGAGGCCGGTCCCTGCCCAGGTCTCTGTGGATGAAGGTCAGGGTGAGCTGGATGAGCACCGCCGGCACCAGCATGAAGGTGATGGTGAGGCCCATCCAGATGACATCGTCGGTCTTGTGGTACATGCTGCTGAGCACGGCGGCGGTGATGAACTCCGCGCAGTAGAGGACGGTGGCCAGCACGACGCTGAGCGGAGCGTGGACGTGGCTGTGGTTCACCACCAGCATGACCCCGTTCTCCGCCACCGAGGAGCACCGCTCCATGTCCGAGATCTCCCTCTCCCGCTCCTCCATGGCCACTTCGCACATTTTCACTACCGTTTATCTGCCTTTACACCAAACTCTTCTCCAAAAAACATCACTTTCCGTGAATCTTTTCCTTTGACGCGCCGTCTCTCCCAACTTTCCACCAAGTTGATCATCGCCGGGCTCACATCGACTCCACCGCTCGGCTGCCGGCTGCAACTCGGTTTGGTTGTTGTCTTGACTCAGTACGTGGCGTCGCCGTCCTGTGTGGCCCCGTTGAATTCACAGCGAACCCCCCCTGGCTGTCTCTTTGTCTGTGCGCTGTCGGGGCTCAGCAGAAACTCCTGCCGGCGACCATCGTCCAAACTCGGAGGAGACGTGCGGCTCCAGTGAGCTTCCTGGTTGCGGGCGGAGCGGCTGCCTGCAGGCCGGAGCAGCGCAGGGTGTCTCCGCGCAGACAGACCGGAGCGGCTGCTGTCAGGTCTCTGGTGCGTCAAGTCAGACAGAAACACGGGCGCACACACACAGGAAATGATGGGCGGCTGTTGGCAAAATAAATAAAAAAAAATAATGAGAGATCAGATAAGAGTTGGCCCTGATTCTAAAAGATCTCAGTGCCAGGCACCTCGTGGCATCAAGAACACAGAGAGGCTTCAGACGCCTGACAAATACTATAATATCTACACTCACTGGCAAATAAAACACAAACACACACTCAAATAGCAAAGAACAATACAAAATTTGAAAAATATAGATTGCAAGCAATAAATAAACTTCAGAGATCAGAATTTCTTATTGCATATGAGGAATTTGACTTGGTGTTTTGGTGCGTAACAGTAAACTATGACACGCCCAAAAATGTAAAGAAAGAGTTGCAAGCCAAGTGAACAGCATGTGCAGCAAATCAGAGCTGCAGCTGCAAAAGCAATACAGATATTTACTGTGTTGTTGAAGTGAGGCAGCTGTACAAATTGTGCAGGAATGTGCAAATTATTGACCTGGGAATGTGCAAAGCTGCACAGTATGTAGTGTAAAATGTTTGCTGTGTTACGTTTTATTGTTTTATTGTGTACAGCTGTTATATTCACACACTTTGTTCACACAATCCTGTTCACACTGTACGTTAGATGCTAATCTGCATTTTGTTGTCTCCGTACTTGTGCTCTGCAATAACAATAAATTTGAATCTAATCTAAACTAATCTAACTTTACCAATGTTACAAACTGCCAGCATAGAAATCTACAGCATTAGTAGAAACTGGACAAATAAAAACAATGAACTGGAATGATGGTGTAGAAAAGCGATAGAATCAATAGAAACTGGAATAGAAATAGTTGAATTGAGGACTTAGTGTCAGTTTCTAAATATAAGTCTTGCAAGACGGGGTTATTTTCAGCAGCCCTGCATGTGTTGTGTTGCTCAGGTCACTGTGAGTACTACTACTAGATAGATAGAGAGACAACTTTATTGATCCCTTTGGTATGAACCTCAGGGAAATTGTTGATACTGCTACTTACTACTATTACTACCACTATTACTATTACTACTACTAAAACCAGTGGAGGCTGTGGGTGGGGGTCACAGTCTGCAAATGACCTTTTATTTATAGTCAGAAATTAGAATATGAGTAACATCCGGCACAACTATTTACAGAGATGCAAATTGTCCACCTATAGAGGATATTCTAATCATATTCTAATTTAA
>NW_007577733.1:673087-693036 GCF_000690725.1 Stegastes partitus | reverse complement strand
GGAAGTGGAGGTCAGAGTTCATCTGGAATAACTACTAACAATCAGTGGTGGAAGAATTGTACACCACAATATAAAAATAATGAGTTACAAGCACAAGTCCAATTCCAAACCATACTTACGTAAAAGCATTATGAGCTAAATGTACTTAAAGCAGAAACATTCTCATTGCACACCAAAACAAACTGTCAGTGGTTTATTTTGATCTTCTTATTCTATTGGATGAATATCACTGATGCATTACATGCAAGCAGCTTTTACATATGGAAGCTGAAAGAGGTAAAGCTGATTATTGTCATTGAATGTACTGTAAGGTGGCTAAATATACTGCATAACGATTACTTATATTTAGAATCATTCATAATGTCATGATAGGTTTTTAAAATTGCTGTAAAAGCGAGAAGAAGTAAACAGTACGACATTTCTCTCTACAAGTAACTTAGCATTGTACTTCTACATAAGTGCAGTTCTTTAGGAAATTCACTGATAATGAGAGAGACAACAACCAACACCGCTTCATGCTTCATTCTCTCTGGACTCAAACTAAGTGCCAATAAGAAATCTGAGAAAGCACATTGAGAAACACACCGTAGTTTCACTGCATACAGCGTCCGTCCCGCCCGAATGGAAGCACTACAGAGGGTGAGCATACAGAGATCAGTTTCTCTGCACTTCCATTTTTAGTTTCCACCAGCAGGGCGGTCCTGGCCTTGTTCTGGTGACCTGCGGGCCTGACAGTGGAGCAGCCACACGAACAGGTGCAGGCCACACTCACACTGAATCAGCTTTTTAAAATCTGCTCATTCACAGAGAGATTTTCTTACTCTATCACTGTTTTTTAACGCTCCTTCCCATTCTGTGGGACAAGTCGAACGGTTGGTTTGCTCAGCTACTTACACAAACAGGTTTGATCTGTTTTCTAGGGGCACGAGAAGGGCACAGGCTGGAGTGACACACCGAAAGTTTTCATTGGCAGAGCTGGCGTGGTGTGTCACCTTAAATAAACCATGTGGCATTTTTAGTAAATAAGGAAGAAGCTTCAACAGTGGATTGTAACTATGCTGCCATTGCTTCTTCAATTACAGGATAACAAAGGAAGCTTCATTATGACCGGTTTCAGCTGAACTCGCCCCAAACAGGACGACGTCTTCCTGCCTAATCAGATCTCCTCTGAGTCAGTGGCACGAGCTCGGCATTGTGAGGGGGGTCGACACAATGAGCGAAAGGCTTGTCATTATTAATGCATGTGTTTGGTGAAGCAGGAGTTTGGGTCAGTGACTTCAGACTGCATATGGGGAGGTGGAAGATGGAAACCTCATTATGAAGCAGCGAGTGCACTGTGTTAGCATCCAGACAGGTCGGTGTAAGGGCACGCTGCTGGTCTGATTCAGATTCTTTACAACAAACTGAAGCTAACTACGTGTTCTCCCTTTTCATTTGCACTACTACTAAGGAACAGTTTCTTATACCGCTCTTATCTCTAGTTGGTTGCTCAGTATCAAGATTCAATTAGCCTGGATCTGTCCAGAGCTTTACATAGTGCAGCACATAACCCCCCAACGTGTCTTTTTTCCACAATTTTGTGCAACTTAACATACAAAATATGAATGTTTTAAGTAGCTAGCTTTCAGGGCAGGTATGTTTTTCATTTATACAGAGCCAGGCGAGCTGTTTTCAGTCTTTATGTTGAGCAAAGTTACCTGTCTCCTGCCTTTAGATTCATATTTATCGCACAGAAATGAGTGGTTTCGATCTCTTCATCTAACTTCTTTCTTTACTGTTAAAACTGTAAAGTCATCAAACTATAACAGAGACTGCCAGTTCAGCAGTGGGGGGTGTTTGAAGCATGTTTGCAATGTGTTGAACAGGAGCAGCAGATAGGGGCGTGGTGCTGCTGTTTTTGCTCCGTGTGTGTGTACATGTACATTTATGTTTGTGTGTGTGTGTGTGTGTCAGCTGACGCATGGCTGTGGTCAGAGCTTCGGATGAGTTTACTCAGCAGAGGACGGCAGTGCCTGATTGGACGCTGGTTTAATGACATAATGGGATAAAGCCTGCGCACAAGCCGCTGCTCCCAGTCTCTAAAAGATGTCACTAAAGATGTCACTAAACATTTATTCATGTGTAATTTTATCACAGCTGCTCTGTTTGCCTTTTAATTTGATTTTCCTGCATAAACATAAACAGTCAGTGGTGTGGATCGGCTGCTGTAGAGCCTGAGAATACATGTATGTTCAGCAAAGATGAAGTGATAAGCTTCAAGGGAAACTCATCTTATCTTGTCACGGACTAGAACGTAAAAACATTTCATTGTTCAGATGAGCTGTATGATGCGCGGCGGGGAGAACAGATCCTGTGAGTGCGAGGCCATCTAGTGGCTCATGGTATATTGCAAATTGTGTTAGACGGGCTTAATTATTGTATTAATGCCGTTATGTAACATGAAGAGCTGATCCTTTGTGAATGCTGGAGTGAATCAATGTAGTAGCTGGAAATTAATATTTAGAAACAGATAAATATGTTGATCTATATTTTGCATCCTTGTGCATCAAATGTAGTATTGAAAATAAACTTTTCCTATCAAATAACATCTTATTTCCTTCCTTTTACGCTGAATAATATTTTATGAATTTGTGTTTTTGTTGTTGTTGTTGTTGGGTTTTTTCTTAGCACTAAATAAGTTCTAGTTCGCATCAAAGGCATGTTTCATCCATTGTCGCTGACCAGATGTTAAAAAGGCACCCTGGAAATAGAATAAAGGGATCTATTTTATAAAGAAAATCACATGCACAGCATAACATATATGCATATAATAATATAATAAATATCCACTGAGAAATAACACCTCATCAAAACGCAGTTATTAGTGATTTTATAATCCTGTCTGATCTAATTCAGTCCAAAATGCACCTGACAAGAAAATACAGGTCTATAATAAGCTTTAGTTCCAGTTCCACCTGTAAACACAGTGACTCTGTTGTTGTGGTGGTGTCCTCGCCCCTCCCAGGGACTAAAACTGTGCAGCCTAAATCTGTACAAAAGGTCTGTGCCGTCACTTTCTGACTTCAGCAAGAAAAGAAGATCATAGGCCGTCACAGATCACACCACACGACACATTTAGGTCTCCTGGACGGATATAAGAATCCTCGTTTAGTCCAGTTAAAGAAGAGAACCATCCAATGAGATTAGGAGTTAGCTCAGAGAACTCCAGGATTGGTCGAAATGCCAATTCAACATTTCCCAGGTTGCACCTCCCACATGGGGTGACTAGAGGCTTAGTGTGAGCCTGATTAGTTGTGTTGCTGCTGGGTCCAAGATGTTAGTAGAGACGAGCACCCAAACAAATGCATGGACATAGACTTGCTTCTGTAAGTACCCTTCTAAATGCTGGTTAAACTTTGGAATTTTACGTCTTTTACATGCACTGTGTTGATTTAGTGATATCAGAAACTAGTTGTTTAGTTTGAAATTTAAAATACTTTGTTTGGATTCATTGCATTGTGCCAACCATGTGTCGTGTTTACTTATTGTCTGTGTGTATGTAGACCACTGCCAGAGTTTTCAGATGTTTTTACAAAAATAATTTTAAAAATAGCAGATTTCTTTTAGAGAGAAATACAACAGAATCAACTGTTGGTTTAGTGGAGTTTTATTGTTTATGTCTGCAGAGCTTTTAAAGCTTTTATTGCTAAATGTTGTTTTTTTGCACTGCAAGAGCTGATTTACAATTTTAGTGTACATTTTTTTTGTGCAACATTTTGTACTTTTTCTCTTTGATAACAAAAATAATAATGAAATATATAGACACATGTTTACAGTGCTTTACAAAGCGTTGACAAAAATCTAAATTTTAGATGAAGCAAAATCTTACTAATCAGTGTTAATCTATTTGTACCAAAAAAAACCCACTTGAAATGCTAAAAAACAATAACTAATATTTTGTATTTCACAAACGTTACAATGTACATATAAAGTTTTTTTTTTTGTATATCTCCACACGAGGAAGCACATCTACATTCACACTTTCTCGCTGCACACAACTCGTACGTTATCTTTACTTGCTCTAAATGCATAAAACTCTGTCCTTACTTACACTATAGCGTAAATGTGATGACCTCTTCTAGAGCCAAAACAAATGTGGGTCAGATCGCGAACAACACGGTAAAAGCGGGACATTCTAAACTGGCTTTAGCAGATTACAGAGCCTGAACAGATGCACTGGAGAAGCGAGCAGAAGATCTGCCTGCGTTTTTTTTTAGCACATGGCCGACTATCTCAGACACACCTGATGTGTGTGTATTGCTACACTCAGGCGGTGAACTCATAGTTTCCATATTTTATTAAGCTTTGAGATGACTCACACACTGTCTGTGTCATACAAGACAACACTGATGCTGCTTACTGAGAGAAAAATAAGGGAATATTGAAACGAAACATTTCTAATCATGCATCCATCATGAAAAATACAATTTAGTGAGCTACAGAATGCCAGATTACAGCAAATTTTGTATTCTGAGGATGTAGAGAGACTCTTGGCAGTGAGCACATTGTCTGGATTGACCATCTGTAAACGTCTCCTAAGCACGCAGGAGACAGACGCAAAGCATCTTTGTGTTGGACCTGGACTCGGCCCCTGGTGACTCAAGCAGCCCGTCTTATTTGTGTTTGTGAGTCACAGTAAGGTTTAACCATCTGTCTGCAGGTACCAGTTCCAGAGAAGATGGTGGCCACTGTGCACACCTTGCTCACCTCAAGTAAACATGTTCAACCTGATGAGCAACTGCTGCAACTGGGTCTCCAAAATCCAGGAGCCCATCAGGTAGGCTGCAAATCAGTTTAAGCTGCTTTATCTTAGAGGTTAAGTTCCATTAAGTTCCAATTCTGGCTTAAAATTGTGACTTCACTGCACTTTGGTTGGTTAATTAGTCCAAAGTCATCCTGTGAGTTATGAAAATGTGCAACTAGCCAAGTAAAATTGACAAAATAAAGATACTGAGTTGCATCAACTAGTCAAACAGACAGACTTGCTTTACCTTTACATTGTCTAAATTTAGAGAGATTCTACCTCTTGTACATTCTTTGTTATTATCATCATCATCATTATTACTATTATTATCTGCCAGAGTCAGAATAAAGACAATCTGTGAGGCTGTACAGACTGAATTCAGAACTAACTTTTGATTCTGATTGGACCTATTTTATTTACTATAAAAGGAAACAATCATAATTTAATTTTCCTTGTGTAAAAGACACACAGTAAGTTTCCGCCATGTGCGAGTAACATTTGACCCTGGGAAGTCTTGTAGTTTTGTTTCTTATAAACTCAAAGAGTTGATTTCACTGTCAGGTGTTCATTCATTCAACCGATTACTTCAGGTAAAAGCACCTCATGTTACAAGAACACGTGTTTTTAAGTTCTGAAGTGGTCTGAAAATAATTTGACATTTTATGTTCAGTTACCAAAAATTTTGCAAAACTCATATATTTACATTAAATAAACTACAAAAGATGAGCTGATTTGATTGAATTCCTTTATGATATTTTACAGTTACCATCAATGCATTTCTTGAGAAATTAGAGATTAAAATCGATTATTGTATTGAGTTAAAAAATAATCAGCGATTAAATTTTTATCGTGCAAGAATAAAAACCCACCAAACTAAGTCAACTTTAGCAACAACAAGCACAATGAAGGCTCCTTCATTAGCATTGGACCAAATGAAACTCTTGTGCTGTTGCATTTCTTACTTACTTCCTAACTTACACAGTAAAACAAAACTACTTCCAACTCTTAAGGAAGTAGACAAACTTTCTGTGCAGAGATCATATTCTGACTTACTTTTCTTTTGATGTTTTTGTATAAAGTTAATTTACACATCATGTATAGATCACTGATATTTGCTTAAAAAGTATACAGTTGTCAATTACAGCTATATGATGCTATTTTAGCTTAAATGTGATAATGTATTTACTTGTCTGCAGGAAAGTCACTGTTCTTGTGGTCGGTCTTGACAAAGCAGGAAAAACATCCTCCATCAGAGGGATGTTGAGAGGTAATGCATCAGTGACATGAACAGTGATTTATCTGAAGTGCTTATTGCAGAAATGCAACAAGTAACCCTCCTGTGTGTTCCTGCTCCAGTCCCCCACGGCGTAGACGCAGGGCCCACCCACGGCTGCATCAGGAATGAGCTGAGAGTGGAGAACTACCTGGTCACGCTGCTGGATGTTGGAGGATCAGCAGAGTCGAGAGGAGCCTGGAGGGAGCTCTGTGGAGAGGCCCACGGGATCATCTTCGTGCTGGACTCCAGCGACAGGCTGAGGATAAAGGAGGTCAAAGAGGTTCTCGCTGACCTGCTGAAGCAATCGAGAGTGGCGGGAAAACCCATACTGGTGTAAGCACGCTCAGCTTTGTTCCTGCATTTCACATCATGTGCAGTGTAAACAGTGCTCTCTGCTGGTTGATGAGTGGAAATACAGAAATCACTACTCGCAGGATAAGTGTGGTGACTGTAATGTGCTTTCAGGTTGGCCAACAAACAGGATAAAATGAACGCTTTGCTGGGAAGTGAACTGATTGAGATTCTGTCTCTAGAGAAGCTGGTCAACCAGAGCCGCTCTCTGTGCCATATTGTAAGTATTATTCTAAAAGTCATTACTGCTGAAAGAAAATGTGGACGGCAGGAAAAACTGCAGTACAGAATTGAAGACACCTGCAGAGAAACCTACCTTTTTTGTGTTTCCGCTCAGGAGCCTTGTTCAGCCTTAATGGACCTGCGACGCTGGTCAGACAGAAAGACTCTGCGAGGCCTTCGCTGGCTGCTGCGTGCTGTTTGCCTGGATTACCCAGAGCTCTGCACTCGAGTAGCCCAGGACAGCAAGAGGCCTCTGGAGGCACGAGAGAGAGAGAAGATCGGAAAAGCAGAGAAAGTGCGCAAAAAACCCAAAGTGGAACGGTAAGAGAGGCCTTTATATTTAGAGGACTCATAGCTCAAAAATGGCACATGAGAGCATCAACTTTAGCAAAAAACACCAATTACTCTGAGCTAGACACTGAACCTTGATGTCAAATATTCTCTCACCTCAGAATTCGATCCAGCAAGTCGGACCTCCGTCAGGTTCATCGGCCCAAAGACAAGGAGAAAAAGACCAAGGTGGAGGGAAAGCTGCAACCTATTCGGAACATGCTGCAAAAGGTCAGGAAATCATCCAGCATCCGCATCTGAAAAAAGATGTACAGTCCAATGACATTTTCTAAAATTGTCTTACTGAGGTTGTAGATTGCAGTGGAGTTGAACTCAGGTTTGGTTTTACCTGTATAGGTGTGCCTAATAGAGTGCTAATGGGGTGTGTGTTTCTACAGATAGATGTCATTGATCCACTATAATAATTTGTTTGTATAATTTTTGTTTGTAATTCACCTCACTAGGCCTGCTGCGACTAACAATTATTTTCATTCTCCATTAATCTGGCACTTATTTTTCAATTAACCAAATTAGTCCAGTGATCTAATAAATAGTTTAATAAACGGCCGATCTCAGCTTTGCAGATCCCAAGACGGTGATTTCAAAGTCTTCAAATCTTGTATGGTCCGACATATGAGCTGAAGCTGAAAGATATTCTGTTTAATCACAGAAGGTTCAGAGAACCAACAAATATTCTCACTGGAGAAGATGGAATAAGTTAGTTATGCGTTATTAATATTGCTGCTGATTGATGTTCTATAAAGTGGCTAATAGATTAATAGATGCAGCTTTACATAGAACCCGTCTACTGTCTGTATCTCAGCCTCTTTCCAGCAGTAATGTCGATAGATCTTTTTCAGACAGTCTGACAGTCAGTTTGACTTGTGACAGAAGGGAAAGTAAAGGCGTGTTATGACGGCTGCATTCCATTTGGGGAAGATCCTCCATGACATTTCACCGTCATTGCATACTGGGACACTTAATGGAACTGAGACATCATTAATTCCATCTATGGTTTCTCTACTGTGATGACAAGTTAAACATTTGAGCTTCACAATAACTGAATGTCTTTTCTCAGGAGACCACGCTGAAAAAGAAGCTGAAGACAAAGAAGAAGAAGAAGCAGGTTAAGGTCAAGGAAGGTGAAAAAGACCAAGAACAGGCCAACGAACAAGAGGAGGAAGAGGAGGGTGATGGTAACGAAGGAGAGCAAGAAAACGCCAGTCACAGAGACAGAGCCAGCAGCGCCCTGATCCCTCCGAAAAAAGGCAAACTGAAACGCAAAACTAAAGTGAAAGAAGAGACTCTGGATGTGCCGGAGTCACCTGACAATGACGAGAAGCCGCTGAAAGGTTGTCATCAGTTAATAATGGAATTACATTATTTTGGGTTGTCAACTGTTTGAAAACAAAAATCTAATTATTGTTTCATCTTATGTCCAACTAAAGGGGAAAAGAGGAAGAAGAAGAAAGTTGTGAAAGTAAAAAGAAAAAACAAGATCAACACAGAGGAGATGCCTGAAGCTTATTCTCAACCTGTGGACCTTTCTGCTACTTTTGGTGAGACTCATCCACCTCTTTTTCTATCCATCATTTATATACAGTAACACTTCGGACTGTGAAATGATAAAATTACACCTTTAACTTAAAGAAACAATTCTGTCTCCTGACAGATCTTTACCGAAAAGCGATCCAGGCTCTGAAGGACCGTCAGGATCAGGGGCAGTGAGAGTGAATCCTGGTTGTGCACAGCAGTAGCTTTTACACAACATCACTTCACTAACTACTATTTCTATATTACTTCCTGTACAGTAGGCTGACCACCTGATCCCTGAACATGTGGAATGAAACTGCAGATTCCAAATTGTAGTGAAGGGCAGGTTTAAATAATACTTAAATTAAAAAAAGAAAAACTAAAAACATCAATAATATAAAATTTCTAAAAAGATATGTTGAAGATAAACTTGTGTACTTGGCCAAAATGTTAAAGGGGTTTTTATTTGTATAAATCTATACAGTTTTGAATGTAAGGGAAACGTGATTTTTGAACTGTACTCCCTTTTTTTTATGATTGTTTGGACATTTTCCAACACTGGAAAAAGCCAGGGACATTGCTGAAGTGATGATCAGATATGTGAAATTGTATAATAAACATTTTGTCACTATACTTGCGTGGCTTCTCCTGTGTGTTTACTATAAGAAGCTGCTACTTTTAGGTGCTGCTTTTGCTATTTTGTAATTTTTCATGCATTTTTCCACAACACACTTTGGTATCTGGAGAAACGGTTTAACAGATGGTGTAACAGATTTGAGTCTCAGTGCTAAAGGTTCTGGCTTCCACAGAGAGATTTTGCAGTTTCATCAATATTGATTGTGTTGTAATAGGGTTTAGTGATGACAAAAATTGTTAAATAGACTAAACATAAACATATATTCTATCCTTATGAAGAGTTTTCCCTGTAAATTCATAGTGATAAATAGTTATGTTAATGCCTGTAGTGTCTCCCTGGTGAATTTATGATCTTTCCATCATCTACAGTAACGTTCCAATATTCAAGGTTTGTTAGGCTAATTAAAAAAACAAGACCGAACTAATCAAATAGTACAAGATATGACCTGAGGAGCCCTGATAGCGATATGGATAATCACATTTGCTGTCTATGGAGGACATAGCTGAGGGAGTGTGGCCAAAGTGAGCAGGATGAATTCTCATTTTAAACATAACCGACAGCTATTCAGGGCTTCATTCGGCTGCAAAGAATGACTACTGAAGGCATAGATGGTGTTGTTTTTGGTTTTTAGGACAAGCACAAACACCATCTGGGTCAGGGCCTTCAAATGTCTCAACAGCCAGCGTTAAGCTTTAATTACGCTCCCTTGTGGGTCGTCGCACAAACAGCTGCAGACACCACGGATGTGAAATTGATGCTATTGTTCTACTTTCTAATCTGCTTTCAGGACGTTCCATGCATGTGCAGTAAATCCACGTCTACATATTCCACATATACACACTGCTGTCCTTGTAGCGTAGTCTCGCGTGGATAATATTTGGGCTGCGTGTAGACGTCCACACAGGGAGCTGGGAAGACATTTACGTCACGGGACCCTAGTGGACAAAGAGACTACTGGCCTCAGGCATTGTTTCTACATGCCTGTCTTTGTATAAGATTCAACTGGCACTCCTATAGGAACCTCAATGATCTGTGGAGTATTTTTGACACTCAAGGTTGCCTTGAGTATGTTGGAAAATTGTAACTTCAGTGTTGGATTACGGAGATACTGGACAATGTGCCAGATAGTCAGATGACGATTTAGCAAACAGGCTATTCAGTTGCTTGACTACACTGATTGGTCAAATTTTCTAAATGTATATTTACATAAGAAACTTGTTTAGTGTGTTTAACACATACTGTATTTACATTCTGTTGTGGTTCGTCTGTTTTGTAACAAAATATTTCACAAAACTGGAGACGCTGGGAGATAAAAACTGATAGCTCCAGATTAGCTTCTCTCCGATGGCTGTGTACAATTTCCATCCATCTTAATATAAGTGGGAAAAGGGAGTCTAATATTACAGATTCCTATATTTTTTTTTAAATCAGGGTTTAAAGTCTATAAAAAAAATTGTAAGATATGATCGTAATGCATATAACAAATGGCCAAATTAACCTTCTGCTCTGAGCTTAGCTTAGCATAAAGACTGAAAATAGGTAAAAACAGCTAGCATGGCTCTGTCCAAAGTTAACAAACTCCCCCTACCTGCACCTCCAAAGCGCTCTAATTAACATGTTTTATCTGATTTCTTTAACGAGTTCATGTAGAAAGTGCCAATGTGTCAATTTCATGGTTTTATGGTGGCTGTGTGTGTGGGATTACTTTTTTCCTCGGCGTAGGGACATCCTGGTGTCTTTCCTGGTTGCTTGGCAACCAATTTCACATCCTCTATTCTGGAAAGTGTATTTCACAAAATGGTTTCCTTTAAAAGTTTGAGGCAATTTAGTGCCTAAAACAGCCTTGTAGCACTGTTAGTTGTGTCGTGTTATGTATTAGTGAAGTGACGCTACCTATAATTTCAGTTGTGTTTCAGTAGTGGACGATAACGGCTCCGTCCTGCTCCTGATGCGGCGCAGAGAGGAACCGCGTCGCCATTTTTGTGGTTCCCCCAGAAGCCCATCCCCCTGGTGTCTGCTCGCCGGGAAGCGGTCCCACTCTCGTTCAGTTCAGTGGGAAGCGCGGCGGAGAAAGATGGCCTCACCAAGGACAATTACCATTGTGGCTCTTTCTTTCGCTCTGGGTTTATTTTTCGTATTTATGGGGACCATTAAGCTCACTCCGAGACTAAGCAAAGACGCGTACAGTGAAATGGTGAGTAGCGCTGAACGTTACCCATCAAGTGTCCGCAACTGAGGGGCTAAAGGCCATTGTTCTGTGTTGGATGCAGTTTCTGCAGGCGCGAATAATGAGTGGAGACGCTGACCTAAATAGTAATAGATACGGAAAATGAATGCATTCGATACCGATTGGCTCCTCTAATCTGCCTGTGTGATGCATTATTCCTGTGAGAATCCTGTGAGGTTATATAAAATATTTAGCCCAGCTGTGCTGAATGTAATCACACAATTAGCACATAGGCTAACCCTGTATATTAAACTTAAAAATATTTTAATATTAAACACAGGGCACATCCATTAATCAGTCTGGATACATAAAACAACTAAAATTAGTTTGCCATTTGACGGTTAACGCCGAAACAGGGATGAATAATGAATGAATGAAGACACATTTTCATAAGAGATGCTCTAATTTAAAGATGCAGACATATATGCAGGATAACGGACAGATATGGAGGTGGTAGCTTGCTCTTTATAGCTTGCTCAATGTGTTGTAGCTGCTCAGCTGCTCGCATCAGAAGAAGAGCAACTTAGCAGCTGAAGAGCAATGGCGGCGCATTCCAGCAATTTCTGAGAGATGCACCTGCGGGTGCTGATGTTGATATATGAAGATGATGATGCCATGCATAAAGGTTTAATGAATCCAAACTAGCAAACTCTGGGGATATTTTTCTCATCAAATGTATCTACATTTCTATGTTTTCTTGAGCCAGGGAGCACTAAGCTGAAAACGACTTATGCAGCCACAGTGATGATACACTATGGATGCATTTGGATGTCAAACGCTCCGCTTGCTGACCTTAGATGGCCCTGAAATGGCCTAACTAAAAGATACATGCTGAATTTTGTGGACCTGTGTTTTAAAAAGACCTCTGTATTTCTCATTTCAGAAAAGGGCATACAAGAGCTATGCCAAGGCATTGCCAGGCCTGAAAAAAATTGGGATCAGCTCGGTCCTGCTCCGTAAGATCATCGGCTCTCTGGAGGTTGGCTGTGGTGTGGTGCTCACCCTTGTGCCGGGCAGGCCGAAGGACGTGGCCAACTTCTTGCTGCTGCTGGTCATGCTGGCCGTCCTGTTCTTCCACCAGCTAGTAGGAGACCCCCTGAAACGGTACGCCCACGCTTTAGTCTTTGGTATTCTGCTCACCTGCCGACTGCTTATTGCCCGCCAGAGTGATGACCGGCCGGAGAGAGAGGACAGCAGAGAGGAACAGCACATTAATGATCAGGAAAAGAACAAGGTCAAGCAGTCTTAAAGATCTTCTTCTACTTGGGTCCAAGCCACATCGAAGGGAACCCGGTGCGCCTCTATGGATTGCAGTAATTACATTTTTGAAGGGAAACAGTTCCTCCTAGTAATAATAATACCCCTCACACACATCCTCTGTCCCATCCAGCTGGCTGACTGACTACTCTCACCTACTCCTCTGCACTACTGTGAAACTGAGAACTCCTGATCCATACATCCTCTACATAACCGTGGACAATCGTACCTGTGGATACTCTGATGAGCTCAGCTCGCTGTCACACTAGTCAATTCCCCTTATTTATTTTAGCCCTACACTGTGTTAAATGTGTTTGTGTTTTTCTTCTACTGTGAATTACCATTTATGTTCTGAGTTGATTTGAGAATGCTGTTTTTCATGAAAGAATCTTTGTAGCTTGTTTTTCTAATTTGTTTTTATACTGTAGGTAGGAAAGGGTTGATAATTAATGAATTTCAAGCATGTCTGGTTTGGTCAAGAGTACGGAACATAAACCAAATGAGCACTGTTGAAAGAATTTTGTACTAATTATACATCAACTAGTAATACATATCCACATCTTATTTTGGTGCAGTTTTACCAGAAGGCTGTCTTAGGAAGAAAAAACATAAATCCTCATTCATTTCTCATTTCAGTAAATTTTTGCAGAAGTACGCATGACATCCTTTTATCCTGAAGTAAAATAAGCTAAATATCCTCTTTCTCCTTCCAGTTATCACAGTGAATTTGTTTAGGTGGAAAGGACAGCAGTAGTGGCCTTGGGCGTCTGCTGCTTACTCTGACAGCAGAACATAACCAAACCCAAACGGTCTTTTTGCCTGTTTTAAATTTGAATTTTAACATTTGTAATTCACAGCTGAAGTCTTAAATTCTGCTCATTGGCTTGGTTTTACTTTTTCCCTCTGAAGATATGAAAAGCATTCCTACTGCAGTTAATAATGCCGTCAATTTTAAGATTCACAATATTTCTGTAAATGATATACTTACAATAAAGAACTGGAGGTGAGACTGACTTTTTTTTTAAAATTATTAGCGCGTTTGCATTTCATTAAATCCAAGCTTAACCTTAAATTTGGCAAAGCTCGATGGTGTTATAGGATTTTTGTGTTTTAATCTTGTTATATAACTTCAGTCAGTCCATATCAAGGTCATTCCTTCATATCAGCATAGTAGCTACACACCACCCATATACGAAGTGCTTGGCATCATTCCCTACATTACAGCAAAACCCACCTCTAACACTGACCCCACGTAGGCACAAAACGACTGGGCTCATGGTATGTCGCAGGGGACAAACAGCACAACTGACACACAAGGGGTCTCTCTGTCTATCTTTTGTACCCGAGGCTAGTGGAGGGATTATGTTCCTGCTTCTCGCCCCTGTGGCATGGAAACCGGACAGGATGTGAGTAACAGTTTTGAGCGAAAGCTAACAGGCAATAACCACCATTTGAAATCATGAATTTTGCACTCCTCAAAGAGCAAATCATTATTGCGATTGTTGCAGAACACTTTCACCAACATGAAAGCCTCCCTGGCCCTTTTGAAAATTTGGTGTGGTGAAGTTTTGATTTGTTTTATAGTTTTATTATAGTTTTATTTTGCCAGATTATGAGATATTCCACATAAGTCAGTTAATAAACTGACAACAGAGATTGTTTAAAGAAATTCAAGTGATTTCAGGGTCATAAATGCAATAGTTATTGTTCTTAGTCTCTGATAGAAAACTGAATGTTTTTGACTTCTGGGTTTTTGGAAAGCCGACGTGAACATGGACTCTGGGAACTTGGGATATACATTTGTACAAATTTATGACATTTTAAAGACAATAATCAAAAAATATAATCCAAAAATTAAGAGATAATAAACATAATTGTTAGTTGCAGGTCAAAAGATTTCTGACTCTGGTAAAGATTATCTAAACTTAATTTCATTTGCTTCGTTCAGAGCATTGACATTTTTTAAAATCTAAAAACACACATGCCTTAATGTAGCTCATACCAACTACTAAAACACAGTCTCTGTAAATGTTCAGGCACTAACCTGTTTTTCACTCTAAACATCGCTACCTTCGGGAAGGTGGTCTTTGCTGTACTGTATTAATCACTTATATCACTTGCACATGTGTGACTCCACAACTCTACCTGGTAACTAATGCAGAGACACACCAATAGGTCCTGTGAATAAAATATTTGGCCCCACAGTAGCTTACATGTAAACCTTTCCATATTTTCCATGATTTGGCTCTAAACAAAAAACACACAAAAAAAAAACGGAATTTCAGGACTTGTGTAGTCTCAAAAAATCTGACCTTGCAAAATTTAAGAACAAGCAAGACTCTGCATCTAAAACACACAAAAGCAACATTAGCTCGATAGCCATCTGCATACATTTACTGTCCCCAACACCAGTGTAAATAAGAAAGGATTCTAATCTACAACATACAACAGATATCTGCCTCAATAAAGCTAAAGTAGCCTGACATTGAACAATGTTGGAAAAAACTGACCCAGTAAGCTTAATCTCTGACCTCTGAACTAAAGTACGGGAAATTACACAACATTTAAAGTGCCATCATTTCTAACTCTTAAACAAAAAAGAAGTAGACATCTTTGCTTTTATGTAAGCTGTGTGGCATTTCCAGGAGAGGTGATGATCTATAATTACACCCACAAGTTTTATTTTAAAATATTACAGTGGCATTTTAAAACTTGGGTAAATAAAACCACAACAAAGATTAAGTGCAACCCTGTTCAGTTTCAGCTACTTATTATGCTGCAAGGGGCCGTTTAGTCATTTGACATGCCCCTTGCGTGTTTGGTACCATATTTCTTTATTTTTTTAGAAAGCACTTACCAGTTTTATGTTTATTCGACGACGAACCCTCTCACAAAACAACACATTTGCACCCAGACGCACAGCTACTTGATTGTTGTAGTTCAGTGACTCAATTTTTGTGCGACCAAAAACATAAAAAAAGACTACAATTCCCGTGCAGCAGCCGAGCGGATATGGGTACTGCGCAAGCGCAAACGGTCGCGCGGATGATTTGAGTTTTGTTTGAATGGCTGACGACAGAGAGGAGCTCGGTGTTTTTAAGTTTTAGCAATGTAGAAATGGCAGCGACAATAAACCTGTCGGATTCAGAGCGCTCGTCTCCAAACGACCAGTCTGTGTCCAGTCGAAGCAGCAACAGGAGTCTGAGAGTCGCGGAGAAGGAGAGAAGGAAGAACGAGGCGGAGGACCCATTTGTTCTGGCCCTCAAGTACTTCACTGACGGTAGGACTGGGACGCTAACGACCCGGGTCGCCAGCAGATGGTGGCGTTACTGATATCAGCGGTTACACTACTAATTGTACTGGATCTAAACAACAAAGTAAAATAGATGGCGAGAAACGAGGAGGGCTACAAACAAAAAGTGCAACGAGCTTCGAGCTATTACGTTACTTTCTTATGAATCGGTGGTGTAACTAACGTAGCGCTACCTAATGCCTCTCATGTATTAGCTTACTTTCGGGGCTTTGTTACGTATCAAACCGTCGCTTCTCCAAAAGTTAGTTAGGCGGCGATGTGTCGTGTAAAAGCACTTTGGACACTTGAGATGTCGCATTAGTATCCATGAAGACTCGTAAAAACGTGTGGGGAAACAATATTCGGTCCACTGTAAAACATTCAATCAAGAACCAAAACAAAGATGGCTGCCCCCGGCCACCTCCCTCCCCACTGACTTATTTAAAATCTTTTAGTTTTTTTTAATGAAGCTGATGGATTTAAATAAATAAATCCACAGTTTTGCAATAATCTTTTAGGATTCAATTTTTTGTTTTTTTGTATTTTAAATTTTTACAATGAGATTAAATCGCCAAAAACTTTATTTTAACTCACGCGCCTATCATGTGAAGCGCATTTACAGATGACTAATGATGCTAAGTTACGATCTGACAGAGCCAGCGTTGTGTACAAACACAGACGCAGTTATTAAACACTACTCAGTCATGTACTTTACAGTATATAGGCTCAAGCCTATCTGTTGACACTGTAAGTGTGGACCCATTTTCAGAGTTAAATGACTAAATCTGTGACATTAGCAGGTTGACTTTAATTTTTTATCATATTTAATTATTAAGCAAAGGTGCCTTTTTTTAAGCAGTTTTTTTTCCATATTTATTTCCAGCAAATTGTTATTTTTTGAATATCTTGCTACCTTTAATATTTTGCTCTTCAGTTTCATTTCTCCTATTGAGTCTAATTCTTAAACATCCATAAGCCCCGAAGTATTGTGCAAACATTTTCAATGTTTTACTGAACTGCGGTCTGTTATCTGCTCTGACTTTGGCTAGTTGAAAAACTGTGTTGTATTTTGGATAACTATGGCCTAACTTCTTTGATATCTAAGGGTCTTAACATTTCTGTGATTGTGGAGACTGATTTTGCCCTTTCTGTTCATGCTCATGTTTTCTTTGAGATCGCTGTTTTACAGAAGTGTTCACAGTTGATCATCAAGATGAACATCAATAAGGTCCATATCAGTGAAACCACCCATTAATTTTTTATTCAGGCTTTCTCTTCCACACCAGCTGTCTCTTGGATCTCAGATAGTAATCGTATAGCTGTAACAGCTGACATTGGTGGTGTAGAGATCTGTTGGGACATCATTCAACTTGAAAACATTTTGTCAACCCGCTACTCTTTTTCTCTCAGTTAAAGGTCCAGGATTGGACATCCTAGCAAACAGATGTACATTTGCTTTTATTTTTTCCCCACACAAATACGTAACCAGGTCAAACATAGTGATTATTTCAACGACATTTCAGTTACTACATATTTTTGTCTATTTACTTATTTCCATAAATAAAGACACTTATGCCATCATGTCACACACATATACTGTAGCATGCACCCAGTAAAGATGTATTAAAATTTGTTCACCATCTGAACCATGAGGGTAACTTTTAAATACCCCATCTATATCTTTACAATGATGCCATAAGAAACAAACCGTATTTCTGTGGTAAAAATATTAACAGTTGTGGTAGCATGTAGTTTGTACAGCACAAGTTCATCTACTGTCATGTTGCCTAACATCAAAGTTGATATTACCTTTTATTTGAGTCAAACTGTGCAATCATTTTACCATTTTTAAAAACACATACACGCTGTGATGTGACGTCACGTCTTTCTCCTGCAGTTGAGGCTGGTACTCCTGTGTATGGGAATGATGACTTTGAGAGGAACCTGGTGCTGGTGGAGAAGGTGGCCTACAGTAAGGGACTTTCCCCAGAGGCCATATCCGTTATGCTGGAGTTTGCCATGAGCCTCCGTATGGGTAAGTTGGTCACTCTGCAGAAGCTGTGGACTGGCTCTAAATGTGGAATTTCTAACTAGAAGAATGTGCTTGTAACTGTAAGCCAGCTGCAATGTAAATAAACCTATAATTCCATCTTCTTTGTTCTTTGAGTTGCAAGTGTACTCCTAAAACAGGCAGTGAGTTTATCACAGGAATAACAACTGCCACACTCTTCCACACAGACAAACTGCCTCTTCCTTTGAGGCAGTTAACCACTGAGCCACTGTGGGTGTTCAAAATGTAATGCCATCTGGAAGTCGTGCCTTAGTGCTGGCTAATTTAGAAGAATTCTGGAATTACATAATAAGATAATATTGATTGTGCAGTATTGGTGTGATGTGAGTACACATTTTTTACACAGTTCAAACATATCACACAAACACTGTCTTTCATTCTTCCCAAAAGTGTTGGGACACCTTTACACAGCAGAAAATGTGGTTTTTGAACAGCAAGTTTTGTTTTCTAAGTCAGCATTTGCTTCATTTTAACATGATTTGTTTCTGTGAATTTTCCGTGCAGGGAGCAGTCCATGTGTGCGAGTGCTCAAGTGTCTGATTCCTGCCACTGTGGTGCCACAAGAGGCCGTTGTTCGAGCAGTGGTTTGGCTGGGTGTTGGAAAAATACCCATCAGCACTCAGGTAAATACAAAAAAACTATTATTTGCACTTAAAGACTTTAAAACTTCAAGGTTAAACTGTGATCTCAATTGCTTCTTTTATTTCGCATTTACTTCAGCTTTTTGGACAATCAAGCTGTTATTACCAAAAAACATTCATTGTTCTAATTACCTAATTATAAATTTGGATCATTTACCATTTTGAAATAATTTATAATGATTAAAGACTGCTCCTGCTCTCCATTCTGTCTTTATCAAGCAAATAAGTCAGTTAATAAAATATTACAAAAAATGTGTTCCTTTTAGTTTTTAGAAAATATTTGAAATTATACAATATTTGAGATGAGTTAGTGGATTTTAATTCTGTGTCATTGGTCAGATTGTATCGTAGTTAATCTTTTTATTGTCTTAACATTCATGTGTAATTTTCAGGTTCTTTTCATAAAATGGGTTTTAACCGTATTTGACATGATCGACACAAAGGACCAGCTTCGAGCTGTTTACGGCTTCATCTTCAGCTACGTCACAGAAGAAAATCTGGTATGTGTGCTGGTGATCTTTGTATTGTTGTAATGAGACATTGACATCAAATCTAATTCTTATTTTTTTTTATTCATACATGTCTTTAAGTAATAGATATGGGACTCACTAGGCTTATTTTTCATTTAAATTACATTATCTCTGTATACCAGAGCTGTCTTGTGAAACAAGACTGAAACGAGACATTGTGTGATTATATGAAGGAAAGACCGTGAGTTATTTATGAGCACAATCCTGCTGTTTCAGGAAGCAGACCTACCAAATTGTCAGTATAACTATGCTGCTAAAAGGAAAAATCCACTTGTGAAAATTAACAAGTATAATCTGGATTTTATTGCTAGAGTCTTCACATACCTCAGTAAAACTGCATATTGGAACATGTCCTGTTCTTTCTCTGTCAGTAGTCACATGTTGTCTGCTGTTGCAGTAGAGAGGAAATTAATTATTGTGTCACATCTTTTCAGTGCCCTTTTATCTGCCATCTGTTGTACCTTTTGACCAGAAAGGAAAGTGGTAAGCCGAATATTTTCACACCTCAAATATGATCCACATATTATGAACAGACATTGTCCCCTGTTTTTTTCTTATTCCATTATTTCCTGTCTTTAGTGTTCTCACTGCCTCTCTGAGCTTTAATATCTGCTTCATTTTATCGTTGCAGTGCGAGTGTTCAGAGTCAGGAAGCTGCTGGAGCTACAGTCTAAACTGGTAAACATCCTGCTGATTTGATGTAATCTAAAACCATTTATCAAAGTAATCACATTATTTCTTTACTTGGTATGGAAATTTATTCAGTGATAAATTACAGCACGTTTTTTTTTTTTTTTTT
>NW_007577733.1:633384-673042 GCF_000690725.1 Stegastes partitus | reverse complement strand
TCTGCATTAATATGAAACATCAATCAAACATGGAGATTTGAATCGAGTGCAAAGATTGAGAGTGCTGATACTCGCTCTTGTTTCCTCAGGGAAGGCAGCCTTTCCTCCTGCACCTACTGTCACTTTACAAAGTGTTTTGCCCTGAGCTAGTGACGCTCTCAATTCCATCACGGATGAGGGTTTGTACACGGATCGAAAAGTTAATACTGTTGTAATGACCATCATCACTAAACACAGACGGAGCTAAATGTTTTCCTGTTTTTCCTACAGAGTGGGTTTAGAAACCATATTTCCCCCTGGAAATCAGCACTGATTGCTGTCCAGAAGAGGAACGGCTTGCAGGTTGCGTCCAGCATGAGTCTTGCCTTCACGATTAAGGATAAGACCAACTCAAGGAAAAGGGTACAGAAGTCTGTTTAAGTTGTTAGATACGCCTTTTTTTTTTACCATTTTGTTTGTTTGCAGTCAGACATGCTACACTTTAGTACCTGCTTGTCGCTTGCCTGTACAATCCCAGCATTTCATCAGCGCCACAGCTTCCGCCATAGAATTCACCTGGAGGCGCTGTAGGTTTTCTCCAGGGAAGCAAATAATCGTCTCATTCTGCTCCCTCATTGTACGAAATGTTAGAGAATGATTGCAAGGAGTGACGTTCAGACAATGATGCCACTGAGTGTAAGGCTGCAACTAACTGTTATTTTCATCATTGATTAATCTCTTGATTTTTTTTCTCAATTAATTGTTTAAGAAATGTAAGAAAATAGCATTCGCAGTTTCTCAGAGGCAACAGCAGTGTCTCTAATTTGAGTGCTGTATCTGAAAAATAGCATTAAACCTTGAAATATTCATTTTATGTTGCCCATTGCCACATTTTGGAAGCAAAAAGGAAAAAAAAAATTCTGCTTTAAAACAGGGTTGGTAGGCTAATCCACTCACTAACTGCTGCAGGTTTAACCAAGTATCACATTTATACAGTAACATTTAGATAATTGATTTGTAGAGCAACAGAGCATTACTTGTCAGTTATTTTTATATTGAATAATCTCTCAAGAACTTGCTGTTAACAGCCACTTAAATCTATTATCTGCTGTTTCCTATCCTTGTAAATTCAATATTTTGGGGTTTTGGGCTGTTGCTTAAACACTTTAAGACATTTAAAGTCGTCAGCTTGAGCTCCAGAAAACCTTTAATGAATTTCATGGACAAATCCATAAAATGATAAATTTGTCAACAAAATAATTGCAAGGTTAATAACTAGTTAACACAACTAGTGGCAGCTCTACTATACAGTCATTTACAATGAACCAGTTTAGTTTTAGTTCTTTAACCTTTTGTTTCTGTTTTTTTTTTCTTTTTTAGAAACACTGCCACCTGGAAGTACCAGCATTGAGGTCTGTAGTCAACAAAGAGGCTCAGACTGAGAAATGTTCCAGCAGGAAGGTGGTCCCCCTGGTGCAGCTCCACTCCTTTGCTCAGCTACTGGAAAATATGCATCATATTGAGGTAATTTATCCTGGAACAAATCTGAGTTCTGCATCTGTGAGGTGCCGACATTGGGGAGGCCTCTGCCCCTTTGTCTTGCTTTTCTCAGTCTTGCGCTTTTTCTTTCTTGTCTACTACAACACTTCTCAGCTGTTAGTCCCGCATTAATCATTTGAGCAACAGAACAGAATGGTAGCCAATTTGACCTTGGCATTTGGATGCATAACCACACTCATGTTCCAGGGGAAGGGAAACCAGGAGTGTGTTCCGGCCCGACGAAACTTCATTTAAATGGAAACGGTGCTGCTTTGAACACCTTGTTGTGTTACACAAGTGTTGCTACGTTGGCAGCTGAGCACGTAATTCTTTGCTCTTTTAAGTCGGCAGGGTTTATATTCGCGTCATTGCTGATTAGGTAACGCCTCTGACACAGCCACCAGAGAGAAAACTTACCTCAAAGTGTGTTGCACACCGTTTTTACGGAAAGGTAATTCACTCTGGAAACTGAAACCAAACAGTGCACGTTGTTTTTAGGCTGAAAACACTCTGGGTTCTGTGTCTTTTCCTGAACACTTTTCCTTTACTTTGTTGGAAAACATCATGAGGAAAGATGAGAAGAACAATTCATGATGACGTAATCATACAACAGCAGATGTTGTTGATGTGGGTTTGCTGTGGATGGCGCCCTGCTTTGAATGTTGCTGCAGCAAACAGTTGTGGGATGGCGTTATCTCTTTTCTTTGGTAAAGGATGACCAGAATATACGATGTGTGTCAGAAAAGTTCCAGGACTGGTGTCACAAAATATATATTTCAAACCCAGACTACAAACTACCAGTTTTCCCCTTCAGACGATCAACTAGCATGTCTACAAAGAGATCCTGCGGCGTTTGCTTCGTTCAGTGCCCGAGAAGAGTTGAGAGTTGTGGCAGGACAAGTCGTGGCTGCTTCACCATGATAACACGCCTGCTCACAATGCCCTGAGCATCCATCAGTTCCTGGCTGAGAACATCGCCGTGCTAGAGCAACCTCCCTACTCACCCCACCTGGCTCCGTGGGATTTTTTCCTTTTCCCCAAGCTCAAGGGGGTCATTAAGGGGTGACGTTTTGAAGACGTGGAGGACATCAAGATGGCTGTGACGACGGAGCTGTGGAGGATCCTGGAAGAATTCTTCCAGGAGTGCATGGTGGCGTGGCAGAGAAGGCTGGGGAAGTGTGTTAGACTGCAGGGGGATTACTTCGAAGGGGAAAACTTGAAGTTTGTAGTTTGGATTTGAAATATATCTTTTGTGACATCAGTCCTTGAAATTTTCTTACACACCTCGTACTATGCTAAAAGAGATAAGAAAGGAAGCATTGAGGCACTTTTGCTTTCATTTAGAAATTAATTTCACCAGCTCTTACCATGGCTGTCACTTATACTAGTAAGTAATTTCGCATAGTTAACAACTTTCCTCAGCAAACACTGATAATTTGACCGTAGCCTGAGGACCCACCTCTCGCCCTTTAAGCTCCAAAGAACCACCAGCAACAATGATTACCACTCTCAGATATTTATATCTCAAGTTTCAATGGGACATTTTGACTTCATTTTGGGATGACAGCAAAATCAACAAAATTACTCAATCTGGAATAACCTTGTCAAACAAGTAAACAAAAGACTAATCCCTCGTCTAAACTCCTGATTTCAAAAAACGACAAAAAAAGAGATTCGTCAAAAATGCTACCATACAGATCTCAGGATGATCATTTTAACAATGATTTAGATCAAAGTATGGTTGAGAGCCAACATGAGGTGGAAAAGCTGAACTTCAGTCTGTGGCTGTCAGACACGGACCGATTGACTAGAACAACCTACGTACTAATTCACACAATTGATCACTCAGCTGATCACCTGCAGCCCACTACAGTAGCTACACAAGAGATGTCACTATACAACCTCTGGATCTGAAGTCTATTTAAATTGTGATAAATCCTCAAAACCACAGGGTGGTGCTGTGTTACTGTTGTAGTTTTGTTTGTGCGTGACACTAGGCCAATAACAACTCTGTCCTAGAGAAACAACAGCAGAGTTGGCTTGTAATTCATTTATTAGATAAGAGCATAAACCGACTTCATGAGCAGAATGCCTATTATTTGTTTAGTAAATAGGCCATTGCTTTTTTTTGTTTTTTTCCGATATGGTCAGTGGTTTATCGCTCCTGTATGAGTCATGAAAGTGAAGGACCTGAGCTGAGATGTATCTGAGTAATGTATTGGACAAAGTTACAAAGCAAATGGTCATTTATAGAAGCTTTTCCATAAATGTCTATTTGCCTGCAGATTCAGTGACCTGATAAACGAATATAAGTCATTTTAAATGGCTTGCAGAGTTTTATGCGTCATGCTACATAAATTCACCTCTTTCGCTGCCCACAAAGCCAGTGCGAACAATAAGGCTTTTTGGAGGGCAATGGCACTGAATGTGTTTACAGCCGAGAAGGGCCTACTTTGCCACGTGTTAGGAAAGACAGATGAGTGCTATCGATCACTCTCATAAAACCATTCAGCAAAGACATTGACAAAGGATCATTGATTATTTCCCTCACTGCACTGCACTCCACTGTTGTTTTCAAAAGCAGAGTTGTGCTTTCTCAGTTTAATGATACAGTTGCTCCATAATTATCGAAGAGCTGAGTTGTGTCCATTTACAGTCTGTCTTCTTCTTATTCTAATATATTTACTATGCCGGCAGTGTCTCCATATTGAGAGGCAGCTGCTCATCCACAATAAGGGACTGTATGAACCACCCAGCGTGGTGGAAGATATGTCCCAGCACTGCCATTACAAGGATTACCGGATACTGAAGAATTAGCTCAGAATTGGATCGTTGGCCCACTCGATGACATGGACGCGAGCATCTGTTGGTTCTTATTCCGTAGCAGGTCGACAGATTGATTTGAAAATAATTTTTGCGTCTTTTTAAATGGGATGTTTGACTTTGTGTGTAAAGTCACTTGGCAGTTTTTCTGTTTCACTGCATCTGTGCGCCTGTTTGTATTTATAGATACTTGATTATTTTAGCCTCCCAGTCATACTTTTCTTGTCTTCCTGTTTCTTCACTTTACCTCCACCAGCTGCCAGCTCAGATGGGCTCATTGCTGGGTTCCAGTCTGGCACTGCAGTACCTGGACTGTGTGCAGGATGAGTCTGCCCTCCTACGCCTCAATTTCTGGCTGGGCTACGCTCTCCACGAAGGTAAGTAGTGGGGGGGCAGTGGGACAAGTACAAAACTGCTGTGACATCTTCTATCCGGAAGATACATCCAAAGCAAAGCTGACCTTGATTTGAACCACTACCAGGGTTTTTCCTGGCTTAGAACGGGCCTTGGAGGGTGGTTAAGCATAGCAGTAAGCATGAGCAATGAGTCTGTGTTACCTTGGTTGACACTTGCTGGTTATTTCTGACTAATTTAGAAGCAAAAATGCTGATTGTGTTAATTATAGAAAACCTCAAATAAGAGAACTGGTTAAAATGTTGAATTGTTTTTTTTTAATTCTCAGTACCACTGGTGATTTTCCTTTGGTGCTGCCTAAAATCTCATTTGGGGGGCAGCAAAATTTCTTTGGGCAGGAAAAATCCTGCCAACATTACATGGGTGGCATAAGGGGCTCCTTTTAGAGAAGGGTTTAAAAGATACCAGAGGATCTCACTGTGTTACCATGCAGTGCATCTGAAATCTCCTGCTGTTTTCTTTTCGTTCCCCCTGACATTTCCTCTCACTAAATACTCTTTTTCTGTTTTCCTTAAGAATTTTTGTTCTGTGGCGATGGAGGAGCCATCCAGAATTCAGAAGATGCTCTCCAGTTTTTGAACAAGCTGCTGTCCGCACACCACTTTCTCCAGGTGAGCCTGACATCGCTTTAGGGATGCTTTTCATTTTGCTGACATGTCTCGTGACTTCCCTCACTCGCATTTCTTCCTCAATTGATATCTCCTCCTGGCGAGGATGTAAGAGAATTATGCGAGAAAGAAACGCAGGAACGGAGGAGCTGAAGCTGCTAAATGAAAATCCTTCGTTATCTTTAGGCGATGGCAGTTACTTATGACAGAGCTATATCACCAGTCAAATCTAAATGTCAAGCCACTTGATAAATGACTATTGCGGAGAATACACTGTTGTTTTTTTCGCCCTAAGATCCTTCTGAAGCCTCCTTTCTCCTCATTTCCTCTAGGTGCATTTAAATATCAGATTTAAATGGTGCAGAGGGAATGATTCCCATGTCACACGAGGAGATGCGAGGAAGCATAAGTTAGCATAATGAAAATCAGCGTATATCTCACACCTGTCATTTAGTATGTCACGTATTCATTAATCTGCAGCCACACATTCAGCAGACGCATGCTGTGCACTAATAAGTAAAACCCACAGTCAAATGATTTGATTTCACATTGCCATTTATTTTCCCCATCAGGAGGGGTTTTCCAGCTCAGAGGCTTTCCTTTACAAATTTCTCAACGTTTGGGACGGTTCCCTGCTCCGTCCACAGATCCTCGGCCTGCTCAGCAACATTCCTGTTGTCCCAAGCTCTCGTGAGTTTCACTTCCACAGACCACCACTTCCAATGACCATCTCTACTTCACAATTCAGCTTTCTTCCTTACATACCGCTGCTTTCCTCCTCGATGTTGTTGCCCACTTTAATGGAATCACAGCTTGATCTCGTGCTAGCAGTATTGTGCCATATACTAGGAACTGTGGTGCACTGAATTCTATAGCAGGTAAAGCTGTGATATTTTGTCTTCTCCTGTTCAGAAATCGGAAGGCTTCTGTTTGAACCCCTCACGCAGCTCTTCTTCACATCCTCACTGTTTTTCAAGGTAGGCTTTTCTATCTAAGACATGAGTATTGCAAACTTGCTCCAGCTACAGAGTTAACAGAAAAGATGCAGTAGTGCTTGTCTTGTCTTCATGAGGCAGTCGATATAGATCCTGTATTAGTTCAGTGTTTACACTGCTGTGTGCTTAGAGCTTCTCCTCTGTGTCATGTGTGTGTTGTGTGCGTGCAGTGTGGACTGGTGGAGTGTCTAAACAATATGCTGCTGAAGTGGCTGACCTGGCACTCAGTGTATGCTCTGGAGGACGACCTGGACATCAGCCTGAACAGCCACACCTCCATGTAAGTCTCACATCTACTTCCAGCTACCTGTTTACGCCCTGAGCATAAACAAGCAGTAGACTTGACACACTTTATGAATTTACGTGAGAGCATAAGGATTATGGCTCTTGAAACTTGTACTTTTGCACATGAAGTGCCTTCTCACACCTAATCAGTTACAGATGTCTCAGTTTTGTTGTACTGTTTTAGTGTTATGAAAAAAAAAATCCCCCTATCATATTGTAGGTGTCCCAGTCGACTGATCTTTATCATATTTCTTTCTAAAGGCAGCATAGTTCATTGTGTATATTGCCTAATTTGATTTCAATGTCAAGCATCCTCTTACCTCATTTTGCCCTTTTTAATTAAACAGAACTGAAACGCCACACTGGTCTTAAGCCATCTGTTATTCATTCACAGCCAAAGCAACTGAGGTAGAAGTGTGTATTGACATGTTTTCCATTTTGGTTTTGAGCCTATTTCTTTAGCAAATCCTTTTAATTGAAATTTGTTTTGAGACAAAAATATCCCTAGTAGTCCAGATAAATGATTGTCCAGCTTTCAAATTAAAGGGTGAAGTTGGTGTCATTTGTGTTTAAATACCTCCTGGGCTTCATCACACGTCTAATCCAACCATAAATAATCCAGTAAGTGGACAGATCCGTGTTTATTCACTGCCATTTTCAAGCTTACCTCTGGTATTTAGGTAGAATGCAGCCCAGTGAATAAATCATTGATTATAGAACGTCTCTGTGTACACTTTCCTGACATCAGTCTTGATTTAGTGTTTGTCCTTTCATAGTGTAGCGAGCTGCTACTTTGGCTGATTTGGGTGTTTTCCTTTTTTCTTATCTGAAACTAGACTAATGCTTCAATGGAAGTCAATTAACTGTTGTTAGAAGTTTCACTTAGCACCATTCCTAAGAGCAAGTGTTGTGGTCAAAGTGTGTGTCTGACTCCCTGCTCTGCCCTTTGTCTCAGAAACATGACTCTGTCAGGGTTCAAGGATTCAGTGATGGAGCTGGTTAACTTCGTGGGTCAGCTCGCTTCTGTGGGCCTTCAGATTGAAGGCTGCCAGTCTCTCCTCCTCAGCTTTGTCCTGGACTTTTATGAGACGGTAAATGAGCTGAAGCTGATGAATGAATGGGTTTTGTGGCTTTCTCAAGCAAGACACAATATGTGCTTGGGCTTTATTGGTGCTTCTGTATAAAAAATGTTATGTTAAGATCTTCTGCAATAAAAAAAAAAGGGTTTTAATTGTTGTTCCTATACCTGTATTTTTGAACCCTGTTTTGCAGAATGAAGTATGTGTAGAGGCTGACAGTAAAAGGCTGTTTTCACATCTGTCTATTGCAGTGAAAAGCTTACGTCAGAGTTTAACATGTAAAATAAAACCTTGAATTGTTCTAGGTTGGAAGCCATTCATGATCCAATATGTAACTTCTGCAAGTCTGCTGGATATTTCCCGCTCAAGTTAGCAGAACCACATAGAACTTTAAAAGCACACACAGTCGACTTGAAATCAGAAGAAAATAATAAGTATCACAAAACTGGTAACTTCCTGTCGTCTTTGCTGGTTGCTTGGCAACCTCTCATAGTGTTTTACGTCAGAGCGAAGCATGTTTTAATCAGAAGGAAGGCTCTTAAGGGCTCTTTTTCTTTGCTCAAGACACTCCTTAGGGATAGAAAGATGATTTTGATGGCATAAACAGCCATTTCAAGCCTTATTCGACACAATATAATCTCCTAAATATGATGTGAGATGCCAAGAATAGCTTTACACATCAACTTCCCACAAAGCAGAGTCACAGTCAAAGCTTCAACAGTGATGAATATTCTATGTTGGATCTACTTTTCACTCTTGGTGGGTGTTCGTTTCTCTTCTCCTGCAGGTGTGTGACACGTTTCTGAAGTATGGCCTCCCCCTCGTGGTGATGCCTCCGTCTGGAGTTTTTTACCCCGCCCTGTTTGCCTTGGACCCCGTCAGCGTGGACCGACTGGCCTACATCATGCACAGGTGGGGGCTTCTCCATCCCTCTGTTAGCAGCCCGCCGTAAACGTATCTCAATGCATATGTTAGCAGTATCCTAAATGTAGTATGTCATATGCTTATGTATATTTGATAAAGGAACAGAACTGGAATCAAAAAGCTTCATTGCACTTACATGCTAATGTATGATTTATGATAATGAGAGACTAAGAAGTAATACACTTAAGCCCTCCTCTGCTTTTTTATGTCGAATTCAAGAATCATTTATAAGTCAAGTCTATAATAGCCCAAATACTTAGAGTGTCGCTTAATTGACTGCACCCCAGGGTTCTGAAATAACTTTACCAAAGCTAACCGTAAAAAAGCCTCGGCAAAAGAAAATTGGAACATAATTGCATGATTTTTTTTTTTTTTTTGAGAAGGACCACAGAGAACAAGCTGTTTTGCAGTGATTCATGATTACTGAGGCCACTTTATCACTCGGTTTCTTTTCTGTTCAGGTACAAAGTGAACTTGACATCAGCCAAGGCTCAAGAAAAACTGACAAAGGTAAAGATACATTTTTTTAGCTCTTGCTTTACATGAGTGAAAATGATTTGTGTGGCAAATGTACATGTATATATTACATATTAGATTTACATATAGGGATGTAGGTGCAGTTCTCCTGTAAAGTTTTAATCTAACTTTTGATTCCCAATGTTAGTTTTAAAAGATTTTACAACTCAGTCCAGCTCTTTAGGAATCACCAACCATCTATCTAAATTTAACAACCTAACGACCCACACAGGTGAGTACGTGTAAAGTTACTGATTTTAGTACAGCTGCTCCAGCAAGCTGTGAATTTACCTGTACAGGACAAGCAGCCAGTACTCTGTACCTGAAAATGTCATGGGCACTTATTATTAAGAAAAATGGACTTGGTAAATGGCATGCAAATTAATCACCACAACAAACATCAGATGTGTGTTGTTAAGCCGGACTCGATCCACTTCCTTTGTCCTCATTCTGTCACTGCTTTCAATTCTATTTTACAGCAGGCCTTTCACATCAGCCGCCAAACTTTCCACGAGTTCAACCATTACGTGGTCGACATGGTCAGCTGCCTGTGGAACTCCAAGATGTTTCAGCCAGGCATGGGCGTACAGCTGGGAGAGGAGCTGCTGCTCAAGAGCAAAGTGCCGCAATATTGGACGAGCTTCGACCTCATCCACCACCCCGCCTTCATGAGCTACGCCGTGGACTTTCACCAGAAGGTAGACAGTGCATCATTTAGGTCTTGATTTAGCTCCAACATGCTGCCGACCATAAAATGTGTCGTCTGTGTGCCTTTAAACAAAACCTGCTCCGTGCTTGTTTTCGAACTGTTAGAGGCACTTGATGGATCAGCACGCAGCTGGTCTGTACAGTTTGGTTAATAGGCTTACACGCGAGACAAATGTGGTATTAATGTATCTTTCATAGATGATACATTAATACAGAAAGACATTTTATTATTAATGACTGCTGCATGAGATGTGGTTTTCATCATGTTTAATAATACACGTACCTTTTTTTGGTTCGGTCCAACTGCAGCATCCAGCTGTGATCTTGTGAGATTTACCAGGGTTGGCTGATAATGAATATTAATGTTCTCTCTTTATCAGTGCTGGCCAGGGAAAAAGGACATGGACCTCAGTTCCATAAAGGTACGAGAGGTCTCCTTTTCATTCCTGCATTCATAATAGACTTCACATGTGGTTTGAAGTGCATCAGTCATGTTTCACAGATTATCAGAGACATCTTTGATCACAAAAATCTTCAGATATCTTCGATGCGACTGAGCATGTTTTTGTGTGTGTGTATTTCAGCACTCCAAGCCGTGGAGCTGGTACCTGGAGTATCTGTTCACTCAGGGTTACGACGGCCTTAAACAATTTGTTCAGAGCAACATCAGCCGGCAGCTGACAGCAAGCGATGGGCAGGGCGACACGCAGCAGAGGTAAAAGCTGCACTAAGTGGAGAAGAAAAACAACCACTTGCGTCTTACCCATTTCTTTTTTTTAAAAAAAGGACTTGTACATATCTCATCATCGTGTGTCTTCTTAGCTTGCAACTGAACTGAATATCTTTTTATGTACATAGACTTATCTGTGTTTATTGTGTATTCTAACTTTATAGTTTTATCGATTCAATGATAACAGACCATAATGCTCTTCTGTGTTACATTCTTGTACAGCTTGCCATCTGCAAAACCTGACTCTTGCACATTGTTGGTAATACATAAGTGTAAGACTTTTACTTTCAAAACACATAATAATAAATAATTAATGACAATAAAACTAACTTCTTGTGTCTTAATAACATACATCCATGTGTACATCATAGTTTACAAGACAAACCTATAAATATCTCGTTCTTGTATGGGGGTATTATTGTAGTAAAACTAGTTGTATATGTTTGGAGAGTTGTGTGTATCTCAATTTGTGTCTTTAGTGAGAATTGTAAATGTGTAAAAAGATTTGTCAATGCGTACAAAGATCTGTTAATAGAAGATATTAATAGATGAAAAGTCAAATTATTTCATATTTGTATCTGTAGGTTTTCTGTGTCCTGAGGTCAGACTCACAGGCTCATCTCAGTAGTTATGCCGCCTGCAAGCCATCAGGAAAGTTTTTGCTCAGTGACCCACAAACTCAGCAAATTTAACTTGTCCACATATACCAGACAGTGTTGCGTGTCTTCAGCGACTCTGGGGGATAGCGCCACCTGATGGCTTGTAGGCAACATAACTGCTGAGGTACCGAGCAGCAGAGTGGTACACAGCTGGAATGAATGAGCCTGTGAGCTTGAGCTCAGGGCAAAGAAACCTTGAAGTTTCAGATACAAATCTCTCACAGCAGAAGTATAGCAAAAGTAACAAAAAACAGCCAATTGTGAGGCCTGCTTGACCTGAAGCTGGTGATTTGTCTGTATTTCCAGAACTTGTAGCCAAACACTTAGACTTTTCATCTGTTAATATCTTTGTACATATTGACAAATCTTTTTACACATCAATGAATCTTTTACAAATCTTTTTACACTGTCACAAATCTCACTACAGACGCACAGATTGAGATACAGACCGCATCTCTCCATGCACATTTATAAATAGTTTTGCTACAATAACACCCTCGTACTCTTGTGCCCTGATGTCAACCTCAGTTTTGCCTTTATCAAAGGCCATCAAATGCTTGAGAATTGGCTATATGGATACGAATTATTATTACTGCAATGAGTGGCTCATTAATCTTCAAAACACTATTCTGCTTTAATTTTGAAGGGGACCCATCTGGATGGTTAATAGTCTCTTGGCTCCTCAGCTGCTTTTAAACATGATTGGTGCAATCAGTGCGGGTTCATACAGCGATCATGTTCTCCATGATGTTTCCTGGTTCAGCGTATCAGTTCTGTTGTGATTGTGTTGTCCACATGTCTTAATTTCAGGGTCATTGGAAGGCAAGACCAAAGACTTGACTGTTTAAATACAAGCAGCCCCAAAGAAAAAAATGAGCACAGTAAATCTTAAGTCAGCAACAAACAGTTTTTTTTCCCCCCATCGATTGAGCTATCTCGGGTAATCAATTAATTGTTAAGTGCTATAAAATGGCTGCCGCTACATGAAAGGATTGTTGCATGCTTTGAGATCCTGGGATGATTTTTTTTTATTTTCCAGACTACAGTCCAAAGATATTCAGGTCTGATATGAAACACAGAAAAAGTACTACTCTTCAAACTGGAGATGAAGCTGCTCAGTCCAATCATCTAGATTGGTGCAGATGAATCAAGTGATGGTTTCAGTCCTACACTATTGGTAAAGCACAGAGCAGTGGTGGATGCCAGTGCTGAACTTAAGTACAATTTTGATGTACTTTACTCAAGCATTTGCATGTTACGCTACTTTCTGCTTCTACTCCACTACATTTGGGAGGCAAAACATTTTACTCTGCTAAATGTATTTCAAGGCTTTTATCTACTAGGTTTTTTTTTCAGGTTTAGATAGAATAATGCAACTGAAACTGACTAATAAACTGTGCTGTCTTATTGTAGATTAAACCACCCAGCAGTATAAAAAGTGATTAAAATTAGCTCCAGCTGCAATATTAATGTGTGGTACACGTTAAGGAATCAATTAGCATTCATTAGTATAATATGTGTGACACTGACACAGGTCGTTCTGCATAAGAAGTACCGTGACTTGAGGTGCTTTATTCTGATGTTAATACTTTTGTACTTTTACTTGAGTAGGATTTTCACTCTGTAGTATTACTACTTTTGCTTAAGGACTGAAAATGCTTCTTCCACCACTGACTGAGAGATTCCTCGTGTTGTTTTTATCTTCATCTCGTTGTTTTTCAGTGTTACAGATGTTCTATCAGATGGATGTCTGCACTGCAACATTCTAAAGTCTGGCTTCGGTCATTGATTAGGGCTTAGAAACAAGTCTCTGTTTATCAAAGCTACATATTTAAAAGTTTTATCCACAAAAACAACCCATTCCTTTCTTAAAATGACTTGGATGTAACTGCACACTGCTTTCTTTAGAATGTGTAAATTTAGGAAGCCCCTGATTGGTTCTGTAGGTTTGTTACATAATAAAACCTCAGGATTATTAATCTGTGTTTCTGAGAGACTGTCATCACTACATTGCAGTTTCAAGGCAGAAATACTCAGCCATGATGCTGACATCTTATTTCGCTCATTATGTCTTCCAGCATGTTCAAAAAAACAACAGCCCCAAAACAAATATAAGGACACGACATAAGGTTTAAAAAAAATAAAATAAACGGGATTTGTACTAGAGCAAGTCTTTACTCAAAAGTATTCAAGTTTAAACTGCGTAAAGTTCTCTCACACTGTCAACGACTAAGAAAATAGTGCTGCAAACTGTTGCATAGCAAGAATATGGCTGAGTACGTATACAGCTATGAAGTTCTGTATTTGGGAATAATAGCCTCCTTTACTAAAAACCTTTGTTTACCTAGTGGCTCCGCTAAGCCTCGGCTCAATAATGCAATGTGACAAGCAGGCTTTTCTTTTGTTTATGTATTGCTGTTGCCATCTTTTTGACTAATTACTTGACAACAGTTGGCCTGTTACGCTGCACAGGTTATGCCAGGGGTGTCCAGTCCTGGTCCTGGAGGGCCACAGTCCTGCATGTTTTAGATGTTTCCCTCTTCCAACACACCTGATTCAAATGATCAGCTCATCATCAAGCTCTGCAGAAGCCTAATAACGATCCTGATTATTTGAATCAGGTGTGTTAGAAGAGAGAAACATCTAGAACATGCTGGACTGTGGCCCTCCAGGACCAGGATTGGACACCCCTGGGTTATGCTGTTTAGAGCCCCGTGGAGAGAGGAGCGTTGAAAACTGAAAGATAGGCATGTTGGATATTTATGATAAGGAAAAGGTAAGTAGATGGTGCTTTTTCTCACAATTTACACCTTTCAAATTACCATGAAGATTCACATTTAGAAACTAAAAAGACAGACATTTAACCAGTCAGTTCAAAATAATAAATAAATGGTTGAAATGGATACTTAAAAGTAGCTACATTAAAACATGTAGCTACGTTCTAAGTGCTTCAGTAGAAGGCAAGTGGACTTCTTTAGTGCTTCAAGAAGACATTTTACCTTTTATACAAGAGGCTTTTTCAGTTCTAACTGATTGATAGGGAGTCCCAGATTTACTTTCACCCCCAAATCTCATGACGTCCATTAACAAACCAAGACTCACATGCCTCAAGGCGTAAATAGTTGTAAAACTGCCAGGTGAGGGATGATTCAAGGTATCCATAGTGGTGAAACTATGTGGATCTCAAGACTGCATTGTAAGTACCTGATAGGTGATGCTGTAGATCCCTCCTCTGTTTAGAGATGGCTGATCAAGGTCAAAATGGAAAATACTTTTGACAGTGTTATGTAAGTGATGAAAAAAAAGTTGAAATAGTTTACAAAAATGGAAGTTAGAAGAGGGAATCATTGATGAGTACAGTCATCCTCAAATGTACTCATAGCCTCCCATTAAAGAAGGAACAAAACAGCTGTCACTGAAATAAGTTGAAATTGACAGAAGTAACACTAAATAAAAAAATAATGAAAATCATGACATTGCTTTTGAATTGTTGTTCAACAGAAATATTAAAAACAACAACAATAACAAAAAAAAAACAAGCATGATGGGACCTGTAAACTAACATTTTGTTGAACAACCCTTTGAGGCGATCACTGCAATCAAGTGTTTTCTGTAACTCTCAATCAGACTTCTGCACCTGTTGACAGGTGTTTGGATTTTGGCCCACTGCTCATCAGCAAAGTGCTCTAATTGGTCTGGTACAGTTTATTTATTCTTTTATTTATTTTTATTATTCTTTTCACCCACAATTCAAAAGCAATGTCTTACTTCACTAAATTATAATTTAGCAAATTTTTATTTCTTATTACTTTTTTCAGTTTCTAGCTATTTGAGTGACTATTGTGAATTTAACCTTTTCTTTAATGGAAGGGTCTGAATACATTGAGGACGACTGTAAAAAAAATAAAAATAAAAAAGTTGGATACTTCACTAAAATGTTATGGTGCAGCCTCCAAATGCAAAGTTTACCAAACTGGCCTGTAAAATTTATTTGTAAATATATTTAAAGTAGTTTAAACTCAAGTCACAAGAACACATTTGGAACAACAAACGTTAATGAACAGGGACTGGAGCTACTCAAGGCCTACAGGAGTGTGTTTGACAAAAAAAAAGGTTCATTCGCCTTTATTTATAGGCCCTATAGCACATTTAAAACGACAACTGTTGAGCCAAAGTGTTTTCTGGTCGAGAAATAAGATTGAGCTAACAAGTTTACATACTAAGGTTAAGCCCCTACAGCATTATTTACAAAGTGAGTTTATCTGAGTGGTTTGAATATTACAGTTAAAACTCTGCAAAAATTATCTTAAAATACAGAAACTACCTCACTGAATTAAATGTTGAGGCTGTAATATTAATAATTATGCAAACTCAGCTGACTAATTCAAACATTAATGTCAAGACCCTACAAATACCATTAATGATGCAAATGAACCTGACAAATTTAAATATTAAGGTTAAGACCATACAATATTAACTATGTAAATGAACGTGACTCATTTAAACAATGTCAAGACCCTACAATAGTTTTAATGATGCAAATTAACCTGAATAATTGAAACACTGAGGTTAAAACCCAACACTATGACATGTGATACCAGTAAACAGTCTGAGCAGCATCTTTCTCTACTGTCACGGTTTTCCTCACTGTGGCTTCATTTCTTTACTGCAATATAAAGTCCTGCACCTCTATAGAAACAACACAAGTGTGTGGTTGGGATCACCGTCTGAAAACCTCCATTCTGTCTCCTGAACACATTTCAGTTGAAGAATTTACACTTGATTTTTATTTATTTATTTTAAATGCCCTTTGCAGCTCATTATTTGCAAGTGTCTTAATGTCAAAAGTAACTTCTTTGAAAAGGGTGAATCTAGATATTGTGCTTCTTTAATGAAAGTTGTTCAGTCTGCTGTGGGTAAATAAATAAAAAGGGCTCTCAACCTTGAGCCAAATTACTTGGGAACTCTTTTTTTTTTCATGTAATCTTCCTCTTGAACTGTGGCTTCAGAGCCTCCAGCAGTTTGTTTTTTCTCCTCCAGCTCCGGGTTATTGAGCTGATGACTCTCTCTTTTTTTTTCTTGTTGTTGTTAAGATCTAGTTAAAGGCAGCAGATGAAACCCTCGGCGCATGTCGTGTGGCTGCTGTGAATGAGCGGAGCCTCCTTAAAGACAGCAGCTCTGTGCATCCAGCGTCAGAGGCGCAGACTCCGCCGCCGGTGAACCGCGCTGCGCTGCGCCGCTCCGCCGTTTCAAATCTTCATCTGCGCTGCTGCTGCTGCTGCTGCTGCTGCTCTCTTCACTTTTTCCTCCAGCTCATGTCTCCACCTCATCCACGGGAGTAGCTTTATTTCAGCGGCATCTCCAGCCAACACGTTCAACTGAGCTGCGTCTTCAGTCCCTTTTTTTTGTAAACCTGAGAAAGAAAAAATCCTCGCCTCGGGCGCAGAAAGGTAAGATTCTTCTTATTAAGTGATTATACTGCAGGAGAGCTGTTTTGGGGGATGGAAGCCGGTTAAAGCTCACAAGAAAGGGGGGGAACATGGTGTGACAGTGTGACAGGCTTCTTAAATCGCCTTTGGGTTACTCTTGTGCGCGTTCAGATGGAGACTGGCTGCTGTGCTGCAGTTCCACTGAGCATCGTCCTGGTCACAGTTTTGGCAGCTGGATTGTTTTTTTTTTCCTTCTTCTTCTTTAACTAGACGACATCAGTGTGATGGAGGAGACTCGCCTGATGCGCTTCAGCCCGGCTCTGTGTGTGTGTGTGTGTGTTTGCATGTGTGTGTGTGTGTGTGTGTGTGTGTGTGTGTGAGGGAGAGAGAGAGAGAGAGAGATTCTGGCCGGAACAAAAAGGTGCGCAACTGGACGTTTTGGCAGCGACTGGAAACCGCCTCTCCTCATGTTTACCACTTCTTTCTGCTCGTTATTCTCAATGAAAAAGACAGTTTCTCCATTCACTAATTGCGCATGAGAGCATGTCTAGATGAAGTGCGAGAGAGATCCATCCAGATCTTTTTTTTTTCTCTTCCCCCCCAATCCCTGCAACTTGCTCCGCGAGTCTCGTCTCTCCTCCTGCAGAATAAAGCAACATTTTTTGGGGCTTTTCTGCCTCATCAGTTTGTGTGGGTGGAGACTGACGTGTGATGGCAGAACTGAGGTGTTGAGCCGGATTTGAACTCTGGATGTCGCGAGTAATTATGGTTACAATTACACGGTGCGCGTCTTAAGCCCCGACTGTCTTTTGAGGGGCCCCGGGATGCGAGACAGTGTGGGATAATTTAGGGAAATATTTGGAGAGGAGGGAAAGTAATCCCATGTGCTCCCGTGGATGTGACAGCAGCAGCAGAAACAGCAGCAGAAACAGCAGCCAGGCTGTGTTTAAATCCAAATGTAAACCAAAGGGCAGATCGGAACCTCCCAGTCTGACAAACAGCTGTTGAACTCCATCAAAGTTAGTCTTCACAGGCAGTTTTGCCATCTATACTTAAGCTGTAGTTACCCCCTCATGATTGCTGATTGACTCTTTAATGTCTCACCTGAAAGCCTGGGAGAAAAAAAAATTCTTACATATCAGTGTTTGGTTTCATCAGTCAAACACAAAAAAACAGAAACCCCCTCCATTAAGAAAAAGAAACCCACCTTGCTTTTGAACATCAAAAGCTTTTCCCTGCCTCCTTCTCACTGGACAGGTTTTGTATTCTTTCATCTGTGATCATAAACTCTTGCTCATGACTCGGCCCACAATGAAATCGAAGGTCTCTGGGAGCTTTAAATGGTTTATTTTGGTGATAAAAAAAAGGAGATGAACAATATTTCAAGTGACATCCTATTTCACTGAGAAATTTCTCTTTAACAAATGTCTTTTATGTTGTCATTGCACAGGACCTTCCAGCAGTGTCAGTCTGCATTCATTTAAAGTAGCTTTGAGTATTTTTTTTATTTATTTCATGGACAGTAATCCTCCTGTATCTACACTGACAGATCATTTTCCTCAAAGCCATCAGATTTTTTCTTCCGGCGGTCCGATTTAATGTCATGATAGGATTGCACATCTTTTGATCTTGGGGACTGCTGCAAAATAATGTGCAATGTAATGAAAAAAGAAATCTGCATAGTGAGGTTTGGCAATGAGCAGCATACATTGTGCTTGTGTCCACAGCAGCTCACGTGTTGCTCTTTGTAATGAGATTTGGCAGAACTGAGTGTTTCTTAAGGCTCCACACGGTGGTGAACTCTAATTGTGAAAGACTCTAAAAGGATTATGAGGATGTTTCATTGTCGCTGCCTCTCTCTCCCCCACTGCATGCCTTCTGGTCATGTTTCATGTTCGGCATTTTCAACACTCTCCCTCCAGGAGGCTGGAGTTTTGCAGATTATAGATTAAATCGCACGTATCATCCCTTTTTTTCCCTGTGGTTTATGTATTCTGAAGAGCACAGTGCCACTTGTGTCAGATCATATTAAGGCAGTGATTCCCAACCTTTTTTTTTTTTCCAGTCTGCTTCCCCCTCACAGCAGGTGAACTACTTCTGAAGTACCTCTTCACTGACACTTACCTTCATGTTGCAAATGTGTAAACTTGAATTCATATCAAAATGACTGAAAAATCTGCTGTCGGCTAAATTTGGTTTGCATTTGTACAAACACAGCTATGATCTGATTCAAGCATATTTCAGTTGTCGATGAGATAAATTGTGATTACACAGAAATGCATTAATCCCAAAGGAAATTATTGTGCCAAATATTGCTTTTCTAGTGGGCACTGTGTTAATTCTCAGTCAAAAATTAGAATGGAAAAGTAAGAAGCCACACCAGCAGTTACACAACTAATAAAGTAATATTGCTCATGACATTAACATAGGATACTGAAGCTGATATAACTATTCAGAAAGTAATATTGCAGTTGATGTTGCTGATATTAATGGTCAGATTTAAGTGTCTGTTACTCGTAGCGAGGGATGGACCGATTATCAGATCTGATATTCAGCATTTTTCTAATTATCAGCATTGTTTTACTTTTTTACTGCAAATGTATATCACCTCCAATTATTAGTTATTGATCTACTTTATTATTAATTGAAAAAAACCCACAACCCCCAACTTAGCTATGTGTTATAACTGTTAATTACTTAAATTTCAACCATCAATGAATTTCATTTAGCAACTATTGTAGCTGATACATTATGTCAGCGATCTAATTAGCCTATTTTAAATATCTGTAGTATAAAAATTGAAGGTTTTTAGAAAGTTAATTAATAATTAATTAATAATTTGTTTTAACTATTTTTTCTGTTTAAACCAGGCAAAAAATAAAGAAATAAAAAATCCTATGCTTTTGTTTTTACTGGTTTTACAGTTTTTTAATGTTACAGAATGTCACTGTTTTCAGTGAACAGTCCTGACTCGATAATCTGACCCTTAACAATCCTAAACCTTGCTATCCGACAGGTTTTTAGGAAAAACGAACAGAACCCATTAAAAATAGCCTTCACATACCGACAGCCTTGGATTCCGACTCCGACATGACATTTTATGTCACACATAAGGATAACCGCTTATTATCTGACTTAACAATCCGACAGATTGGCTACGTTCAGACTGCAGGACTTCATGCTCAATTCAGATTTTTTTGTGAAATCCGATTTTTTTGCAAGTTCATTCACATTTCCAATTAAATGCAACTTGTATTTAATTTGCTTTGTGAACTTCATACAACCCAAAAGTGTCCCGTATGCACAGAAGAGGACACGACGATGTCACATGCCGCGAGTGTGCTCGGTGTTTGCGAAAGTAAACACGGACGGTGGCGTCGTTGCTGCCACCGCCACCGATGGTGGAACCAGAACTGGGACCGCTATCCTAAACTGGCATCAGCAGCCAAGTTCTGCCTGCGCATTTCGGCCACTTCCACCCTGTCGGAGCGCTTCCCCAGGGGGAAAGTGTCCCTCCGACCGCGCAGAATATTTGGATATTCATCATTAATTGGGCCTGAATATCCAGAGACCAGAAAGTGCTATTCGGACCAGCCCTACTAGTTATAACAACTATGAACAATAATTAACAACAAACTACCCTTCAAGCATCAAGCCCTCCTTATATCTCAACCTCCCTCTTGGCAATCCGACAGCCTTGCTAGCCGACAAACAAGTAGGTTTTCTCATTCAGTGTCGGCTTATTGAATCACGACTGTATGTATATTTTTTGAACTGTATAATTGTAATAGATTGTAGGGCTGAACGATATGCAGCGATAATTATATTGTGATCATTTTGACAGATATTACAATATGAGTCATGATTTTAGTTGAGAATTGCAATTTTTGCATTGCAAATACAAAATGCTGACATGTGGTCTGGACCAAATGTTCCGTTACGTCTGAAGAATCTGATTTATTGTGATCTCTGTTGCACTACAATGCTTCATTGAGAATAGTATGTTTTGACTGGTTTTACCCTTATTAAGACGTTGCAGCTCCATTTAGATATTGCACTCAGCCATATAATGATTTTGATCATATTTCGATGAATTGTTCAGCCCTGAAACCCAAATTTTGTCGACCTCCACTTTTCGATCCGCCTTCTGGCAGAAGTAAGCTAACCCTGATTGGGATTTACTGTCAGGGAATTTGCAGTTTTCATGGACTTGTGTGTGTCCTTACAGTTCTGGAAGTGTGAAAGGTTAATCCTAAATAAGCCAGACTTCAAGGCGGAGAGCTGGTTTGTTTCAGGGTTTGATTTCACCTCCTCCTCTGATAAATCCTAGCCATGTATTTTCGGGATTCCATTATTTATGATGTTATGTAGGGAGCAAACTGTGTTAAAGATTGTCTCGGGCATGTTTTTCTTTTCCCCTTTTTTTAATTCAGGAGAGTGATCTGAAAATGTCATCCTCTGTTAAAGTCTGCCCCGGGTCTTCACTAACTCTAGCAGAGCGTTAAGAATTAGCAACCTACCAACTGCTGTAGTGACATTACATATTCTTAACCCACAAGATTTTTCTTTATTTATAATGAAAAGGTGATTGTAGGTCAGATGCTGTGATCATGAATAATCGCTCTTATCCCATATTTTCTGTCTAAAAAGAGGAAAGCGGTGATGAATTTACAAGTTGTGACCTCAGTGAGGCCTCGTGGAGTTGAACTGGTCAAACCGCTGTTGTGATTTAATTACAGCTCAGCCCGGCTTTGACCTTATTGATGCCACCTTTCTCACCGGCGGGGTTGAAGAAGACCTTAGTGATTTGTTTTTCCACCTGGCTTTATATAGCCAGACTGAATATCTACAGTAAAAGAGCTTTTGCGACTTGACTTTCCTCTGTATTTGAAGGATAATTTCAGTTTGTGACATTTTTCTCGGCTGCCCATCTTCTTTACATAAGTATAATTAGCAGTAATGTACTGTATTCCCACTGGAATCTGCTCACAGTTCGCCTAGCTGGAGATATCAGAGCTCATTTTCTTTCCTTCAGAAGAAGCCATTTGTTGCTCCTCGCTCTTGCACAGTATGAAAAACAGCTTCAGCTAAACTAAAAAAAAAAAAAAAAGCACCATAATCCACTGAGTTTGCATCCCGTGAAGCGTTGATTAGGTTTAGTCAAAGTTTCTGTTGTGTCATTTCATCTTGCTTTAGTTTGATGTTTTAATTTCTGGCCATGCGTGCAGAGATCATGTTCGACTATCTGACTGGATGAGGCAGCGTATGTGAGAGTATAGGAGGCAGATACGCTTAATTAAGTGCTGCTATCATTTGTGGTTGGCTTAATGGTAATCACCTGGAGAAGCGGCAGTCTGTCTGGAAGAAATCTCTAAAAGCTCGTCACATTAAAAACTCAGCTGCTGCATTCATGTCTTCTTACGTGAGTCGGCTTCGTCGGAATGCACAATATTGGATTTCTGCAGATATCTGATATTTTCCACCTGAGTTTAGCTGATTGCAGATGCTGGTAGTGATATATGCACATATTTTTATTCCACCTAATTCCAAAGAGCACTAGGTCTCTCCTGCAGTGGAATTAACATGTTTTTATGCCTTCTCCTATTGTGATGGCCACTCGCAGGTACATACTTGGATACAAAGCTTTCCACATGTACACAATCCAGTTGATGGCACTTAAGTATGGTGATATTCCTCTTGTTGTCAGAATATCCTATTAAAAGACTTAAACCAAGAGAGGATTGATCCTATTTCCATGTATTATATGTGCAGCCAAAGCAGTTTATTTCACTGATCCATCAGCTTGCTTAGATTCTTCAAAAACATGCTTGTTTGTTGAGTTAATCCCACATACACTTTCTTGCTGCCACAAATATACACTAAAGCTACATATATACATACAATTAGCTATGGTCAGAAGATCCAGAGCCACCGGTCCATGAATGTGAGGACCTCAGAAAGTGTCCTTTGGTGTCTGGTACGTTGGTGGTGGATCCTTTGGGTAATGTAGGTTGCGGGTGGGATGTCAGGCTTGTTCTGCAATTTCCTTTTGATGCTCAATTGGATTGGCAGTTTGGAGGCTGGGTCAATGCCTTGAGATCTTTGTCCTGTTCCTCAGGCTGTTGCTGGACAGTCTTTCGCAATACGACAGGGAGTTGTCCTGCTGGAGGAAGCCGCTACCATGGAAGGGTGTGTTTGATGTTCAACAGTGTTTTGGGAGGTAACACCCACATGAATGCCTGGACGCAAGGCTTCCCAGCAAAACATTGGTTTTTAATATTGTGGCTGTTTAATATACACTTGAACATCTCTACAACAAGGTAAGGAGGTAACAGATTTTAAAGACACCAAGATGCCACAGACAGAAAGTACTAAGAAACTGACTGACATATGCAGGATTTCATGTTGTCATGTTGGCAGTAATAAAACTGAGAATATTGCCAACCCCGTCCTTCCATTTTTAGCTAGACACTGCAAAGTAATTTAAAAAAAAAGCAATATAAAACATAAATATTCAACATTTTTAATTAAATGTGGAATCCTAAATCCAGAATCTGCCATCAGTCTTCTTTTAAAAAAAACAATAAAGCTAGAATAAATGCCCTCAATAAACAGGTGAGAACAGTGCACTGTGGCCTTTATGTAACCTCTTTTAACATGACTGACCACACACCAGCTGTGTTGTGTGCATTCACATTTCCTGTCCAACAAAAAAGTGCCACCAGTCACATCCAAACACCTCAGGGCCCCGCTGGAATAAAAATATCTCGGCACGCTGTCAAGTGGCTGTCCCTCTTGAGACCCAGATGGACGGATAGTTGTTGTACACCTCGGAGCATCATCATGCCGGGCTCTGTGGCCGTAGGACAGGTGTGCTCAGTCAAGCAGGCTGCAACAGTCCCATCATCTCCCCGCACCTCTCCATCATCCCCCACCCTGCGCTGAGAGATGGCAAAACGGACAAATGGGGGAAGAATGGGGATAGAAAAGCAATTTGCCAACTCCATAAATTCCTGCGCCTGTGGTAACTATCCTTGGCCATGGTGACTGCGAGCTATTATTTAGAATCTGGTAACCGATGCTTTCCTATTAACATTAAATGGGTTGGTGTCTGCGGGTTGTCTCCCACGACACGTTTATGCTGGTTATTTACTGCCCAGCACCGCAGGCCTTGCTCTGGGAGTTGCTCTGAGGACCAGCTCGCAGCGCAGGGCCCCATGTGGCAAGTCATCCTTAATATGGCAGTACGGGAGGGAGGGGGGGACGAGTGCGGCCAACCAGTTGCTTAATTTACAATCTGTAGGGAATGTTGTGCTGTATATCTGCATGTATAAAGATCTGTGTGCGCTGATAAATTTCTCTCTGTGGTCTTGTGGTTTGGATGTCAGCTTGTGGTTTTAGCCCTGCTGGTCGCATGACTGCAGGGGCAGCAGTATCAGTTGATTGTTCTGCCACTTTGCTGAAAAATATCAGCAACTACAGGATGGATTGCCATGAAATTTGGTATAAATATTCAGGGCCCCTAGAGGATGAGGCCTATTGACTTCTGTGATTGTCTGACTTTTAATCTAGTGCCACCAGCAGCTCAAACTTGTCACCAAGGTGGCAAATTAAAGGAAAAACTAACATGGTGTCTTCATCGAGTTTTTGGCCACCACCTGCTGCCACAACAACTTCAATGTGCTTTGGCGTTGATATTACAAGTTTTCGGAGGAATGAACACCATTTTTTCCAAAAGATATTCCAAAATATTTGTTTTCATAGATGTGATGAAGAGCACTGTTTTGAACGTCTAAAATCTCAGATAGCTGTTCGGTTAGGTGGGGATCTCATGACTGTGAAGGCTGTACCATATGATTCACATCATTTTCATCAAATCATTTACTGACTCCTTGTGCCCAGAGGATGGGGGCACTCTAATCCCAGATGAGATGAGATTCCCATCCGGACAGAAATGTTTCATCATAGGACAAAGGTGATCACTCAGAACAATTTTGTATTCATTTACAGTGACTGTTCCCTCAAAAGGGAGAGATGGACCCAAACCATGCCAGTAAAATGCCACCCACAGCCCAACAGAGCGACCAAGTCCCCTCACTGCACGAGCCAAGGGTTCAGACTTCTCCCTTTCATTTGTCATTCCTTTGTTTCTCAAGCTGTATTTGATGTGTCGATCAAAAATCGGGTGCAGACATTTCTGATCCCTCTATGAAGTTTCCTAATTACTTAAGTGAGCTTCTCATTCTGACCAACACTACCACATTCAGAATAGTAACTCAAAAAGACCTTTTCCCAACACTTAATTAAATGCATGCTAAAAAAAAATCAATTTATTGATTAACTGTTTAAGTTGCAAACATTTTGATGGGTTGGGTTGACATATATTATTGTTGGTAATAGCATCAACTTAAAATAATGAATAATGTAAACTTAAATTTCTGCGTTACATAATTTAAATGAAACTTTTTAGATTGAAGCAACATTGATCTGATGACCTCATTTTTTATTTACCTTCAGTTGAGGATTACAAGTTTCCTTTCCCATCTTTACAAGCCATGACAATTTCAGACGATTAAGACTGGTAAATAAAAATACCTTTGACTGCAGAGGAAAATACCTCTAATTTAGTGTAGTTTGCTGGTTGAGCATATTTCATTAGAGGTTTTCATAACTCAGTAACACACACTGCTGCTTTAGTTTTTCTAATTTGCTCCAGGCCGGACATTGACGTTTGGATGGATTGCCTTGTAATTAGATTCAAACATGACTTTCAGGAAATTTTCTGCTTTTTTAGAATATAACTTTTCATCAAACTTCTCAGTTTGTCCAGTACTTGGGTTTATAACTACAAACTGCACATCAAATGACTCATCTTCTCATCGGCCTCAGCTGTACTCCGTCTCACTGCTAATTAACATATGTTATCATGTTACCCTGCTAAGTAAGACGGTGAACGTGGTAAACATTATAAATACTTAATACCTCTGTGTTACCATTGTCACTGTGAGGATGTCGCCGTGCTAAATACAGCCCATGAGCATTGCTGTAGACTCTCGGTGTTGTTTCCTGGTGAAGATAAGATGAAAAATCCAAACAGAGAAAGAGATCAGACGTTTTTTTTTTTTTTCTTTCCCAGTATGACTATGAGGCAGCAGCATGGTGAGCTCAAGATGTGAAGGTGATATCTTAATCCTCTCATCCTCTCCGCTAGAGATGCTGGCTTTGGCTGCTGTATTTTTTTTTTTTTCTTTTTATCTGCATTTGTCAGCATGTAGGACAGGGGTTTCACTAAATGTTCACTGCTGCTACATTTCTGTTTTTACTCTAAATAGCACAAAATTTTCTCCGTCTGACATCAGCACCTCACAACAGATGAATGCTAAATATCTGCTAAACATTTCTGATGACAGACTTATGCCTCATTAGAGTTCAAATCCGTTTATTACAAAATTCCCTATCGTTGTCCAGTGATCGCTGCAATAATTTCATGGTTTATTCCAATGCAAAAGTATAATTTAAATGCAAATGTGCTTCTAATCTGTTCAAATGGACTCAAATATTCAACTCCTCAGGATGGGTCTTCAGCCTGTAGTGCACACTCTGGTCAATAGCGTTGCTTCAGCAGTCTCCTCCAGCTGCTACCCTCTAATTGGAGTTAATTGCACTTCTGCATTGAGTGCATTATACAGTACTCCTAGTGGCTGCTGCTGAGTTTGTTTCCCTGATTGCAGATTCTTTTCCAAACTGTGCTGAATAACTTAAAGGCTTCCATACTGTTTCCAGTAAATGTTGTTTTCAAGTAGACCAATCACTCTTGTGTCAAATCTGGTTAGGAGGAGCGTTGCGTCTGCCTTCTGCTGGTCACACTTGATCCTCTGCATATCTTCTAATTAAAGCAGACATGTTCTAATGTCGTGACCTTGGTTTGTCTCGGCTCATGTCATAAAATTCATAAAGCATATTGTTGATACTATGGATGTGTGTTGTGTATTTTGGCCCCATTTCATGAAATGTGCAACATGCAAGCCAGGAGTCCTGACTGCAGCCTGCAGAGTTCAATGTTAAACATTTAATCCCATCCACTGTGATTTTATTGGTATAAATGTCAAATATGAGTCTAGTTACATGTTGATTTCATTGGTTTGGACTTGGGTTTCAAATTCACAAACTGAAAAGGACCCACTGCTATATATAACTTAGCTAATAAGGCCAGAAGTCATCTTCCATCGAGTTCCAATCATTTTTACTGCTGTGTTTTTATCCTAAGGGGAGTGGGGGGCTGCACCATAGAGCCTTATAACGAGACTATCGACAGTGCTGAAACTAACGTCCATTTACTTACCTACTGTACTTAAGTATGTGGTTCTTGTTCTGTACTTTTATTTAAAACTATGGGTGTGTTCCAACATCCATACTTCTATACCAGATAGTGTGCCAGAAAAAGATTCAGAATGTCCCAGTACATAGTATGTCAAGTGCAGTATGCCAAAACTACCAGGATATCATGCTGCAGTTGTTTGCATTTTGCAATTTGCACGCCAGCATCTTTTTCTGGTCAGTGTGACCCACGATCCTCTGTGCAGTAGAAGAGCCGTCATGTGTGTCTTGCTCAAATAACAAGACTGAGCTACAGAGAAGCGTTCATTTCACAGTGCAGACTGCAATAATCAAGATGCTCAAATCTTAAAGTACAATACTGTTATGAAGTAACATGTCCTAATTGTCTGCATGCTGCATGTAACAGTAGCTGTAGTAGGCACTGGAAGTAAACAGAAAAAGCATATGATTTTGAATGTGCTGTATGCACCTCAGATATTTGAATGTTTGTCATAAACTGAAGGGTTAAGTGTTCCTTTATGGGATGAGAAAATCTCTTCTCATGCTAAATATGACACATTGCTGTCGATTGCCAACAGTTTATCCAACCATCCATCCATTATCTATACACCGCTTAATCCTCACTAGGGTCATGGGGGGCCTGGAGTCTATCCCAGCTGACTCAGGGTGAAGGCAGGGGACATCCTGGACAGGTCACCAGTCTATCACAGGACTACACTTACAGACAGACAACCAAACACACTCACATTCACACCTATGGACAATCTAGAATCACCAATTAACCTCAGCATGTTTTTGGACTGTGGGATGAAGCCGGAGAACCCGGAGAGAACCCACACTGCACGGGGAGAACATGCAAACTCCACGCAGGAAGATCCCGGGTGTCCTCACTGGGATGCAAACCGGCAACCTTCTTGCTGCGAGGCAACGATGCTAACCACTGATCTACCTTGCAGTTTATAAAGTATCTAAAATAAGCTCAACCTTAAATGTCTACAGCCATAAAGGGTAACATACACATTAACACTGCAGTAACATAAAAAACATCACATATAACAGCAAACCACTGATAAGAAACATTTTTCTGCAGAAAGAGCTTTTATTTTTCATACTTTCAGGAAATGGCGCTAATAACATCTCACTGCTTTTACTTCACTAAAGTTTTACATGCAGAACTTGTTAAGCTCCACTGTTTTGGAATGCCTGTTCCATAAAGCACTCTGAGAAAAATGGGGATTAAAGTCCAGCATTGGATGTGAATGAACCTGACAAACAAGTCGGAGTTAAGCTGGTTCCATAAAGGTCATTTCAAGTTCACACAATCAAACTACTTGATGCAGGTTCAAGTGGCCGAGATAATTGCATGTATGCTATATTGTAGAGTTGACTTTCTTTAAAATTTAATTTTTGAACAGATCCTAGATAATAAAGTCAACTTATAGGCTTTTCATTTTTGTCAGGTCAGTGTCTCTGAAACTCTGGTTGAACAACAATTCAACCTGTCAGTTAGTCTGCCCAGTACCAGGTTAGTTTCCCTGCATAAGTTGCCGGAGTAACTGAGCTTGAACTATGTTGAATTTGCTTTGTAAAACCAAATTAACTTGAGAGTAAGCCAGACTATCTAAAATAAGCCTGGCTTTTTGGGCAAACTTGCATTATGGAACAGACTGCAGCTGTCAGTGGGACATTTAATACTCACAGCAGACTTATATTCACAATCACTGTTTGAACTTGCCTTAATATGACAGTTAAACCAGTCATATCACTGGAGATGGGATCAAACATTAGATGTTTGGGACATTTCGCTCATTCTGCAGGCTTCAGCCAGGAATACTGGTCTTATACTGCAATTTGAGATTATCATTCCCTGGTTTAATTCTGGCACTTTTAACTTGTCAAAACATGTCCGACCCGAGCATGAGGACGGGCGACGACGAAGTTGTGAATTTATCTGTAATTTGTGAGCAAAATGGGATGCTGCTGCTGCCGTTTTCAATCTGCATGTAAGTAGAGCTTTTTGGGAGACTGGCCTCTTGCCCGTACATCAATCAGAGCTGATTTTTTTTTCTTTTGTCTTTTATCTCTTATTTTTAGATTCAAGAAATGGGATCGGCTGACTTGGGTGACAGTCATTTCATATCATTTTGCAGACATAATGGCGTATTTATGGCAATTTGAAATCCCTCCTTGCCATACACAAGGTGATGAACTCATTAGAAATGACTCCTGATAGTCCCCCTCCCCAGTCTCACCTTCAGGCTGTGAAAGACAGAAAAACAGCGTTGGAGACGGTTTTTCTGGCACATCCTCAGAGCAGATCGTATGTCTGTCTTTGAAGTCAACATTTTCTGTGTATTGTTTTTTGGTAGATGATGTTTGACGTCATTGGTTCGCATGGCTGAAGAAGCAAAATGTGGAAATAAAGTCCAGACAAATTTCACATTTTGTTGACCACATATGCACTCAAGAACTCTTTTAAAAACATTTTTAGCCTTAATATTTGCGTTTACAGTATGTCATCTTATTTCACTTCCTACATTCGTAATTGTGCATAAAGGGAAATTATTATAAACAGGTTTCTAATATGGATCCATTCCTTTGTTATTTCCACAGTTTTGGTCATTATTCTCATTAGCTATGATAACATTTTGCTCACCTCCACCAGCACACACACTGCAGACACAGGGACTCCACTAATTACAGTTTTAGAGCGGTGGCCATTAGTGCAAACAGCACAACCCTGTCATTTCAAGAACAAAATAAATCCTCCAGTGCCACAATTAAATCGCTATTTTATACGTTTTTATTTTTATTTTTTTTTCCATGGTGCAGGCCGGTTTAGTCTACTTAGTGAGCTGCAGAGTCTGAAGGATGATTTATACATTGTTTTCTTCGTCAGCTCTTTGGATTTTGGCTCTTTGGCTGCAATCAAGTTCAAATAACGACAAGTGGTCATCAAAGTGAAATGATCTACAAGTATCTTTGTGTATCAGCTTCTTTACCAGTCAGCTCAGTATTCCACACAGTGATTTGAGCTTAAATGAGACACACATAATAAAGCAGTTTGCGCTGCTGAATATGTTCAGTGAGTCGTTCTGACTGTTGAACTGGAAGTCGAGCTGTGATGCAACTGAGAACATTACTTTCATTTTCAGCTGCCTGTTGAAACTCTCATCAGCGTAATGAGGCTGAAAGACAAACCACATGTTATAACTGGACCTGTTCAAACACCACAAGTCTTTCTGAGCTTGTGCAAATTTTAATCATATTGTTCTCAAAGGTTATTTATAGAACAAAGGCCGGTTATCCTAGAAAAGATTTGAACGATGCATTGCCGGACCAGGTCGGAAAGCAAAGCAGTTTATTGCTTTTCCTCATAGTCAATGTGAGGATAGCTGCACACATTTTCAGATATGAATTCAAAGTGTTGTACTCGATTATACACACAAATGTAATAGAGACTAAAAAAACTCGAGTGCAGGTGGTGGTGATGGCTCACAGAACATCTGATGTGGAGTGGGCATTCAAACACCGGATCCAGAAAACCACTCCAGCAATGTATGTGTCACAAATGATGATAGATAGGTGGATGGATGATACATAAGGGAGATGTCAAATACACAAAGACAAGATAAATATAGAAACAGACCAAATCAGTGTCAGCACTGGCAGAATGTTGAATGAATGAATAAAGTAGGCTGATATTACTCACATGTGCTTCATTTATGCATCCATGCACTGTTTTTGCATTTTCATTGTCTCCAAAGTGTTAAACACAGGATTCTAATGCAATGCAATGCAAATAAGAAAGCTCCAAAGAGAACCGTGGTACTTTCTTTGTTCTCAATGCAGTAGCAGGTCAAAGGTGTGGGGTTGTGCTGTATAACTGTAAAAGGATGGCAGGTACGGTGAGGTACTTAAACTTGAGCTTGTAGCAGAAAAATTTTGTGCAAGGTATTTTTTTGTAATGCCCGTGACTCTGAAACGTTATTTAATGTTAATCTTCATGTGGTTTATCCATTTAATGAGATCAGTATCAGTTAGTCACGGACAGCTATCCAGTGTATTTGATTGGTACTTTACGAAAAACAGCATCGACAACCATTTTTAATAGGGGAAAGGAATAATTTAACACACAGCTGAAACTCTATATATAGAACCAGCCTTTAAAAAAAAATCAACCATCATGTGAGACTCATGTTGATTTTCCTGCCCTTGCTTCTTTTAAGTAGTCAGAATAAAGGTAAAACTGGACAACCTGAGCAGCGGATTCAAACTTCCCCAGTGTCTCCTCTTGTCAAATAAAGGCTTAAAAGCCCCAAAGATAAATCATAGAAAGAATAAAAGGCAAAACTATAAAAAAAAAAAAAATCCCAAACTGCAAAAGAAAAGTCATTCGTGTTATTGAATATTTATGGAAAGTTAAAACTTTTCTGCAAGTAACACAATTTCAAAATGACAGCCTATTTGCACAAGTTACTCCAGGACAGGTCTCCTCTTACAGAAACCATTACATAACATAAAAATCCATATTTTTCTTCTTTGTATTACTTTCAGTTCCATCTTACCAGCAGACAACCTTCCATTAGTGTGTCGAGTATTCCGTCTGTGTTTGTGCATTATTCCATTTTAATACCAAGACTTGATACTTCATACATCACCAGAATAGTAACTCATTTATCATAATTACTTCATTTCCAGAACTCCATAGAACAGCACAGATCAACCTAGCTGTAATGTGATGCTTGTTTCATTGTGTATGAGCACGTGTGCGTATTTGTCTCTCTGTATTATTAGAAAATTATGCAATTATGCACTTTGTATTTGTACACAGTGTAAACGCGATTATTTGGTGGTGACCGGATTCTTTTCAGCCTTCAGTTGCTTTCACAGAGCTTGTTCACTCAGCAGCCTGGAGTTCATGACCTTGCATTGTACAGCATTTAATAGATAATAAGGCCCAACTACTTCATCATGATGAAATCACTTAGAAATCACACTTGACTGTCTGTAACTATGTGTTTCACCTTGAAACTAATTACTCCTCTCTAAATCTATGATTATCTGATTAGTTTAATGTGTTGTCTAGCTGCTGATTGCTCCCAGTTACAATTTTCTGTTCACAAACTACAGAAGAAGAATTAACTCGAAACATCTCGGGAATTTCAAAAGCCTGACGTCGTCTCACAAAGCAAATTAGACGTGGTTTCCTCTTAAAATGAATCAGAAAATAACCCAATGACCGTCCACATTATTCACAGTCCAGAGACCAGTGTGGCTCCTCCTGTTGAAGCTTAATTGAGCACCGCGGGAATGCTTCTTTTTACTGAATGATGAAACAGGAATTTGACTTCTCCTTAGACAATAGAGCACCAGTGTCTGTATCCCATTTGAAGCAGAAAGGGGCAGAATAATGCAAATTTTGCATGCAAGCATATATGTGTGTGTGTGTGTCTGTGTGTGTTTGTGTGCGCGCCGGCCGGGTCGATACAGCTCTAGATTCTGGGGTCTGAGATCATTTCTCAGCGCTGCGTATTTTCCGTCTAGGAGGCTAATGGCAGTCTCTTAGGCTTTATGATTTATCAAACAGAAAAGGTCACTACGGCAAGCTGCAATTAATTCTGTCTGCTTTTATTTGGTGCTTCTCAGGAGTGCTTGCTCCATTTATGACACATGTCATTACATGGCCTGTCTTCAGGATGGGAGCACAGGAGGGTATTTATATAAAATTACGCAGTTCTGTATTGGGCCTCGCTGTTCCTAATGCTCAGGTGCTTCAGCTACGATGAATGATATGCCGAGCCCTAATTCGGTAAACATAAAACAGAGCAGAGAAAAGAAACAGTCAAAAGAAGGTGTTTGGTCAACGGGAAACAAGAGGAGTCAAAGGGCATCCTAACCGATCTGTGTTTCTGGACTTGAAATGGAATTCTTGAGCGTTTCCTTTTAATTAATGTCTGAAAATGCAGGCAGAGTGAAAAGGAATGTTATCTTTAAAAAATCACCAAAATTACATTATTTATAAGAGCCAGAAAGTGTAAAAACAGAAAGAATAGTTGTTGTTTTTTTCACCCTCTGACAATCTTCGAATGAATAATGTGTGACTTGTAGCTCTGATGGGAAACTGAACCAAATATCTGCTTAAATTTTATGTTATGTGATATTTTATCAAATAGCTTAATTCTAAGTGATTAAAAAAAGTTTGCCAAAAATAAGTCTTTTGCTCTGCACTCCTTGGTGCAACTGGCTAAGTGTGGTTCACTCACCTGTGCCAAGCAGTCATGTGACAAAAATCCAGGAACTTTTTGGTTGAACTGCAGACTGTTTACACAGAGCAGATAGAAGACAAGTGTGAAAAAAAAATGTAAATAACAAAACATGCAGAGTCCCATTGTTCTTGGTGTCACATTGAGGACACCTGGAAGGTGTTGTACATGTTGATCCAAGGTTCTTTGCCATTATAACTTTGTTATACTGCGCAAAAGACATTTCTGAGTTCTCTCTCCTTCTGATTGTGCTGTTTCCATAGAGATGCAGAACTTTATATTGCAGTAAAAACACATTCAACAGTGAGTAAAAATGTGACTGAAACAAAAAACTGTGCTTGCGATTCAAAATATTAAGTTGCTGTTTGTCGCTAAATGAGGTAACACAAAAACCTTTTTTTTTTTGTTTTACAGAAAATACTGCAAAACAAGACACTTGAAATCATTTGCATTGTTTACTCTATTGTTTACTTTACTCTCAGCCAGGCTGCAGCACATGTAGCAGAGCATGTATCACAGACAGCGGTGCTGAGTCAAGTAGTGTGTTCACAGTAAGTTGCTTACCTGTTTTTTTAAATACAAAGCTGGAAAGTTTTTCATATAACTCAGTCTTACTATATGCATATATGTAAAGATATTGGCCAATATATCGTCATTTTTGACTCCCTAAAAATCTGAATCGGTCGGGCTCTACTGAGCACATAAGTATTCATGCTAATCAACTGCATAACTGTATAGATATGTTTAATAAAAAGCAATGTAAACCTTGTGGTGGTCATAAAAACATTCGCCAAAATCTTCACAATTCATCCTCTGGGAACAAGGGTTGAATAATTAATTGAATTCAAATCAGAATCACAACTTGAAACAATACAATCAGCAACTAGCAAAGACTGCAGTTTAGAATTTATAGCATGCAGCAAGTCTGATGCAGGATTTACGCTGTTATTTCAGTGGTTTCACAAATCCCTCATCCATTGCAAATCTTTCGCAAAGTGAATATTGAACAGAAGCATGACTTTAAAAAATTATACTGCAAATCAAATTGCAGTACCTGTCAGAAAAATGGCAATAAGATACTTTCTCCAAATCTCTCAGCCCTGCTGGGAGCAATAAGTGTCTGCACAAAGTGTTGTTGTTAATCCGTCCAAAACTTGTTTAGATGTTTCTGTGTAAAGTGGCGGAGCTACCGACTGCCTGACAAACACTGGCCCTCCATCCCCAGAGCCACGCCGGCAGCATGGCTAAAAATGGCACATATTCTGTGGTGAGTACAAAAAATAGATTTATATGTGTATGCACGTAAACACAGTTAAAAAATAAACAAAAGCAACAACTGAACAGCTGCGCTTAGCTAAAATACTGAATAAGTCATGGGAGTTTGTCTCTGTGAGATGGAGAGACTGATGTATTTTTAGGGATAATTCCTCTGTTTAAAGAATCACTTGACTTAAATAAATGTTCATACACAAAAGTCAAGTAAATTAACTGCCTGTTGTGGATTCCCCCCTCAGCAAATCCAGCAGCTTCTTTTCATTCCACTATTCTGTTTTTCTGATGGCAAAGACTTTCCATTTTAGATTAGGCACCTTGCCTTAGGCAGTGTTTATTTTTGTGATGTTTGTGCTGTAGAAATAGCTTGCATAATGGAAAATCTCAAGTTATTTCAATAAGTTTCATAAAGCTAGGTTATAATCCCTCATGATTAATGCCCAAATCATTTTATGTGCCTTTTGGCTGTGTTTGGAACATAAATAGTCTTGCTCCTGCACTTTAAGCATCTCATCAATCTGTCTTGTGAGCTGATAGCCGCATCACTTAGTTCCTATGGAAACTGCAGTGTTAAGAGTTCAAACTTATTGCTATGCAGACCAATCCAATAGTTGGCGAAATGTTTCAATTCTGCAGAACTCCTTGTACAGGTAGACGGTGTTCTTTGTGAAAAATCCTGCTTTTAGGCATAGGGCAGCAGGTCCCAGCCAGCATTTTTCTCTCCCCAAAGATCTAAGAGCTGTGGAATAAATCTGAACTAAACTAAAATGATTCAGATGTTTGATTATTTTACTGGCTTGACCTTTCAGATTCTCTCCAGTCATGGTGACCTTTCCATATGCCAGTAGATGCTGCTCTAAGCCATTGCTCTTAACATATTAAATCCTGACATACACATCGGAGATTCTCATTCACATGACCAAATTTGCTTTTTGTGAGTATGTCAGTGAGATCAGCCTGCACTCGTCAGTGTTGCTCATACAACGGATTCCAGATTCGAGGGAGTTTTCTGGCTGGTTCTTGGTGCTCCGACGCCTCGTCGGCTGCATCAGTACCAGGGCAAGATGTATAGTATGAGAGGAAACGCTGATGGTGCCTGGTCTTTATTTTTAGAGTCAATCTCCTGTTGGTGCTCAGTCTTAGCGAGGAGGCGGTGAGTCATATTAAAACCAATGAATGTGAACTGCCAAACCCCCATGGTGTGATAGGAACCTTGCATCTCCCGACCACATTGTTTGGTGGTATTAAAACCTGTCTTATTCCCACCAGATACAATATGTTGCTTTGATTGGTACTGATCTGGCTGTCGGATTCTGCGGTGGTGTTTTTTTGACTCCGGTCGAGGACAGAGTTATTTGGTTTGATTTGGCTTTCTGCATCACAAATTAGTTGGAGCAGGATGTTTGCTGAACACTTCATACACCCACTCAGTCATCAAGCAGCACCTTCTTATTTTCTCTTGTTGAGGCATATTTGCTGCAACTAAGTGGCTGAAAGAAATGCACATTCTGCTGATGTATGTGAACACATTTAACGGTCAGGAATTTTGGAAAGTGTCATTTTAAGCTATTGATTTAAAATAATAATACTAATAATAATAATGGGTGTGGCTACCCATAGAATTATTCTATATTTGGCGTTTATTAGGGATAATTATGCTTTACGTTCTGAAACTACAGTTCCATTTTGTCTGTGTGCAATAGACAGTAATTGCACTGTAATAACTATATATATTTATATATATGTATGTAAAGAGGTCCTGCAAGGTGGCTCGGTGGTTGCCTCGCAGCAAGAAGGTCGCCGGTTCACGTCCTGGTGAGGACACTGGGATCTATCTCCGTGGAGTTTGCATGTTTTCCCCGTGCAGCGTGGGTTCTCTCCCACAGTCCAAAAACATGTTGAGGTTAATTGGTGATTCTAAATTTTCCGTAGGTGTGAATGTTAGTGTGCTTGGTTGTCTGTCTCTAAGTGTAGCCCTGTGATAGACTGGTGACCTGTCCAGGGTGTCTCCTGCCTTCACCCTGAGTCAGCTGGGATAGACTCCAGCCCCCCATGACCCTAGTGAGGATTAAGCTGTGTATAGATAATGGATGGATGGATGAATGTAATGAGGCACAATCAAAAGTATGCAGAACTGGGTATTAGCAGTTCCTTTTTTAAATGTGCACATGTATAAACAACGCTCGCTAAATTATATTGATATAGAAGATAATTTCAAGCCAAGGCAGGGCAAGCTTATTTGTATAGCACATTTTCATAGAGCGTGCTTTACATAATGCATTAAAGTGTTTAAAGGAAATAAAAGCAGCATAAAAAACATTAAAATGCAAATTAGAAGAAGAAAAATAAAAGATGTTAAAGCTCACGCAGAGACGAGTTTAAATCAGAGTTTATAGAAGAAGTCAGAGTGGCATATTAATTAAAAGCAGTGGGGAAAAAAAGAACAGTATTTAGATTGAAAATGGCTACAGTTTAGAGGTAGCTAAGTTTAAGGTGAAGTTGATAAAGCGTGAAGATGGAGTTAGAACAACTTTTATCTTGGTTGATGGATGTTTATTCATATTGGACACCTGACGTCTGACATGTTATTGGACCATGCAGGCCCTGTTCAAACCTGACTTTAACATGCCCCTGAGGTGATCTGATCACGGGTGGACGGCTCTGTGTGCACCAGTTCACTACTGGCACAAGACTGCGTCTTCATGTATGTCCTCTCACTTCCACGCTCTATATGCAAGTAAACGTGCGCACCTCTTGAGAGCAAAGACCAAATGAATGCGTACTTGCTTATGCAGAGGTGGCTGTTGAGTTTTTAACCCTGTGAATCCCAAGCAGTTCCCGTCACACTTTTTACTCACTGTTGACTTATTTCTTTCACTGCAATATAAAGTCTTGCTCCTGAATGGAAACAGCACAACCACGACCAAAATCTGGTTCATGTCAACGGTTTGTTTTTGGCAAATTTTTTAAACGTGAGATGTAGAACAAAGGGATTTTGTAGGAGATATCACATTTTTCTGCTTAGATTTGATCAAGTTTTCTGACGGACCAGCATGTCACATTATAGATGAGAAGTTCTACGGCTATCATTTTGTTGTGAAAGCATCTGTAATTGTACAAGCTATTTCTCATTTTACAAACAAATTTATGTAAAACTGCAGAGCCAATACTTCCTTTTCTGTTAATTGTCACTTAATGTATCTAATGTTAAAAGTACTGTATATTTACAGTGTTAAACTTGACACAGTTTTATGTGTTACAGAAAGAAATGTTCTCTTATGGTGATTGAAAGTTACAAGTTAGACTTTTCTTGTAATTTTATTGATACTTTGGTGAATTTCTAAACTATGTAGAGAAAAATTGCAAGTTCAGACAAAGAGAGGTGAGGCAGAGAGTTAGGATAGTTGGAAAAGATAGAAGTGGGAACAAGCTACAGGCGGGGTGGCTTCAGAGTAGTGACGAGCTGGTGACACAAGAAACACTGACACCGAGGCGACTTGGCAGGGAGCAGGTGGAACTGGTTGGTGTAAATGGGGGGAAGGTGGGAAATGAGGAAGAGATGAGTGGATGGGAGGAAGTTGGGCGACTGGAGCTGGTAGGGAAGTCTTGACGACGGGGTTGTTACATTACAGTCCTTTAAATTCATTCAACGAAAACAAACTGACTTCAGGAACCAGTAAAAGTCTTATTTTACTCCTACTGCCCCCCTGAGATGTTCATCACATGCTGCTCACTGCACGCTTTACAGTTTTGACGTCTCCACTAGAGAGGTAACAGATATGAGGGTTCAGAGATCACATGACATGATGCACGTCTGAACACCAGGCAGTTCAGCATCTTGCATCTTTCCTTGTTTTATGAATATGGCTGAACTTCAGGTCACAGAGCGAGAAAAATCATTTCAGATTGTCAAGTTCCCATGTCCCTTAACCTCATCCCCTCCAGCAGTGGCCAAAAAAATAAAAAAAACACAAACAGGCAGTAGAAAAACATCAAATCAATATTCTGATATAAATAAATTACAGGAAAGATGGACCAGTTGCATTTTTTGTAGTTTAGTCTAATAATGGTTGACGTACTTTCTGAACTTTTTTCGCCTTCAGATCATCCAGCCAGCAGTTAGGAGGAGGGTTTGATGATTATTTAGAATGAGGCATCTTGCTCGAAGCAAAGACACGTCTGCAACATCAACCTAAGCTTCAGAAAGATTCAAATCACTACAGTTTGTAGTTTCACACTAAAAAGCCAGAAAAAGTTTTCCAAAGATTTGATCCCAGAATTAATTCCAGTTTGGACAAAATGAACAAACATGGTTTTCTGGACAGTTTGCATTCAGTAAGTGAACTTACATGAGTCTGTAATGTTCTGGATGAGGGATTTGCAAGCTCTGAGGTATTTTCTTTTATAGTATGTGCACACTGTCTAAACTTAAATTCCTCACAGAGTGCTTTTACTCAAACCGGAGTGATTAATTTATTAATCTGAGCTGGTTATGCAACAATTTGTCACCGCTGATTGAAATTTCACGGAGCGGTTAGAAAACACTTCACAGTAGCTCAAACTCTGGTAATTAAGCAGCCGGCACAGTGAGCAGCCTTTCACGGAAAAAAGATGTGTTAGTTTTTAAGACTTGGCTTGTGACAGAAAATGCTTTAGTTAAACTGTTGGAGGAAACTGAATCGGAGGGATGCATGTGCTGAAAACGAATTATTTGAAGTTTTGGACCAGAGATCATTTCAGAAGACGTTTAAAAAAAACCCCAAAGAAAACGTAGGCTGCTGCAATTTTAAACAGCCTGCTTTCATTTTTAATTAATTAAAACATTTTTTGAAAGAGGGCTGCAGGGTGGCGCAGTTGGTTAGCACTGTTGCCTCGCAGCAAGAAGGTCGCCGGTTTGCGTGGGAGCACCGGGATCTTTCTGTGTGCAGTTTGCATGTTCTCCCCGTGCAGTATGAGTTCTCTCCTGGTTCTCCGGCTTCCTCCCACACAGTCCAGAAACATGTTGAGGTTAATTGGTGATTCTAAATTGTCAGTAGGTGTGAATGTGAGTGTGCTTGGTTGTCTGTCTCTAAGTGTAGCCCTGTGATAGACTGG
>NW_007577733.1:623794-632971 GCF_000690725.1 Stegastes partitus | reverse complement strand
ATTTGTTTCTAAACACATTATTATTCATACCAGGTAATAATTGTAAACTTAAACCATTTCATTGTTTCTCATTTTTTTTCAATTTTTGGTGAAAGATTTTTAGCTAAAGCCTAGAAATCATGGCTCAGTGATGCACTGGAGCCACAGTTAGCATGACCCCTCCCCCAAACAATATAACCTCATACAAACTAGAACCCAACAACATCAGTTCTTCTGCTCAATCATGAATTACTACACCTACACACCCACAGTTTCTTTAATAGCTATGCAATTGCATCTTCCCTCGATGCCAGAGTTAGAACAGACAGCAGAACCGCTCTGTCTCCTTATTTAAGTTTCCTAAGACTGATGTGATGAAAAAGAGGGACTGATTTGAGATCCGAGCATCATTTTACACCAGGTAGTTTAGCAAACTGTCATCACTGGGATTCATGGATAATCTGCTGTTACTGGCGAGTGAGGCTGAACTGAATGTCTCCCTCCTGGTCTTCATCCTCCAGTTTCACATTCATCAGTACATGCACATCAGCAAGTGTGGGTTCCCTTGTCTGCTTAGTTTATTATAGTAGGCAGGTCCGTCTCAAAGTAATGAAAAAGCTCAACATCTACAGTGTGATTTCACTTTGAACCTGATCTGTTTGCACGGTTAGTGTAGGCCATTTGGGGCTGGTCTAAAAGATGTCAATCAGTGGACACACCCACAGTGTTTTAGAACAGAGACTGCTGCTCATTTTTTCATGATTTTTGAATTTTGAAACCAAATTTTCCACACTTTGTCATTCTTTTTAATCATTAAGATTCGTCGGGGTGGTTAATAACAGTCCTATGTGATTCGAACACTTTCTTTAATTGCTTTACTTGGACTTTGATATGGTGTTTAATCTATTCTGTGCTTTTTTAAGGAGTTATGTTCTGGAACTTTTTGACTAGCAGTGATTAATAGGAATGTTTCACTCTGCTCTGCTGTAACCCTGAACTTTATGTCGTACTGTTTCGCATTTATAAGCATCTTGTGCACATTGTAGTGATAAGCTCATCCAGAAACACTTAAAATGTTGATATACCAGGTACTTACTGCCTCAGACTGCTTTTTGTGGGTGACTATGCACGGCAGTAAGCATGATCAGTGCAGTACAGTAAAGCCAATGAGTCTGTGTTACCTTATTTGACTGTAATCACGTGATTTCCTTGTTATTTTCGACCATTTGATGAACAAAAACGTCTATTACGCTTGAATAAATGAAACCCCAACATAACAAAACTGATTAAAAACTGTAGTAGCTATTTCAGTCCCAGTTCTTATCATTTTGGCTCTGGTGATTTTCCTTTGGGAATGGATAAAACCTCTTTGGGAGGGTGCCAGCGGTTCCTCAGTGCAGGAAAAACCCTGCATATAGCTGCGTAAACCGACACGGTAGTCTGATATAAACCGTTTAATAAATGTCTGCTGAGCGTTACCTGCTAAGCACCTCTTGGCTCTACCTTGATACTTGACAGACAGATACGTGGATTTGATCCTCTCACCTAACACCATACGAGAATAACAATAAGTATGTTTCAGAAATGTCAAGTTGTTTTGCATCAGCGACACCAAAACCATGCAAAGAGAAAGAAAGCTGCAAAGAATCAAAGAGAGAAATGCAGGACAAAAATTAACATGTGCCTTCGCCTTTAGAAGGTTTAATTTGTGTCATAAGTGAGCTGCAAGTGTCGCTGACAATTGTTCGTTTTGAAAAGTGCTGCTCAAGCCATAACAGAAAAATAAGTTCATTACATGTCTGCACATGACTACAGTCTACACTTTTGAAGTTATATTAATGGTTCAGGACAAAAATACACCTGTAGCATCAACTTACTGACATGTGCTAATGATTGTTCTCTCAATTAAACGCAGACAGCTGCGATGCCGCCCAGGTCTCTAACAAACTTCTCGAAGATGTGACACTTGCTTTTAGTTCTTTGTAGTAACCTTTTTGTTCTTCATTAAAGTCTGTTTTTAGATTTAGATTAGAACTACAGATCTTGTTTTCCTCATTCCTTTTTTTCTCTAAGCTTAAACCTTTTCCTTCTGTTACATTAATTTCGTCATTTGTTCTATTTTCTTTTCTTGACGTCTTACATAAAGAATTTTGAAAGCTGAGATGTGCTGTATTTGTGCCTGCATCATAGAGCTGCGACTAAGGATTTTTCATGGTTGATTAATCTGTCGGCTATTTTCTTGATTTGTTAATTTGTTGTTTTTTGTTGTCCGTAAAAGATCAGAAAATGGTTGAAAAAAAAAAAAAAGACATGTAGCGTTTGCCAAAAGCGTTTGTCAAGAGTCAAAAATCAAGAGTGAAGAAACCAGAAAATATTAAAATTTAAGAAGGTAGAACTTTTGTTTTTCCTTAAAAAATCCTCAGTCCACTTAATGGATTGTCATAATGGTTGGAATAAATAGTTTATTTAAAAGTTGACGAGTGATGAATTAATGGTTGCAGCTTTACTACCTCGTCTTGCACATGAACCCGCATGGACTTTCTGAACGTTGACACAGTGAGCCCTGATCGGGTCAAACTGGACTTTTTCCCATCACGTGATGGTGCAACCTTCTGAGCCCAGTTACTGGTCAAGACAAAGCATTCAATCTCAACTCGGTGTCTAATAGGAGGAACAAAGTGAACACTTCAGAGAGTCATTTGTTCTTAGATCTCAGTCTATATGCAAATGAGCCTGACAAATAAAAGACACCAACTTTCGATCGCTGCATAGATCAATCACCGATGTTTAATCAGCTGAGTGTTGCGGAGCTGCAGAAAGATGGATGGATAGATGACAATTTGAAGCAGGTGCTGAGGGAGGAAGGCAGTGACCTCAGCAGCACCTGGCTGTTTATCTACAGCTATCTTGGATGCCATTATTCTGAATGCCAGCCGCGGCTTCGCTGCGTACTCCAGAGTCTGATTGCGTCTTCCATAGATACGGCCTCAACATCAAAACTTATCTCTGGGATTCAGACTGGCAGCCCTTATCCCTGTACTCTTTCATGCTCTTATTCAACACACAAGAGATTTGGCAAGACTTGTTTCACTCTTTAATATGGACCTGAGAGGAAATTCAAAGAAATAGGCTGGTGTCTTTTTTTTGTTGCTCATCATTTGTGTGAGGGCTAGTTTGTGCCCAAGTGTGCATCATCTGTGGAAGGAGAAGAAAGAAGAAAAGGATACAAAGAAAAGACCAAGGGACAATCCTGGAATTATGCTGCTCGGGAGAAGAGCAAGTGTTGCTTCCTGCATGTGGGACTGCATGTGTCGTGTCTCGTTAGGCTAAAAGGCAGTTAGGAGCGTATGCATGCGAGTGTTGGCGTGAGGGAGCTCATCTGCATCATGGAGAGCCCGAGGCGGCCCAGGTGAAGGATAGTATTTAAAATGAGGACGTCTTGGAGGTGACGGCAAAATGAGTTGCACTGTTGCAGATATTAGTTATTATTACACGCAGCATACACACTCACGCATTTATACACTTCTAATTACATTTGGATTAGTTCTCCACTTCAGAGAACAGCTGAAAAACACAATGCCACTTTCCATTATTATGGAAATGATTTGGATGTTTGGATCCATATTTCATAGTCTGGTGGATGGATGCAGTGGAAATGAATGCAGCAAATGAAGAATAAGGCTGTAGTTGGCAGACATTCACTAACAGCAGTTTGCTCATTTTTTATTTTTTTTTTATAACTGAGTGAGGCACCATATCGAGCTGTACTCATTGTCCCAAGACTTAATTTATTGAAGTGTGACTGAGAGAAGTGGTCGCAACACTCAGCAGGAAGTTGTTGGACAAAGAAGCAAACTCCAGTAATTCTTTATTATTGGCTCATTATAGTCCCATAGAAATAGTTGAATAAGAGGAGCATGGGATGCACACCAACCAAGCAACTGGGGGTTTTTAAAGCCAAATTTACTCAGGAACAACCTCAAAACAACAAATTCCACGCCTTGAAAGGATAAAAATGAAATAAAATCCAGAGTTTTGTAAGAATTGTTGGTCTGGCACAGAGCTATTCGGTTCACTCAAGGCCAAAAATGAAGCCTCAGTATTGACATGAAGAGGATAACTGCTCAAGCTCTTAAATGTTTTGTGTTCAATGTGGACCTTTTTTGTGTTCGTCAGTGTAAAATACTTCAGGTGAGAAGATATTAAGAGCGTCAGATACTGCAAACATCTGAAATAAAGAACAGTGCACGCAAAATGGTAAATACGCACACTTGTGAAATGGAAATGTCAAATTATGTAGCCCTGCAGGAATAGAAGTATTTGACTGGACTCACCCTGTCCGGTCTCTCTTGGACGGCTCATGCCACAGGGCTGAAAGGTGTTGGACTCCAGCCAGTTTTTAAATTCAGATTCTGTCAGAAAAATGCTCATTTCATTGTTTTATGTATGAATAGCTGACCAGACTTTTTTCCCCCCCATTTCCAAACACTCATGGGTCATGGAAAATTATCAGATCGATCTGTGTTCTTTTGATAGGGCTTAGTCACAGTCCACTAAAGCAGGCTGTAGTACATCATGTTGCAGTTTAAGGTGTTTAAACTGCCCTTGAGAACCAGTCTTCCCAGCTAGTCTCAGAATAAGAGATGTTTTTGCATTCTCATTATTAAAATAGGCTTTTTTGAAGGGGCAATATGTGAGATTTTGAATGCAAATATTGCTTTTTATATAGTAGCAAGCAACCAGCTGCTATGTAGAGATAAGGTGGAGTGATGTTGTCTTCAGCAGGTAATGAATTCACGTCCCTTCTGTGTGTGTTGACCTTGTGTGTTCTATGATTTGGCAGCATGTCCAGCAGCATGTGCATGTTAGTGCACGTGAGTTCCTCCCTTTGAAACTGTTGGCAAGAACTGTTGGCAAAAAAGTGCAGAACGGAGTGTTCAGCTGATTTCCTTAAGCACAAAAAGTTTTGAAAACATTGTATTTTATTTATGATATTTACCTATTTTCTGTGCACTTGCTTAATTTAAGCTCAGTGTGGGTGTTCCTGCTGCTGCTTCTTCGCTCATGTCTGTTTTGCTCTGATCTTGATGTGTCTGGTTCCACAAAGAGGCAATCCTTGATGCTGAAAAATGTCAGTTTCTCAAATGACCACTGGAGGCTGGCTCCAATAGTGAGTCAATCCCTGTAGACCTACACATTAAAATGTTCAACTTTACAGCAGAAACATGTTTACAGTCTAGTACAAAAAACAGATTTGGTCTCTACAGCTAATTTCCCCTTTCATGATAACTGTGTGGGGAGAGGAGTTTTAAATAATTTACTGATTCAGATTGTATTAGAGCGTATTGTATGAGGCTGCTTTGACAAATAGGTGGGTGCTGTAATAGGACCGGAGACATTTGCATGACCTGCCTCAGCTTAACTCCTGCTCCATCTGTTTATTCATTTTCAGATCAGCTGTTAGTAGACAGGCACTGCTGCTGCTCTTTAAAAAAGGAAAACATATTGGCAACATCACGGAGGGTTCATCCATCTTTTTACACTGCAAATGGTTTCTCCTCATGCATGGACTGAAGTGGACCTGGTCTGTCCACTGGCTAGCTGTAAAATGTGTAGACACACAGAGCTGACTCCTTAAGGACATTCAGTGTATTTTACTATGCTAGCACAGGATAATGGTCATGGCTGGATTATTTTTGTCGGCACCTGTGTACACAAGCACTCATGAATGTGGCTGCTTGTTTCCAACTAAGATTGTTGTGCTCCAGTGATATCCACTGGTTCTGACTACAGAACATTTAAGGTAGACAATGGACTCCAACAGGGTTTATGGACAGAATATAAAGACGCAGGTCTTAACATCTTAAGAGTGTTTAAATGGTGACACACAGGGAGCATTTCGCCTGTTTGTATACAATGCCGTCCTTAGTTTTGGATTCTGGTGAAGGCATTGATTTATAGAAAACAATTCATAGTCATTGTAAGGGATTTGCTATAAACGGCATCCGTTAGATTAAAGAATTGTAATTTCAATTACAATGCATGTATGTTAAGTTTTTACATTTTTAATACAGAAAATCTGCTTCTAAATGCATCATGTAATAATTAGAATAAAATGTAATAACTTGCTACAATATGCACAGAAGGCATTTCATTATTCATGCCACACTTTTATCACATTACAGGCAGCTTATGACCTTATCAGGTTTCATTATCCACAGTTATTACTGTTAGTTATCAGTATTCCCAGCTGACCTTTGGGCAATTGGGACTATGCAGGATTAAAGGAGCCTTTAGCTGCTCTGTTTTCCCTTTTGCCACCACAACCCTGAACAAGGGAATTGACGTGATCACCTGTCTCGCCAACACTAATTTAATGCCATTTTCATCTATAATTTTCATCTGATATCTAATGATTGTTTCTGATTAATTTACTGTTATCATTTTTTATAATCAGCTGCAATATTCATCCTGTTGCATGTGACTCCTGAACACTTCTCTTGCTCAGAGAGACTCATCACCTTCCATGCACACTCTGTCTGACAGCCACAAATGGCGAGGGCAGCATTATTACCGTCATGGACTCTTAGAAAATGTAAAGGTCATCTCCTGTATTGAAGGTGCAAATTAATTTTCTTTTAGAGGCGTCCGGTCCCTCTCCTTTAAATCCCATCCTGTTTATGTGTTAATGTGTCACATCATGACCTGTATTTTCCCTTTTTTTTCTACACTACACAGCCTTTGAACTCTAAATGTTGACTTGGAGAGATGTTTTTTTAAATATATTTTTTTAATGATCTTGTACTTCTACATAGTTGATATGTCAAGGGAAGATAAAACTGAGGGAATCAGAGGATTTTGGGCAGCTTTTAGGGCAGAGTAAAGAGTCTGTTCAACTTGGTGTGAGCGTGGTGGAGCAGAGTGGAGAATAGATGATTAAATGAACTGTTTGACCCGATGGGCAACACTTGGGCAGCAAATGAAATAAAAACTGTCAGAGGAAAAAGTGTTATTTTAAGCATTTGTATTCCTAGTGAATACAATAGCAGCCACAGCTCAGGGCTGCAGTATTTGAGATTTTAACTCACAAGTTCAGCACATTTCAATTTTCACCTGATGACTTTTTCACTTCACTCGCCACACTTCTTTGTTTCTTCAGTTCTTTATTCATTGTTTCCAGAACAGGTCTTTATTTTGGTGGATATAATAAAATGAGCACAGCCTGTTCATGTGGCTGATTATTGAACATTGTACTTAACCTGTCAGCAATCAGCCACGTTGGATATTCACTACGAATAACCGTCTTGACGAAAGCTTTTACTGCTGACGTGATTGAATGGCATGCAGTGCCTTCTACTGAATTAGCTTTACTACCCACTGATCCTCATCTAGAAAATTCCTTAGCATGCGTCCTTGCTACTAATCATATTTTGTTGACAACCACTTCATCAATGACGTGAGGTGCTTCCAATGAACTTAAACATGGATATAAATGTGTTTCCATGGTAACGGCAGAGTCTAAAACATTTCTTCTTAATCCTCACTTCTTATCCACTTCATTTCAACCCACACTTTTTTTTTTTTTTCCCTTGCCGAGGCTCCTTGTTATTGCTCGAAGAGGCAGCTGTGTGTTGGGGAGGGCGGTGTGGAGCGTGGGGAGGCATAAAGGAACAGGGGGAGGGTGATATGAGGTCTTGAGTAGGGGTGCGTGTGCCCTTATCAAAGTCTTGTCGCGTTCCTAGTGAGAAAGCAGTGGAGATGAAGCTCAGATGGTGGTGAGCGCTCCCCATGTGGCCTTTTCATTTCACCCCCTCCTCTTCTCCCTGTTTCCTCCTCCCAGCGGTCCGTGAGTAATGAGCCTTAGGCAAGGCTGGCTAATTAGACCTGACATCACACCATAACTTACTCTCCATGGCTCCTTTGGACAATTTTTGACCTGTGTAGATATTCATAGAGACACAAACACATACATACGAACTTAACACGCACATAAATGCACGCTCATTCACAAAGGTAATGCACGCACAAAAACATCTTCTTGTGTTTCTGTGACCCCGTCAGGCTCCGTGCTGCACTCATGTGAGTGTTCAACCTGTAAACGTCTTCGCTTATCCATATTAAGTCTTAACATCCATACAAGACACCCAGAGAGGGCCATGGGTGGGAACGAGGCAGGGTGAATGTCAGAGCAAAACAGCATGTCTCAAGGCACAGCCATACTCAGAAAGAGCTAATTTGGTCAACTACTTTGCTGTTCGAAACAGTTGGAAAACAAACGTGTTTCTTCTATATGGCCACAAATGGGGACAGCATTGTATATTTTTAGCCCGTCTCTCCTGCAAGGTGTTCAGTGTTGCGCCCAGTTGTTCACACAAAAAGTGACAGAAATGGTTGTGGGAAGAATAAAAAATAAGAAGGTTTTGAAATACCTTCTCACGTCTGCACACCTGACTTGTCCCTGTATGGAGCAGTGGTGAACGTTGGATTGTCATTTTCAGAAAGTTACAGACATTGCTGGATGAAGTTCTTGCAGTTTCGATGTTGGGAAGTTGTGTGTGTGTAACAGAAAGGGTCAGATAACCTTCGACCATCTGACAAGCCCTTCTGCTGGAGTACACTGGTACCTGTAAGGGAGGTTACTATTATGACTAAATGCTGCTTAATGGTTTCTGCATCCACGAGGGTACATATCATGTAAATTTTATAATCTGCCCAAATCCTTGAGGGTCCACGAGCACTGTCCACATTACAAGAGTGCCAACTGCGCATGTACCAGAAAAACAAGTGGGGCTTTAAACAAATGTCTGGTATGAGGACAGAGTGTACAAGAACATTCTCAGCCATCCACACATTTATTATTCATCATTAAAATAGTTGTAATGGAAGTCGTTGCTGGCACACTTTGATTTGTTCATGCTTTCCATCGACAGAGCCCAGACACTGTGGGAAGCTCTAAATTCTCCAGATATCCTGTGCTGTGTCCGCTCGCTGTGCTCGACACACCTAAGTAATATGTAGTGATACAGTACTGCAGCCCAGTCTGTAAGCAGCTGGTATATTGTGTAAAAACTCCTCTGGGTGTTTTTCTATGTTCGACATGAGAGACAATACGACAGTCGACCCAGTTCTATTGTATGAGCAAAGCCACGTGTGCTTATCTGCCTGCGTTCACGGACGTGCAAAGCATGAATTAGTCTA
>NW_007577733.1:542942-623143 GCF_000690725.1 Stegastes partitus | reverse complement strand
AGTTTTTTATACATAGCATAAAGGTAAAAACGATATATGCAGTGTTATCTTCATTTTAGATGTCAAAGGGGTTTTGTGGCTCCCAGTGTTTTCTTTTCCGTGGGAAACGTGTCCAAATGGCTCTTTGAGTGTTTAAGGTTGCCGACCCCTGGTCTAGACCAAGTGGGAACCTGCACTTTGCTTCTGGCAGAATAACTGCAGTTTCTCAAATAGCCATTTGAAGCTGACTGAAATATGCATCCATCCATCCATTCATCCATCCATCCATTATATATACACTGCTTAATCCTCACTAGGGTCGCGGGGGGCTGGAGCCTATACCAGCTGACAGGTCACCAGTCTATTGCAGGGCTACACTTAGAGACAGACAACCAAGCACACTCACATTCACATCTAGGGATAATTTAGAATCACCAATTAACCTCAACATGTTTTTGGACTGTGGGAGGAAGCCGGAGAACCCGAAGAGAACCCATGCTGAACATGCAAACTCCACACAGAAACATCCCGAGCGCCCTAACTGGGATGCAAACCGGGGCTCTTCTAACTGCGAGGTGATGGTGCTGACCACCGAACCACCCTGCAGTTAGTTGACTGAAATATAAGTAAATCAAATCTCCAGAATACCACGAAAAATATCCAACTTTAGAGTAGAAATAAGCATGTTTAGAGCGTAGTTCTGGTCGCTATAGATGATTTCTCACAATGACACCGACCTTCAAAACTGCTCTTCAGGAAACCCGTGGTTGAAGTCATGGAGACCTCATACATCTTTATGCACAGTGCAGGCTGGAATGTCACAATGTATGCCCGATGACAGTTGGGGTTACTCTGAAATTTAATTTAGCAACAGCAGCAAATCAAAAAAAATTCACTTTTCTGGTGAAATATCTAAACATTACAATGTACAATTTCATTTAGCAGACGCTTTTATCCCAAGTGACATACATACACCTGTGAGCAGATCACACTCAAGGTGCCTGCCTGCCATTAGGAGCAACTTCAGGTTCAGTGTCTTGCCCAAGGACACTTTGACTATGGAGGGGCGGCGGATCAAACCGCCAACCTTGCGATTAGGGGACAACCCACTCTGCCACCTGAGCCACAGCCACAGCCAACGGATGATTGATATAATCAATTCATCAGACTTTTTCTCTTTGGTCACTGTAAGTTTCACCTGAACAGACATCTGCTGCATGTTGTGATGCTGCTAGTTAGCAAATGTTAGCATGCTAACACACTAAACTATGTGTGAATCTTAGCATGCTGATTTCAGCATTCAGTGCAAAGCACTGCTGTGCCTTTCTCAGCTTGTTTATCAGTCTGAATCTAGCATGATTTGAAAGGCAATCTGAGGACACAGATGTTAGACAGAGTGGGATGCGGGTTGTATCCACTGCTGTTAGAGTGGCATACAGCGAGAGAGCAGCAGGGTTACAAGTCAAGTGGGCTCACTCTTCACTTAGTTCACATGTAGGCGAAAGGTAACCAAAGTGTTCAGCTTGCAGTAAAGAGGGCAGAGTTGTTGTGACAGGCTGTGACGTTTATTTAAATGAGCCAATGTGATGCCTGCTATAGACGTGTGCTGGGAGCTGACTGTGGGACTCCCAACATGATTATTAGCATCGCTGCACACAGCTGTTTGAGTTAGGTGATGTTCCTCTAAAGCAGATCCTCTTATCTATATTGCCGCTTAATGGCTCCTGATTTATTCTGTAATAAATGTGAATGATCCACAGCAGTGCTTTGATGCACACCATCCCTGCTGTTGTAATACTTATATTTCGGAGTCCAATCCAAACCATTACAATTAAAGGGTGATTACTGAGGATTATTTTGGAAACTGTTTGGCAGTCACAGTTTTTTTCCCCTTTCCACACGAAGCCAACCATTCACATCAGGAAGTAGCAATATTATAAGTGTTTTTATTACCAGTGAAACTTAAATCAAGATGGCAGGTTGATTCCTGTATAGAAATTCAAGTCGTGCTTTTTCTGAAGTGGTCTGAAATATGGTCTTGTGAGCCACACACCATTCAGTACACATTTACATCACTGCTGCTAAGTGAGAAATTGCACCTCTAGAGGCAAACAAAAACAAGATTTTCAGCTGCTGTAAAGTTGCATTCTTGTGTTTGTACTTGTTCCAAATGACCACCCTTGAAGGCAGAGTGACCACCACAGAGAGGGCAATAATCTTTAAATGTGGGGAAAAGCATAAGGTTATGTCTATTAAATATTAAAGGGGCATGCTGCGAGGGCTGTTGCTAACTGTAGTGTTAAAAAAATCTTTGGTCATTGATTAAACCTCTAAAAAACATATCTCTCTGCATTAAAGTTACATATTTGGAAACTGCTTCGATGTAGCTCTAAATCGTTGATTCCTATGTGCAGCTCTATTAAGTCCCCAACTTTATCTCTGTACACCCGTCTACGATTTGCTGCAGCTCCAGCATACCAGTTCACCTACAGCTCTGCTCAAACACTACAAAGCAATGTGCACGACACAATGTTGTAATATGGAGTAATTCTGCCATACATGTGTGAACTCTTCCCAAGAAGAATAACGACAAAGTTGATAGGATTGTTTCCTTTGATTTGTTACATATAAAACCACAGAAGTCATTGGTACACTGCAGTTTCAAGGTGGAAAAGCTCATCCATGGTGTTGACTGCTTATTTCATTCATGAAATGTCTTTCAGCAATTAAAAGATGCTGCATGGACATGTTAACAAGGTACAAAACTTTGCTTTCACAACAGTTTGTCTTACCTCATGAAAACATCCATTATCCATCCATTATCTATACACCGCTTAATCCTCACTAGAATCATGGGAGGCTGGAGTCTATCCCAGCTGACTTAGGGTGAAGGCAGGGGACACCCTGGACAGGTCACCAGTCTATCACAGGGCTACACTTAGAGACAGACAACCAAGCACCCTCACATTCACACCTACGGACAATTTAGAATCACCAGCTAACCTCAACATGTTTTTGGAGTTGTGGGAGGAAGTCATCAACTCCACTCAGAAAGATCCTGACTAAATTTCAGATTGCAATCCCTTGCAGTGCTGAAAATAGTAATCCCATTACTGTAACCTTTTACAAAGTAATTTATTACTGTCCAGCCAACGCTGCTGTCAGCAAACTGACATTTCAGTGGACCGACAATGTTTATTTGGCATTGCAATATCAAAATAAGAGACTGTGGCAGGCAGCCTAAACCAATTTTCAAAAATGGAATTGTCAATTTTATTTTCTACAAATAGAAGCTCATCATCAAAATATTCGATGATTACATAAAATTAGACACATAGCAGCTTCAATAGCAAAACACAGAGTGCTTATTTTACATAATCTGCTGATTTGTGTGTTTCTTATTCATCACAGACAGATATATTGTTCTATAAAAAAAAAAAAACTTTGCTGACATCAGAAATAGTAATGAGCACATTTCTTTTTTGTTTTTAAGAACTGTGAAAAGTTGCTCTGTTGCTGTCATTATAAGGTTCGTTAAACAAAAGCTTAAATTTGTTCTTTGATTAAGTCAGTAAATTTTAATTGAAAAACAGTTTATATGTTTGCTGTAATTTCTTTGCTTTCACTGAGGATGTAGGGATCAGATGTAGTGGTCTCTTTGCAACTCAGGACTGAGATGCTGGTGTCTGTTTTTAAAAAATGTGTTTTTGTTGAAGGAGTCGTTTGGTTCTTTCTGTGCTCGCCAAATGGTAAACAGCCATGTCTAAGCGGAGAATTATAAGACGCTGAAGCATCACGTTGTATGCTCTGCATTACACAAAAACCCTCTCCATGATATCTGTGACCTCTCTTCTGCTGGCTGCCGATGCCTGACTGTTACAACTATTGATTTGTAGAGCAGGGAGTAAATCACTGGTATGAGCAGTAAATCTCTGTAAAAATGCTTTTCAGCTTCGAATCTTAAATGCGCACACAACTGGTCTCTGCAAGAACAGTGTGACTTAGCACAGTGAGTACATGAGGTTGTAGCTAATGGGGAGTAAAGGGCAGGTCAGAAAGCAAGTGTGTGAGAGTGTATGTGTGAGGTGTCCCTGTGACTTTGTTCTGTTAGTGTTTGAGGATAATTGATCTGTATTGAGCTTCAGCAATGCAGTCCATTCTTCCCTCAGAAAAGAGTATCTAATGAGTGCGACAGGGGCCATCACATAGCCATTGATTTCTGCTGTGTTGGCTTCAAAGCTGCAATCAAGACAGCGAAGAGGAAAGCTGTGAAGAAGACACCTACGGCAGCATCTGCTGCTCCAGGCTGCCGAGAAAGGAGGCAGAGAGTTTTGGTTTAGATGGGGAGAAAGAGGCGAGAGTGGGGGTGGCTTCTGCTCCCAGTGATAAAAGTGCATCTCCTGTGGCCTTTATCAGTGCAAGAGGCTGACACCTGATTGAATAATGTGCTTGTTTGTTGGTGCTCGGTGGCTGCGCTGGCTGCCAGAGCTTGTGGCAGTTTATACGTGTGTTTGCATATTTGCATGTATCTACAGCACAAAGCGATAGAGGGGTAGTTTGTCGCTTGTGCTTGTTTGCATAGCGGTTTTGTTTGTGTGTGTGCATGTGTGAGCGCTCGGTTTGCTGTGTAAAAGCTCCCTACTCTGAAGGATTTCCAAGCACAGCTCAGCCATGGTCATCTCTATAGCAACTCTGTTCCTGTCAGAGCTCCACGATATGCTGAATATAATTAAATTGTGGCATGTAGGAGGGGAGAAATTCAAGTGTTTTTAAATGAAACTAAATGTTCTAATTACATCTTATGCTTTTAATTACAACAGGGGGGATTTAATTAGTGGGAGAGGCGTCCCAGTCTGTGCCATCCAGAGGGAATGCTCTGTATAACTTGAAAGCAATTTGTTCCTGCTCTTCCTTCATTCCTCAACCCTGGAACAACTCTGATAGCGCAATGAAATTAATGTTTGGAATAAATGTTGGTGGAATTTAATAAAGGCGACCTCTCTTTCGTTCCGCCTCTCTCTCTATCTTCATCCATTTCTCTTTCTTACGCGCACTTCATTTATATCGCTTCGCCACATCCACCAACCAGAACACACACACACACATCTTCCTCTTCACTCTCGGTCAATACGTCAAAATGTGACATTAGGTTTGCGGATGCCTGCTTCACTTCACAGATTAGTCTCTTTGCTGTGTGAAAACGACAAGGCATTGTTCAGCATTTTTTTAGCCTCAAGTGAAGATGAGTTTGGAGTTCAATTTTCATAAGCGCCAAACCCTGACATCTCACAGAGCTGTGAATGAGCAATAGCAGCCTATGGGGATTTGCCAGGCAATGAGGGGCTGCAGTCTGCTCAGTGCAGTGCTGCCTATTTACAAAAAAAAAAAAAAAAAAAAAAAGCTTGCTCGCTGGTTTATTGAGACCTTTGAAGTGAGATATAGTGGCTCATCAAATATGAATGCCGTACTCCTGCTGCAGTAGAATTGCATTTGTCATTAGGAAATTAAAGTTAATTTACAGCTTGCTCATTTGCTCTGCTGGGATGTGACACTGGGATTTGCTCCAGGAGAACCGATCAACTGGCAAACATCTTGAACGGGGAAGAGAAAAGAAACAAAAGATACTCAGCACATGGCTGCAGGGCGTCACAGGAACACACAGCAAAGAAAATGTTCTTGTTGTCTTAATGCAATTACTTGACTGAATATTCTGCCCTCAGCTAAAGCTATCAGGGCTCAGTTCATTTCAGTTACTCTACATTATTCATTCATTCATCATTTCACGGTTCAGGGTTAGGCTAAATAAATATAATATAAAAATGTACCGTCACCTCGTAGCAGGAGTGGGGAAATTAAATCCAAGCACTCGTGTACCGTACAACCTCCTCTGGTGACATTTTTGTGCAAATGCGCCATGACAAAATAAAAACTGAAGACTGAAGTCAGTAAATGTATTACCGTCTCCGACAGAAAATGCAAAATAGCTGTAAACCCTGATATTCAGTGGTTTGATAGTGTTTTCTTGCTTTGCTTCCTTAACTTTTAACACATTTTGCAAAGTGTTACTCCATAATGATCAGCACTTGCCTCTGTTTCTCGCGTTGCACAATTGGCAGATGATTATACAACAATGCTATGTGTAGGTTCTTGACATTAATACGCGGCTGTGAAAAAAAAAAAGTTGCGAAGAGACAAAAAGCAAACAAAAAGTAATGATAGCAAATGGAAACGATCTGAATTAACTGTGATGCTGCTGTGATGGGTGTCAGCCAATAACATGTCGCAATCTTTTATAATATCCCTCTGATTGACTAAATAAGACTTTAAATGTTCTGGGGACGGGATCGCGACCAGACAAGGTGACTGATATGGCTGGCTGTCCTCTTTCTTGACAGGAGCATTTGTTTAAACGTGCTCTTTTATTATTTTGAGCAGTTGTGCACTGGACTTCTGATACCATATTTCTTTTTTTTGTCAAGACAGCTTTGACAAGTTTTTTTTTTCTCTCCTCTAAAGTCTTGTTCCAGTCCAAGTCAACCTTCTCTCCATCAAAAAATTTATGAACCTTGACTGCTCTATCAAAGGAAGCTGCCTGATGCTCTGTCTTTGGTTGCCGCTACTGCTAAAAATGGTTCTTTGCGATTAAAATGATGTATCTTTGGCCTTTATCCCATTTTCCCTGTAAAGAATCAAGATGTTCTCCACAGGGTTACAAGGAGAGCCTGCGGTGTCAGCTAATTCATCAGATGCTGTAGCTGTGATGACTAAAAATGTCGCCTTCAATGTCCTGGCTTTCTCCCCCCCATTTTCCCCCTTCCAGCACATGTTATGGCACCAGAAGTCAAAGCTAATGAGCAATTCACTGCCCCGTGTGCAGTGTGCTGCACAAAACAACAATAATGGAGTAAGAAATGTGAAAACATAGAGAAAGAAGAAAAAAAAACAGTGATGCCTGAAGCTGTGAAAATGTAAGTTAAGTGCTGACCTTGGTGGCCTAATGGCTCTAAATAGCATCTGAATGTCAGTGTGGTCCAGAGAAGGGCAGTTCCTGCCCAAGGGTAATGGGTAAAGCAGTGCTTTGAAGTTGTGAAAAGGGGGACAAGGCAGTGGGAGGGCGTTGTTAGATGGATTAGGACGGATGGGGCTGACTGTGGTGGGTGCAGGGCGGCGGAGAGCCACTGCACTCCTTCTCCGTGAGAGGCACTGCATCATCATTCGGCCTCAGAGAAGAGCACAGAGCCAGCAGAGGGACAGAAGTTCCCTCAGTGAATGTAAAATGTCACATACGACCGATGTTATAGTGTAATTTCTCATCTTGGGTGGAGGGCTAATGGATGGCTGAGGTTTATGTCATATGTGCGTATTGTTTATGTGCGTATGTGGTCAGGAAACTATTTCTAAAAGGGCAGAGAAAAAGAAAAAAAAAAAAATGTTTTTGACAATAATTTCAAATGAGGCACAAAATCACTAGTTCCATCCACCCTCCCGCTGTAGGAAAGTACAGTGGCAGCAATGGGCAGTTTATAACTGGAGAGTTTTTCTTTCTCAGAGGTTACATGCTCAATCTTTCAAAGCTCCCCACAAGTCATGTGATAGGAAAGAACGCAATGCACACAATTAGCAAACCATGTCTACTCGTTTCACCTCTTGACCTTAGGCTTGTTGGACGTCAACAGCAAGGAGATAATCTGTCACCTGTGACTCCTGTAGCGGAATCAGCTTGCTGTACATGTTGATTATCACGTTTAAAACTCACAGAGATGTTCAAAACAGTGGTCGCTTGTCGCATACAGAGATAAAAGAAAGAAAAAACAGGCTCCTCATTTTTATCAATGTGACCAACTTAACAAGATCTGGGTTGACTGAAATCAGGTAGTGTAAAAAAAAAAATCTTCATCTTTGTCTCTAGATGACACAACCAGAGTTCACTTTACATGTTAGACTTATTAGTTTAAATACATTTTAAATAGATACAAAAACCAAGTATTTGCAGCATACTAAATCATTTTAATCTTGTTATTTTACACTGAAATGATAACAGCAGGTTAGGAGCAGAGCAGCATACATCTGCCCATATTCAAATGATTTCTAAAGTTGGGACTATATTGATTTGTAATTCCAGCACAAGAACTATTCAGGAATATAACATAAACAAGATAGAACACTGTTTTTAGATGAGCCACCATGTTGGTTGTTGAGCTGTGATATGCAAAATGATGGGCTCTTTGTAAAATAGCTTTCCAGCAATGTAATTTAAAAACTGATTTGTAAATGACTGTGAAGGCAATGATTGACTCTGCACCACCGTCTGCTCAGCTATGACTCTGCTGCATGCGCTGCATACAGTGTTGACAGCATTTAAAACAACTGAGTTGGAGCGTTTTTTTGCTGGACAAACTATATGATGACACCATTTCTTAATCACCGTAAGTGTTTTTATGCATGATGCTCATTAAACAGAAAGTGTGAGGTCCGTAAAAAGACACAGGCCTCCCTCTTTCCCCATTTTTATGCTGCTTTCACTGAACAGTCTTCCTATTTTAATGAGCCTTTGGGTGACGAGGTAGTGCATAAGGTGGCTTGAGAAGCAGTCAGGGCTTGGAGACGAGTTCCCGAAGTGCCTTTTAATTGAGCAACTTTTATTTGTCGCTCCGCAAACAGGCCTCCAGGGTATAAGGTCTAGTAGTCAGGGTTTGGGAGCGGATGCTGTGCTCCGCTGGTGTAGATGATGACACTGGAAACGTTATAAAGCTTCTCGATGTGAAATCTTAATCAAAATGAAGGCTCACAAGATCAGTAAAACTCAATGAGGTGGAGGCCTGATGTGATTCACACTCAGTAATCCATCTCATTTTCTCTCACATGAGGCAATAAAAGCAAGCATTTATTCACCAGCGATGTCTTTTTATTCATCAATAAAGAGCTTGAGTGGGACACGGAAATGAAGTGAGCTACACTCATTGACAGAAATTGAGTGGGGCGTGGATGAGAGGGCGACAGGTGCAGAGTTCTAGTGCCATTGTGCCAGAGCCTCTTCATATGCCTAATAGACCTCATCACAAATAGCATCTAGAACAGTGATGCATGCGCAGTTTAAGTCGTTTAATGAGCAAAAGACAATCAGATTTTTAGTGGGATTGCTTCAGCCGTGCACGCCAGGAGATTTGTTTGAAGTGTGTGTGTGGGTGTTCGATGCCGGAGTCAGTTTTTGTTGGGTATTTCTGTTCCACTGCTCAGTAGGCTTGGTAGTATTTGGGACATTGATGAAAAGGGATGGGACAAAACGTGGCTTTTTCCTATCTGAAGGCATTGTCTGTGTCATTGGGCTTTCAAAGTGTTTTATCAGCAGCGCACAAAATGGTTGTGTGAAATTTGCTGTGCAGGCTTTACTGAATTGGCAGTAGAAGAAGTCTTTTCTTCTCAAGATGTCTAGCTCAGGGGCGAGGAATTTTCACCATCCGTACTTTGCTTGCTATGTATTTCTTATTTAAATTAAAGAAGCCCATTGATGTGGATCTCATTGGGCCTTCGGTCACAGAAGGGTTATTTCATGCTTTATGTCTATCTATCTTCTCTGTGATACCGAAGGACTTTGAAGTGTGACATTAGTATGTAAATCTCCTGCCAGGGTCTAACTTTAAGTCACATATTTTCTCATCTTAAATAGTTGTATTGTTGCTCAGCTGATCAGTTAGGTGGTGTGTTGAAATGCAGTGAGTACAGTTTAGTTATTGTGTAAAGACTGAGGAATAAACAATTGGGAAAAGACACTTATTCTTTTTAGATGAGATGAGTTATACTCTACATACTCCTCTCATATCTGTCCAGTGAGCATAAAACTAAAACCAGGTGACAGTTAGCTTTGCTTTGCAGAAAGACTGAAACATTGCAAAATCCACCTGCAGCACTACAGTGGTCAGGACTCCACAATGTAACTATTTTATTTTTATTTTTTTTAATCTGTGAAATGTGACTAAACATTTTTGTTGGCTGCACTAACTACATTTTGGCCACATACCTGGGTTTCTTGTGCTGCAGTAACCGAGTGGGGACTGCATTTGCAGTGTTGACGGACATCAGTAAATTGTAGCTTCAGAAAATTGCCTGGTTTACACTCCTCTCTTAACTGCATTTAGAATTCTTTGCATGCACATCAGTCACGCTGCGCCACCCACCACCACAAGTAAACTGTCAAACTGTGGGAAACCATGAGATATGACATTAGCATTATGCAGCGCATTTACAGCAACGAGTGCAAAAAGCAGAGCTGGGAACAGTGCTTTTGCTGTTGTAGCATCGACGTTTTGAACTGAAACTTTAAAAAAGCAAAATGTCTTCAAGAGACTCATTCTGTGTTGTGACAGGAGTGTTTCTGTCGGAGCAACCCTCCTCCCCACAGCAGCATTAGCGGTATCATGTAAAGACGTGTGAGTAACACACCAAGTCACCTCACATGTTGTCAGAACACATTTTTTGCACTTGCCGTGTCATTGCATGCAATGTAGATGCACTGGATGATGCCCTCCCCCTGACCTTAACTCTAACGTTAACCATTTTGTGTGCTCTTCTGACACATTAAAAAGACATGCAAAAAGCTCAAAATGTGCCAAATGTGGTGTGCTACTTAAACGCAAACCTACGATGTTTTGTTAATAATTTCTAGGGCTTTTAAAACTGAGAATCCATCCTCTGTGCCTTCAGTATATGCTGACAAATGTGCAGAGTTTATGCCTATATTTAAACAACACTGCATCTCGCTCACCTCTCTCATGTTAGGCTTTTCAACCGGCTTGGATGTGGCTGTACAACATGCTGTATGAGCTGCTTTCTCCTCGCATAACCTCCTGACCCTTGGACAAAGCCAGACTAGCTGTTTCCACATATTTCCACTCCTTATGCGAAGCAAAGCTAACTGTCTCCTGATTTTAGCTTCACATTTAACATTAATGTCACATCCGTTCATATACTTTTAGAAAGTTGCTCTTGCGCTCCTCACATCTTATTACATAGGAGGAAAAGCAGGGCTACAGAGGACGTAAAGACTGACAAGGACAGGTAGTAATTTTCCAGTGGTTGAGCCTGTTCCTTACCAGGTGACAGTTGAATATTGTTTTCCTGCAGAGGGACTGATGACTTAAGCATTCAAGTAAAATGCTGAACTGTCTGACTCACCGCAGATATGAACTTGGATAAAATGTTTGCAAGAAAGGTGTTTTCGGAAAAACATATTAGGCTGGAAATGCTTCTGGTCAAACAGCATTCCTCCATCTGAATGCTGCATTTTTTTTCCCACTAAAAATAAAAGGACAGCAATACAATATTGTTGTGGAGCACTAAGGCCGATAACACAGCTCTGTGCTGTAAGCTCCCTTATTTATGGTCTTTCTTTATTACTCCCAATCGATCTCTGCATAGCCATTTTCTGTCTGAAAATCAATGCCCTGATTGTATTTGCTTTTCTTTTCTTTTTTTCTTGTTTTAACCTTGGCTAATTTCATTGCTCAAAATAAAACTCCTAAATACCATCCATCTTGAAATGTCACTTTGTTTTGTGGGGAGGTGGTGGGCATGCAGGAGACTCTAACAGACAGAGCCATGTTTCTGTCAACATAACTCAGCCACACTTAGCCCAGTACCGTCACGGTTTGCCATTGAACTCTGGCATTTCAAGGGCCTGATCAGAGAAGAGGAAGAGTTGGTGAACATATGACGGACGTAGGGGGAGGACAACCTGCTGATTTGTGGAAGGAACAGCCCCCAGGATGTCTCTTAACACCAGTGCTTTAGGGGGAGATAGCACAGTTAGCACAAGGACAAGGTTAGCTGGCATCTGTTTGTCCTCAGCCAGACTCCTGACAGGTTCAGGTAGGAGTGGGCGGACGGGGGTGCAGTGCTCTGATAAGGAACAGCTCGTTTCAGATTCAATGTGACAGCCATGATTGGATTTAAACATTAGAAAGTAAACACAAGAGAAGGACTGTAAATCCCACGTAACTAGAAATCTGTGTGTGGATTTTGAAAATCTCTGCTGCTCGTGGATATGAGTGTGTGTGTGTGTGGGTGTCCGAAAAATGAAAATTGTGCTAAGATTGCCCCCCTTTCACACAGCCTGCCTTTGAAGGAGAGCAGTTGAGGTTGATAGATGTGGGATCATTTTTATTTGTAGTTTCTCCTGCAGCACACAGTCTAAAGCTGTGACCGAAATCAGTCGCTATTTACTATACAGCGGGCTGTATTTATCATTGGCTATTTCATCTGGGTGTTCAAATCTGAGTGGGAAATTTCTGCTCTATACTTTCCTCAAAGGTTTCCACAATGGATGGAAAAAACAGCAGCCATTGTACGTACACCACATTCTGCTACAAAATGTAAATGGATTCCTATTAGAGACAGACAAAGAGAATAGTTTTTTCTAATAATGGTTATTGTTTTCTATAATAATGGCAAATATTCTTAATATCATCCCTACTCTAAAATCTTCATTCACCTTTTACTGATGTTCAATTCTTGCATATTTATCTGATAGTGTTAAAAATGAACCCAATTTTTGTTCACTTTTACCATCCCATTTCTTAAAAAAATCACTACGAAATGAGAAACAGTGATTGTGCATGTTTTTGGTGATGGATGTTGTTTACCGCAGTCTGATCAGATCAGATCATAGACGGGTGCTTGTTTGGTCAAATGCATTTAAATCACGGTAAAACAATGAAACTTGAAAAGATGGTTAGAAAGTATTCCTCTGTGATTGTTTAGAAGCTGTTTCTGGTTCCACAGTTTCATTGGCAATTAGATCACACTATTTTGAATCCCTCTCACTGCCCTTGTCTGGTGAGGAGGAGGCTGTCTCTGGCCTGCATTAATCCAACACATACTGTAACAACACTCCTCCTAGATCTTGTTCTGTCATTTTCTTACATGCTGTGGAGGAGGACGATGACTGATACTCGGCAACTAATTCCTGGAATCTGGACAAGCACTTCACACTTGCTTGTTTTCTCTCTCTGGGGTTGAGGAGGCTGTCTATGTCCTGCATAAATCAAGCTATGCCTCTTATTACATTGTGACCATGAGAATAAATTAAGATGGCTTGCTCTTGTACAGCAAATATGAACAATGGACACGGAGAGGGAGCTCAGTGCCATTTGCAAAGAAAATTAATATTAACAATAAGTGGTTTACTGACATATTTCTCCTGCATATGTGGGTGATGTGGTTATTAGCTACTGTGGAGTGGTGCTAAAACCAAGTGTGAAAACTAAGAACATTACAGATGGTTTGGCAGTGCCACTTGAATCCTATTTTACACATAGCAAGTGGTGTATGCTTGCCATTTTTAGTTAATGACTGCGGTTGTATCACTTAGCAGTTTAGCTAATTAAGTAAAGCGATACTTAAGCAGGCTGTATTTGTCCTATTTAAACTGTGTTTAGTTATATAGGGCACCGTAGAAAGTAACCCTGTCACTAGATTAAAATGCTGAGATAGAATGACTCTGCCAAACCCTGATTGAGTTTTAAAATTCTTTCTTTATATACACTATACCAACATAACAACCAAAGTATGGATATAATTTTGGCGAAATTGTGGTTACAGTCAAGTGGCAAGCTTTGTGGTGCAAAAACTGCAGTTACTCAGATGGCCACTTGAGTCTGACGCCAAAAGTGAGTCAATCGCCATAAAATTCCATGTTGAAATGCCCAATTTTACATCAGAAATAAACACGTTTAGAGCCTGGTTCTAAAAACTATTTTGGTCTCTGTAGCTAATGTCTCTGTTCACGACAGCTGTAGGAGGGGTGGATTTTTATACAGCATATTTATATTGTATTAAAGCGTAAATATATGCATAGTCAAGGGTATGGCTTCTTTCAGGGATAGTTGGATACCTTCACGCTCCACCTCTTTGCTAATTTTGGCGGTAGGATTACTATTACAGTGTGATTGAGGTGTGGTTAAGCCAAATGCTTTACTTGATTCATCAGCTAGTCACTTGTTGCTGAGGTAACGTACTTAAAACATGCAGACTGGACAAGTCTACAAAATTGGGCCACTTTCTATTGGCAATAATTGGAAAAATTTCTACCCTTACTCTTGGCCTTGCTAGATTAAGGTCACAGTTGTTCTTGTTTTGCCACTGAACCTTGACAATGGACGTAAATCACCAGGAACAGAATCATGAAATGTGGATGTAATTCTTGTGGATAGTTGACTGGCTGAGCTGATGGAAACTGCAGAGCTGGGTGATAGGGTAATAATTCTCGGTAGGTTCATCATAATAAGCAACATATTTGACATTACATGTTGCCATGTGAACCACTGTTTAGATAAATAAAACTCTTTAGTGCAATTTTGATTCTCCTTAGCTGGAATTGTCGAGGGGAGTTCGATAGAGCTCTACTTAACCTGTGGAGAACAGAGTCACCATCAAAACTCTGTTTACAAAGAGCAGCTAAGTGGATTCCCGCAATACTATTTTGTTTTGCTTTGGATTTTTACAGGGGACAACTTAATCCTCTTTAGCGTCAGAGCAGATGTGTCCCCTGTGTTCTTCCTGCTTCCTATGCCCTTGGACATGGATTTTAAATAGCAATGGTAATGTTGTGCTGTACACTTCTTACTGCAGTGGCTTGGTTTGTTTTTCCAGAGGATCAAATGAGGTCATCGTGTACAATTAACATCCTATAGCAATAACTATTAGGAATTTGCAGAGTGGTGTTCCCACATGTATGACTGGAATCATCTAACACTAATTGGTTTATGTCCTTTTTTTTTTCTTAGTCCATCTGCCTTTGATTTAGAAAAATAAAACAAAATTCTGTGTTAACCCCATCAACTCAGGTCGATATGGCCTCGAGATAGCATGTTGTAACCAATCAACCTGAGTGAGATAACAATCTACCAGAGTCAACAGAAAGCCCATTACAGCAGCATGGTGGGTGATTATAAGACCAGATAGGGGCTCTTAGAGAATGGAGTCCTCCTCCAGTTTCTGAGTGTGTTCATCAGGATACGGCATGATGGTGACCTGCAGGGTAATAGACCTGGATGATCCCTCAAGGAGGATTGTAAGACAACTTCACGTGAAGCCAGCGACCTCTCCTAAAAATGAAAGCCTTTTCATTGATTGAACACTGCAAGCTTCTATGGGAGCTTCATAAAAAATGCAATTACATCTAATGGCTTTTACGGTATAGGAATGAATAATGCTGACGTAAGGGGCTTGACTGTGTCAGGGTCTGTAGTACATTGTTAGAACTCACCTTAAAACATCTTTCAGCCCAGTAAAGGTGCATGTAAGTCCATGTGTGCAACGGAAACCCGAAAACGACTGGTACATGGAAGGATGTCGGCGGGGTGAGCTGATACTGGAACAGAGCCAGTATTTTACAAAACCATCGGGCAAATTCACAACAACGCATTCTTTAAGTGAACATCGTTAAGTTAGTATTAAAGGCAGAGGTGACAAGTTAGATTCACTGGATGCACGCAGCTTGGGTGGTGCTCAGTTAAATTGTTATTCAGGGGCACTGTTAATGTGGATGGAAACAGATTTAATGGTCATATTTATTGGCCGTGGTATCAACGCCGGGCTATCTGCGGGTGCAGTAACACAAGGTGTCGTCATAATTATTCATAAGGAGCTGTAAAGTTTTGTGGTTGTGTCTCCTAAGTGAAAAAAAAGCTACTTAAGATGGGCAATCAGCATGAGGAAGCTTCTTATGGCCACTGTGCCCCTTCGGCTACATCTTAGTGCCCAGACAGGGTTCATTACCAGAGAAGATGGCCTGCAAGTAATCTCACCACTTAACCCTCTGGAGAGCCCCATTCGCCAGACACTCAGGGGCTAAAACTTCACGTCTGACTGGATACATGGGCACCGTATAATGTCCTCCCATTTGGAAACTGAAATCATTCAAAGTTCAGTATTGCAGTAGAGCCAGGGCCTGGTCAACATATTCCCAAAGGCATGTGGGACTGAGGTGGCAACTGAAGCAGTAACTTCACATGTGAAATATTGCTACTGGCTGCACTGCACAAATGAATTCCTAGATGCCACATACACAATCACATAACCCAGAACAAATGGATTGCTAGGTGTTCATGGTTGGCAGCAGTGCAATATTTGGGGATTCAAGGCGTTGCTAAATGGATCTTTGCCCAAAAAACAGAGGTATAATTATGCCGACCTCTAAAATTTAGGGAAATTGCCACCAAGTCTAAAACACAGATTAGTTGTTTCAGGCATGAATTATGTGATGATTGTGTCGCTTTCCAAACAACTGATTATTTGAGAACAGCCATAATCAAACACAGCAGTTTACTTCTTTGACACTTAAAAAAAGAAGCTATGCTGAGGTCTGCCTCAGACTGTGGTTGTGGGTAAATGAGAAACAAAGATAAAAAAAGAAAACTCCTCACCGCAAAAAACCTGATACCAAATCACAACAAGACCTTCAGCTCCCAGGAGCTGCAGGTGGGTGGAAATGCACATTCAACCCTCTTGCCTCGACATCCTTACTAGTGGTTTCCAGTCATGTCTTCTTACATAATCCTTTCGTTCTGGAGAGACATATTTCTCTCAATACACAGAGCATGGGTTTGCATTTTATGATATAGTGCTCAGCTGAAAACAGTACCAGGCTCTTGGTATGCTCTGGTCACTGCGTCACAGCTGGTGTAAAGTTTCGACTGGCGACTCTGTGGCTCAGTGTGTATGGCACAAATTTGATAAAGCAATCGGTATGATTCCGATTCACACCACAGTCAACCATGCTAAAGAGTGTGTACCGTATTGCCATTATTCATCAGTTTTTGTGCCTCCAGGACAAGCCCCCGCTGCACTTATATGGCTTCAGCAGCAGTAAGAAACTCCGAGACCGTCTTGTCTTTGCCTTTTGCCGAGTCTTGGCCATGCTTGTGCATGAATAATGGAGTTTGAGCAATGCGAGGGCAGGGTAGCAGCAAGGACACAGAAATGGAGAGGACATGCTCAGAAATGGCCACTCTGTGTGCCTCACCACCTCTGCTGGGCACCAAACTGTTACGCTAGGGTGGGCAGATATTTATTCAACTCTTTGACAACCCTCTGACTCCTGTTGACAAGGAAGGTGAGAAAGGAAAGAGCTGAGCTCTTCAAAGAAGTCCTGTAGATGTTGATAGAGTGCTGCATCATGTCTGTTAGAGCCATGGAAATGCAGTTTTTGTGACTGTGTTTTGCAGGAATGGTTGTGTAGGTGGATCCTGCCACATGCATTGGAATTTTGCATTTTCTGATTATTTTGGATTTCTGCTGCCTATGTAAGATTGACAACTGATTGAAGGTAAAGTTGGAAAGTTGATTTTCACACTTCAGTGCCACATGGGAACAACTAAGAGAGTACAGTGTTGGAAACTGTGCTCAGGCACAGACTCGTGTTTACTGCAGTTGCCATGTTAGTTTAACATGCTAATATCTGCTCAGTAACCCTAAACTCAGAGTTCAGCTAAGAATAGTTAAAATATAATTTGTCCAGAGATTAAGTTTTGCATGAAAGCAGTGATTCCCAACCAGGGCTCAAAGTCCCCCAACTCTGCAGTTGCCAGGGACTGTATGGGAAAAAAATAACGTCTGAAAAAAAACAAAAATACAATTGAATTAAGAATTGAATAGACCAGAACACGTTTTAATAGAAAAGGTAACAACTTCAAATAATAGGTAGATGGTATAGGCAATCAAAAGTAATACATAAATGATCAAAATAGATAACTAATAGTGAAAAGAATAAAGGGGAAATTAATAAATGGTTGAAAAAGCTAAAACATTTGGCTATGTTATTGTTAGCTTAGACATTGTTATTATGGTAGCATCTTGACTTTGTTTTCTAAGAGTTATCTGATAAAGGTATAGCAAACAGTTCAATTTGTTTGCTAAAAGTGGGCAGAAATAGTCCAAATAGTTTGTCGAAATTATGAAAAAGAGGCAGAAAATCACTTGCTAAAACAATTTACAATGTCAGCTAAAAGTATGAATAAACAGTACAAACAGGTTGAAGTCAGTTTAAAGTTCAAGTTTAAGATAAATTTGGTGGTATGATTGTAAAATTGTTAGCTAACAATATGGCGAAACAGTAAAAATAGTTTGATAGTTTGAAACTACAATAGTAGCTAAAAGTAGTGGAAAAAAACACCTGCTGGAACTGTTGACAGCATTTGTAAAGAGTTGAAATAGCTAGGCACTGTGGTGAATTATTTGCTTTAAGTAACATTTATAGGTAAGAGTTTACATTGTTAGCTTAAAGTATGGATAAATGGTTGCAGTTGTTGGCTTAAAGTATTTCTAAACAGGTGAAACAGTTTGCAAACTGTATAAATGAAGGGAAATGGCAGCAATATATGTTTATTAGCTGTTGGAGTGGGCAGCAGCTAACTGTAGTGAATAAGCTAATAGTTTTGGATAAACAGAAGAGCTAAACATAACCAATAAAATACAAACTGAAAGCAATCACTAAAAGAATATGTCAAGCTGAAAGTAGCACTGGTTACATTAGCTAAACCTAATTTGTAAAGAACTCATACTATTGAAAGTAATGCATACTTTGCTTAAAAAGCTGAAAGTGATGGAAAGATGTTAAAATATTAATGATTCAATTAAAAAAAAGCTCAAATCAAACTAACCAACTACATAAAATAATTGTTCTAACAACATCCTCTTCTACATAAGTGTCAAATAAGATCAACTTTAAAATGAGTTTAAACTTCAAAATACATTTAAACATGAGAGGAGGTGGTAATGAAGGTGTTTTTAAGTCCATTTGACAGGTCTGTGGGAGGACGTCAGGGGAAAAAGGTTGGAAACCACTGAGTTAAGGAGGCGCCAAAGTTACTGCAATAAATCCTAAAGGGGAATATTGATGTCTTTATCAAGTTTATGGTAATTCATGCAATAGTTGCTGAGACATTTAGAAACTAAAAATATCAGTCTGCTGATGGCACTAGAGGAAAGGTTGTGCACTTTAAAGACTTCACGGCCCATCAGACACCCATATAGTTTCTGAATATCTAATTCCAAAACTATGGCCAGTGATATGCTGCTCTAATTGCACTGGCTCCTGAAAAGCAACTTGGCTGAAAGGATTTGTTCTTACCGTGGCCCATCATGGATTCTGGGTGATCACAGCCAGGATTTCCAGTTTATCCCGGAGGTGTCAGGGTGGGATGAAGCTGAGGGTGAGATCAGGTGTGAGAACATGACTGGCCTGCACAGAAAGACATCTCTTTATAGATGCTGCTTTGTGAGCAGGGCTGTTGTCATGCTGAAACAGGAAAAGGTCTTCCTCAAATCTCAGAGCCACAAACTTGGAAACTTTGTTTAAAATGTCACTGCATAGAGCAACATGAAAGCCTTGAAATGAAGGGGCCAAATCGTGAGAAACGACCCCAAGAAATGAAATAAATGTGTCTGGACTTTAAGCTATATTAGTGTGCTTTTATGCTCTTTATCTACTTATTGTATAACTCAGTCTTGTTTGTTTTATTGAGATTTGTGTGTCTGTGCTTTGCTGTCTGTACCATTTAATTTCCCAGCTGGGGATGAATACAGGTATCGACTTAAAGTAAAATAACTTTAGAAAATGTTCGAGCCACCTGCTGTAAGACAGACCTGCACTGCTGGCTCTATTAAAGTGTGCTCAGCAGAAAAGAAAAAGAAAAAAACAAACCTTACAATGCTAAGTGACAATAATGCTATCTTAGCAACCAAATTACAGTGAAAAAGAACCCACAATAGACTTAAAGGTCAGATCAGCAGCTGGGTATTTATTGTTTTAGGCAAGTGAATCATATTGGCCATTGTTTTTTGTGCTGCATATCTGTGCAACACTGCAGCTCTGTACTGGACCTCATGGTAAAGATAGTTTTTATTCTCAAGCACTGGCTGCAGGGACCTGATTGCTGGCATGCTTTTGAAATGAGTCAGAATGACAGGAAGTCCTCCCAGCGTTTCACGTCTCATTCACACACCTCGGCTTAATGGGAAGTGTTGGACCAAGACTGCTGCCATGTTCCTGGGATCTCTAGTTGGATGTGTTCACTGCCTCTCTGTCTGACTCGCTCTCTCCCAGACTAAAGGATATCCAGCTTATTCATCTGTCATTCTCTTTATCTCTGGCTCTTTATTCCATAGTTCCACTTCCGCTTGTTCCCCCCTATCTTGAACTTTTCGGTTAAGCCTTAGATTACAGCCTGCACCGTAATTATGCTGGAGTTACAGCGTAGTCTTTGGTGTTCCAGTGCAGTATGTGCCTATATGTAGGTACAGAGGAACAACATGTGAAGCTGTGGCACCAGGGGGTAGTCATTCAGTATATTACAAAGAACTTCTAGTTATTTTTAAACCACTGAATATCTACTGTATTATAACAAGGTATGTATGGCCTACTGGGTAATTCTTTGGCCATTTGTAAGGAATTCAGAGAGAATTTAAACTGTAATTATTCTTATTCTTTATAGATATAATGTAACTCCTGGAGAGCTATTACTATTACAGGCTACAGTATGACTATAAAACAGTCAATCTGGATGTTTCAGCAAGTAATAACTTATGCGCCATTTAATAAATCTGATGTATTTTGTTATCGGTGGTGAAAAAAGGATTCAGGTTCTTATCCATACAACAATGTAGAAAGGACTAGTATTGGTCCTCCTTACTGATATAATATTACATATGAAATAAATGGATTATCAGTATTAAAGCATCAGTGTGTCAGCAGCATCTTAATGTTGTAGCTGCTGCAGGTGGAGATAGTTTAAGGTCTTGCCAGATGATTAATAGGAGAGAAAAGAAGAAAAAGTATTTTAGATTTTTTTTGTTCGATTTTGCGTCATTTCAACATTAATTGAAATGAAACCAAGTGAGAAGTTAGAGGGAAAGAATGCCTATTTGATGGAGCTGTTAAAAACTCAGACGTCTAAAATGTGACCCTTGACTACACACTGCTTTTTCATAAGATGCCAGAGGCTAAAAAGCTTAGAAACCACTGCTTTAGTTAACTGTTGTATTTTAAAAGCTTGTTATATTATCTGTTGTGTAAAATCTCTGTCTTAAAAGTAGCTAAAGTTGTCTGGTAAATGTAGCGTTGTAGAAAGTACAATATTTCACTTTGTGGACTGGACATATAAAGTAGCAGAAAAAAAATACTCTAGAAAAGTACAAATACCTCAAACTTGTTCTTTAATACAATACTGGAGCAATGTGCGTTTACTTTAAATGCCCTTATTATCAGCAAGAACAGGCGAACCACATTGTTCTTATATAATTTTGGGGTATTTAAAATAACTATGGGCTACATTTGTTCATTCACCTTGGAACACATACCTGGGGACGCTTATTGTCAGGGATCCTGTCGGTCTCTGAAGACGGCCTCAGCTGTTGTTCACCTAACCAGCAAACTCCCTTCACCCTATAATAATCTGATTAGCTACGCAGTTGTTAACCCTTTGGACTCCAAGCAGTTTCTACCCTTATTTTTTTACCATAACATTAAGTCCTGTACCTCTATGGAAACAGGAAAATCAAGAAGTGGAGAGAATGCAAAGATATATTTTTGGGCAGAATGAGTTTAAATTCTTTATTTATCTGACAAAAATTGAAAAACCCTGGAATCAACATATATGATATCTTCCCAAGTACCTCCAAGTGTGAATAATACTGTATAAAGATGGCTCTACATACAATAAACATTTTACTACTTTTTTTTTGTTTCCATACTTAGTACCTACTCTTCCATACTATCAGTTCCTAAGTACCTTCACGTATATGTACTTTTACATACTGCACTGGTACTCCTCTGTACCAGCACCTCTGGAGGAACTGCTGTACGTCGCCGGCTGTAATCGAAAGCATCAACTTTTTTTTTCTTTCTTGGTTGCTCGCTTTTCACACTGTTTATTGATTTGTCTTCCACTGGGTTGTACCATCTATTCTATGTATATAGATGCCCTCTTTCTTTGTCTGAATGATGGGAATTGTGGTTGTTTCTGGTGACCAGTGACTAGATTTCAATCTGCAGTCTGTTCAATAGGTTTGATACAATACAGTCCACCTCACCCATATCTCACCACTTCCACCAGAAGCTATTTCATGCCTGTGGAACATGGCTGAGACTTTTCTGAATGAGTGCACACTCATTCCTAATGACAAAATGCTTCATTATCCGCCAAGCACGGATGTGACACGAGCGGTTAAAGCTGTGGATTGTGCTGTCCTGCTTCCATTGACAAGCAGCCTCTGCAGCTACATGACTAAACTGTCATGGCCCGGTATTGGTCGGAGAAAGCTGGCAGCAGGATGCGTGAAAATGGCTCGGGGCAGTGAGTGCCCCTTATCCACCTTGCAGAGAGAGATGCTTTGACAACTTGGTGTCTGCCATGAAAGCCCCGACAGACTGAATCCCTTTTGAAATGTTGCTGTTTGAGGTGGCTAAACACTCAGGGTCAGTGGGTGGTCATGAGGGAGGTGAGGAAGAAACAGAGAGGGAATGTTAGTATTCAGGAACAGATCATGTTAGTGTCAGTGTTGTACTTCTGTGAAAGAGTGACAGAGCTGCAGTGAAGGTCTAACCATCGTTTTGTCTGGCTGTCTGTCAATATGTAATAATCAAGGACATGATATATGACTTTACCGCCTACTTACAGTAAACAGTATTTGGAGAAATATGAATTTGCTTTTAGAAAACTTGACTGCAACACATGTTGTTTTTGTTTAAGCAGTTGCAGCCTGTTCACCAGCATCATCACTAGTTGGTTTGGATCTGTCTGTGACTTTTTAAAAAATGTAAATGAATTTATAGTAAAGCATCAAAAGAAAATGCAAATGAATGCATGTTTTTCATCCATTTCTGTTATACAGCTATTAGGATTTGGGTGCAAATTGATGATTTATGCTGGTTTGAGGAAGGCGGATGTTTCCTCGTTGCTTCACACGTATCTGATGTTTTTGTCTGCCAGCGATTCTCCAGCGGAGTGACGGATAAATCGCATGCTTCATGTATGTTATGATTAATTCATTATGGCAGTTTCCATCGCACTTTGTTGCAGTTTTGCTTTTATTGACAAACCCAACTTTTCCACCTCAGCTGGGAAGGCATGAAACTGGGATATTTTGATATTTCTATATTAGACACTAAGTTTTGCTGCGGGCTGATAGAGCTGTGTGTTCATTATCCTTCTGGCCCGAACCCCAGTGTCCACCCTCACAGGACTCAGAGAGGACTGTCCTGCAGTGAAATTGGCAGCTGCTTTAGGGCTCTTTCTGAGCTTGTCCCCATTTTGGAAACCATTTTCACACGTCCAGCTTGACCTGTGTCTGAATTACATGCTGTAGTGCTGTTGTCCATAAAGTTGGAATATATATATATATATATATATATATACCTCTTCTCGTAAAATAATTGTAACAATGCAATTTATTCTTGATAGAGAAAGTGTATATCTTCTCAAAGCTTTGTTTATATCATAATTAAGGTAAAAATAAATATCACAGTAAAAATTTAACCACAATTAACTTTTGCAAACTCTGTATTCAGGCTTAAACTAAACTAGGGCTATTGAACAACAGGATTAAGGGTTTTGTTTCAATTTTTCAACCTTGGTCATATGACAGGAAACACATTTTCGAGGTAGAATGTCCAATTTTACTCTTTCAAATGTCACCAATATTGAGTATGGCGACCCCTGTCAGTGTGTCAAGACATCGTGGCATACTGTCCACAAGCTTGTTGATGGTGTCAATGGGCAGGATGTTCCACTCTTGGGTCACATCCCGAAGTCAGAATTTGTTTCACCTGGTGAATGGGACTCAGTATGTAATCACTGCACCTTGTCAGAAGTGATTACTGATGTGTATAAATAGAAATGAAAAGAGAAATGTGTCTAAAAACAAAAATTATTCCAACTTTATGGGCGACAGTGTAGTTACTACAACCAATCTTTGAAATTGTGTTCTGCATTCATATTTTAAAGCAGTACTATTTAGATGTCATATTTTACTTTCAAGTAAACTGAACGTGCTTTACAGTAATACTTAGAAACCCATAGATGCATATACTGGCTGCAAGGTGGCTCGGTGGTTAGCACCGTTGCCTCGCAGCAAGAAGATTGCCAGGTTGCGTCCCGATGGGGTTACCAGGATCTTCCTCCCACAAGTCCAAAAACATGCTGAGGTTAATTGGTGACTCTAAATTGTCCGTAGGTGTGAATGTGAGTGTGCTTGGTTGTCTGTCTCTAAGTGTAGCCCTGCGATAGGCTGGGATAGGCTCCAGCCCCCCACAACCCTAGTGAGGATTAAGCAGTGTATAGATAACGGATGGATGGATGGATAGATGCATATTCGCTGAGCAGTCAGATGCTCCTATTATGAGGCTGTCGAATATTCTCAATTTCCTTTTGAAAACTGTCACAGTTGTCAGACAAAAGGGACAAAATCAAGTTTACAGATGCTTTATTTCTAAGTGAGCTGTTGATGGAAACTGGGAATTACCCACAGTTCACAGTGTTCTAGCGTTAAAATCATGGTTGACAGGGAATGTCTGTACCAGTTGAGAGAGGATTTTCTAAACTGGTACAGTATATGTTTCCAGCAGCCTCTTTATTGAGGTTTGTAGGCCACACATTTTATGAATGACAAAAGTAGGCAGCCACTTGGGGTTCTTACCCACAACTGTAAATAGCTGTTGAAGGATCTAACACAGCTGACAGCCATGGGGAAAAAGCTTTACGTAATAAATTAATATTTACAGCGCTGGAGAGCTGGAGTCCCGTTCTACATCTGGGTTCTTTCTGTTACGCTGTCTTTCAATTCAGTATATTTTTCATTTGAGGTTTTTTTTTGTTTCGTTTTGTTTCTGTTTCTGAAGAGTTGACAGTGTTTTCTTCCCATACTCCAGGATGAACACAAGTCTTTTACTTGGGAAGATAAAAGCAATTAAAACATTCATTAGTCAACAGCAGCTTCAGGAAGATGTGGCTGGTTGTAAGATTGCTTGATATCAAAAGAGTAACACGGGGATAAGCTCGGCAAAAGCCAGATTAGTGTGTCTTACTGTCTCTGAATGGGGCTCAAATTATGAAAATAGCTCACCGGTTTGGCAACAGATGTGCAACATTAAGGAGAATTACAGCAAAGTGAGAAAACATGGAGAATCAAGCAAATTAGAATGTATTAAAAAATGTATTTGGAGTCAAACGTTACTTCAGGGCAGCTGAATGTATAGAGTGTTACTTCATGAGTCACAAATTATGGTAATAAAGCCATTTTAATGTTAGAAGAACTGTGCTCTAGCTTTGCACGTTCTGTGTTGGTCAGCACAGTATTAAAATCGTAAACTCTGGCTGGTGCAGAACTAAATGAAGTCACATTAACTACAGTGTTGTTAGCTGCTACATTTCAGAAGCTCACAAAGTGTTGAAACTGTTGGTGCATCTGCTTGCTGGTGTGTAGCCAAGACAATGAGCTGTCTTTATTTTGTCTGATTTGGATAGAAAGGTCATATGATACAGCACAGGTTCAAGCAGTGACCGGCTGCCACTGCAGCTTACTCAGACTAACTCGAATTTTTATATTCATCACTTTGTTTCTTGGAAACAGTTTCTCATTTCAAAGAACTAATTTCTGTACGTGCTACTTGCAGCGTCTCTGTATTTAGTTGTGTTTTATTGTATTTGCTTGTGTTCCTGCACTTTGGTTTCTCAAGCAGAAAGTGCCACAGCAAAATTAAAACTCGCCGTGAAATCACTTCCACTTACACAAACACCTGCCGCGTGCAGCATTAGTATTGCTTTCTGTCTCCAGTGTGGTGAAAAGCTCACTGATTTCTTGTGGTTTCATAGCCCAATTCAGTAAAGTGGATATTTATCCTTCAGGGTCTGTTATTGCCACCACTGTGGTTATGGCTTAATGTTTTCATTTGCATTTCAATTCAAGTTAAATGCTAATGTAAGGTGACGCAGGTTTTGTTATCTGAACTTTTGTTCTGTGCGCTGACACACGTCTTTGTCACTGATTTTTGCATAAAATATAAACATGCACCTTATAGTTGAAGACAGACAGAGAAATGTAACTATTTGTTGACATTTCCATTTATTTATTTATTTATTTTTAACGGTTAATTGACCTTTTCTTTCTGTTGTCTTTATACGTTAATAGCATCTTCACATTCAAGGTGAATGTTTCTCAAACTGCTCGATATAGTTCTCGCCTTGTCTGGCTTTATTTGTGCACACGTGGATCTCTGTAGTTAACATTTTATTCCACGCTGTGTCTTCTATTCCCGCCATCTAGCTCTTTTGCTGCGTGCAATTTCTCCCTCTGGGCTGTCCTGCTGTAACTAAATGTCTGTGGCAACCTTTTGATCATATCAGTATCCACACATTATTACATTTCATTATTAGTTGTGAACAGGAAGATTTAATTTATTGAGATTGAGAGTCTAAAATAGCTGCCGTGCTGGATTCCAGCTGTCTGATTTGAAAATGAGAACCGTCTCTCACTTTGTCTGTTGCACTTGTTGGTGATCTAACGGCGGTCTGTTTCATTTAGCTTTCATTTTGACACTCTCGCGGGATGTCACACACATTTTTTTTTGCATATTGCGTCCATTAAACCAATGAAATATTCCGTCAGTCACACAAATGTAAACAAACATGGCTTCCAAACACATAGTGGCTCCGGTGCCGGAATCAATACTGTAGAAGTATTACAGGCAAGAAGAGGCAAACAATAAGTATAAAAGAATATTATATTTCCTCATATAAAACTATAATGTGAATTATGAATGCCACTTACTAGACTGAAAATAGTTCAACTCATTCCCTTTCTCCCGGCTGCTTGCTGCCAGCTTGGCATTAAACTTTTATGTCTGTTTTGAACTGTTAGAGAGCGCTCGCCTTTTTTTCTGCCACTGTGCACTCACTAGACTCATTGGAAATGTGCCACACCTGTGAGCCAACCTGTTTGCTGACAAACTTCCTCAAAATATCTTTTTTCTATTTTTTTTTTTTTAAGCGCTCTTGTTTCTAAGCCTGTCTGTGCTGCATACTGCGCTGCAAACTGCCTAGCTGGTCTGTATCAAAGCGGATTAATGCGCTTGTTATCGCTGGTTAATGGTCAGGATGTGGGGCTTGGAATCAGAGAAAAGGCTCCGTTAACGTTTGCCGTCAAACCTGAGGCCAGGATAGAGCTGCTTTGCAGGGCAGTATTGTGCCACAGTGGAAAATGAAATCTCAGGGAGGAGAGGCGACACTCATTGGCATTCCTCCTGCATCGCCTGACTCCCTGTTTCTTCCCAGTGGGCAGCACCCAGTGTCTCAGCAGTCCTATATTCCAGACCCGAGTGTGCTGTCTGCTGATAATAAACAGCCCAACAACCGGGCCAGAGTCACACAGGATTGCTGAGTTACAGCCCTGCCACCCTACTCTGTCTATCTCACTCAAAGACTGGGCGAAACCTTTGCTTTATGCTCAGTGCCACCGTGTTTTAAAACCACTGCTGTTTCTGCTTTGCTCCCAGGTCTGAATGTCACTGGGCTTGTAGGAAGGGATGGGGGGGATGGAAGGAGGGCTGAGGAGGGGCTGGGTTTTGGCTTTGAGCCCGGCGCCAATAAAGGATTAAACTCCAAAAGACAGCTGTTAAATGATGTGCCTTTTTCAGCTTCTTATCAAATCTCCTTCTGTCCACCGGGGAGGAGTCTCTGACCCTGTTCCTTGTATTGTAGGTCCTCCCCTACCGTGTGAGGAGATTGCCGCTGCTGTTGCCGTCGTTACTCCAGGCCTCCCTCACCCCTCCTCCTCCCATCCCGCCGCTGGAGCAGGGCAGCCACGGACGGCTTGGCTCGATTTCAAGGAGGCTCCGATCCTGCAGCCACGTCAATCACGTCTTCACCGCTGGGTAACTATTAAACATGCAAGCAGCAGACTATGCCTGCCTTTGAATGTTTCTGGGATGAGAGACACAGACGTTTGAGATTATGTTGCCTTGTTTTTGGAACAGTTTTTTATGCTTGTTTGTTACTGCTGGAGTCGCTCATGTGTACATTTTTCATGTAAAAGAGGCATTTTCTCCAGCCAAGCATGGAATACACACTTTCCCTCTCTCATACGCACCCAAATGATGATGATGACAGATGCCAGAGGGCTCAGGAGGAATCTTTAGGGGTTTTGATTACAGGTGTTAGTTTTTTTTTTCTTTTTTTTTTTAAAGTCCTTTGGCTCCGGGTGCCATCCACTGAACTGTATCCAGCCCAATGAAAACAAGTCAGGATCCGTTAGTGATGAGTCGATGGACAAACGCTGCATTAATCACATTAGTACATCGAATGTGTAAGTGTAATGTGAAAGGAGTGGCCCACAGTGATAAATCCACAGATGATTACGGCTCGACTACACAGCTGTGCTCAGCGCGATGGAGCAATTTTAGTGTCTTTCAGCTCATCTTTTGGGTTTCACGGCCTGCAATTTTAGTGCTGTGATTCACTCTCACCGCTCTCAACAGCTATGTTGCAGCAGCCAGCTGTTTTTAGCCAAAAAGCTCACACTACCTGCTCAGGACCAAACGGCAGATGGGCAAAAGTGGCACATTCACCAGTTAATCCTGTAAAATGAGCAATTTTTTACTCCTGTCTGCTTTTTACTCACTGTGGCCTCATTCTTCACTGCAATGCAAAATTCTGCACCTCGATAGAAACAGCACAGCCATGGCCAGAAGTAGAGAGAAGTGTCTATTGTGCAGTATGATACAGTTATAATGCCATCTATCATAAATAGAGACAAAAACAAAAGTTTTTTTCTTATTTCTTATCTTACAAAAATTGGAAAAACCTGGACTCAATATTTCCAACATTGTTCCAAGTGCCAACCAGTGTTATTAATATTTGAAGAAGATGAAAAAAAGGTGAAATGATATGCATATTCTACTACAGTATAATTTGCTTTTATACTTGCCTCCTATCTGCAGTCTGTAAGCGTAGCCTACAATTCAGCCCATTTCAGACAGAAAGCGCCAGAACTGTTGCCAATTGTTTTTTTTTCCCGAATCTGGTCGACTACTCTATTTTTTCTGAATTTTTAGAATAAAGTGAGCTTCATAACATATCACGGCCATGACAGAATGGCACATTACCAATGAATAGTTTAAGGACTGTCAGAAAGTTGAAAATCAAATCAAATCAAATCTCTGTTTTTACAGTTTCTCTGATAAATGGTATTATTTTGGCTGGTTTTGTAAAGACAACAGGCCTTTCAAGAGCCAGATATTTTCAACAGAAGTTGTTGCATAGTTAAGAGTGTTTGATATGTTACAGGCACTTTTGCCATGTAATATATGTGTGTGATGTGTTTCTTGATGTTCTGCAGGCCAAACGGTTACTTATTGCTGCTTTAAATGTGTGTTTATATATGTCAAAGTTATGCTTGTCTATTTTAGACTCAGAGTCCACTGGATTGTGAACTGTCCTACTGACATCAATATCAAGCTTCCCCCCAAGGAAACACATTTTAAGTGGAAAATTAAACATCCTTGTTGTAGATAAACCTCCCTCTAGTTCCAGTACCATTTTTGACTGCATTTTCACTAATCACCAAAATAAATTACAAACTAATTACACATTTTGATTCACTACTGTTATGTGAATGTTAGGAATCTGGTGCGTCATGATAAACAGCTGGCTGCTAATTCTCCAGGTGGATACCAATAAGCATTGCAGACAGAGAGAGATGAAGTGGGAAGAGAGATGAGGTAATTAAAAGAATTTAATGGAAATATGGCATGTTTGTGTCATGTATTGATTTGAGGAACGTCACAGTCATTGCTCAATAGATCTCACTTATTGGTCATTATTTATCTTTTCAGTCCACCAGAGGCTTCAGTGAGAGTTTAAGGCACATGCTTTCTGTCCCTTTATGTTTGCAATATTTTATTAATTAGTTTTTTCCTTTTCATTTTTTGTGCGTGAATCAAAACTGCACAGAAATGCGATCTCCCTTTCCCATCAGTTTTCTTCATCTTCGCCTGCTGCTCGTCTCCAGGAAGCCTCAAAATGACCTGACTAAAATGATGTCCCTGTTGGTTTATTTAGTCGTCTTCCTACACATAAATTAGACTCATATGATCACCAAGAGAGATGTAAGCCACTGCATCCTTTTGTTTTCCTTCCTGCTTTCCCCTGCAGCTCATACTACGGTACATTTGATAATCGCGTCCGCCTACACTCGGCCGTCGTTGCAGGCTCATCATTCGAGGCTTCCTCGAGTTAAATAAATGGGTCCTGGGTTTCCGCCGTGTTGTCATTTAGGTGTGTTTGACCCTCTGGAGCCAATTCAATCACTGTCTACCCACAAGTAATATCCTCTGCCTGCCCTTATCTCTGACTCCAAATTACTGAGCTTCAGCCCAGTCTTCACATCAGAGCCCACAGAGGAACGTGAGGGAACAAGGGGGCAGCCTAGCGAAGGGTCATAAAAGGTAGCTGTCGGACAGAAAAAAGGCAGAAGCTTGTCTGTAGATACACAATGAGGTTGCAGCAATTCTGTGGACGTAGCCCCAGCTCAATGCCCCGGGTTGGCAGGGAAATTAGCGCTGTGCACTGTTCACTCAGCCATCCAACTGGTGTGCCATGAGGGAACATTGCCTTGCCTCAGCTGCTGCACATAAGAGATCTGGTTTTGGAGTTGCAGCCTGTTAAAATGTTATCTTGCTCCAAGACATTTGAGAAGGGTTTACTATACTTTGTCAGCGAGGGAGATTTTCCTCTCTTCTTTTTCCTCCCCTTATCAGCAGGCTGCTGCATTATAGTCGGACTTGATGATTGACATTCTGCAAGTACAGTCCATGCTTTTTATTATATTGATAAAAAAGTGCATTAACTATAACATAAGATTGGGTCCCAGTGTGCCAGCTACAGGAATTAGCCTCTCTTCGTGTTCCTGCACTCTTGTGCCGCAGAGCATCCCCAGTCAAGTGAGTACCACAGTGAGCCAATGTGGCAGCACCCACACCACTGTACTCCAATGCTAATCTAAAACAAAGTAGCATGAACCGCAATCATCAACATGTTTCCCTGAGGTTTATCCCCTCCAAAGCTCCCAGCCCATAATTCCTCTGTCTGTGCCGATTCCCACGTATTACCATACAACCTTTGCTGCATAATTTTCTGCCTTATATCATAATCTCTGTGCTAATAAACCATAAAGCATACGATTACTTGGTGCATCTGAAACTGGCTAAATATGTCAGCATCACATTAGTGCCTTTAGGTTTCTAAAACCCTCATGTGACCAAGGATGAACCATAGAAGCAACACTGTGTTAACATTACTCACTGCTCCTGTGGCTCCCCACTAATCTTTGTTCAAGGCGGCTTAGTCTGTTTGCTCATGAGTGTCCCTGAGTGTGTCACAGTGTCACAGACCCACCACACTGGGCCTCAAGGGAGCATCGTGTCCCTTTTTTCTTCCTCCTCCTCTCTTTTCACTCTCCTTCACTCTGTAATTGCACTTCTCTGCTCCCTTGTCACAGTTAGATCTCCTTATCTCTCTTTTGATTTGAATCTTCTGCCTCTCTCTACCGTTTTTTGTCATTCTCATTCAGCCCCCCCTGAGGTCCTGTGTGTTGAGATGAGCCACGCATGTGCGCCGTCCTCCAGAGACCTGGCTCCTGGTGCAGAGGAGCAGGCCTGAGGATGAGCAAATGTGGCACTCCCATATCATCCTCCCCCTCTTCACACTAGTCTCCCTTTCGCTGTCACATCTCCCACTCCTCCACTTCGCTCCTTTATTTCCCATTTCACTTAGCATGTATCTCTCCCTCACTCTCCCTGCCTGTCGCCTTGCAGAATGATGGGCAACGCCCGGGGAATGGGGGTGGTGAAGTAACAGAGATACAGCTTCTCGACAGAATTAGCTTTACTATTTGTTCCCATGATGTGTATGGGTTTGTGTGTTTTATTGAATTGTAGATGGGTAAATGTGTGGGGATATGCAGGAGGTAAGGGCTTGTTGTTTACGCCTGCTGCATCTCAGGGCTCCCATTTCAGTAAACAGGAATTTATGAGTGTTGAGTTGTGGGTCAGTAGTGTGCAAAAGAGGTGCTTTGCATGTGTGCTTCCTACGGTAGCCCTGAGTGCACAACACAATAATGTTGGACAAAACAAGATGGAAAACACACCATCACTTTAGAAAATGCATGTAAAAAATCTATACACGAAGGAAATAAAAATAAAAAATCAGAAAACACAACAACAAAACAAATCATATAGTATTCTTTTAGAATACAACAGAACAGAAAACACAACTACATTTCACAAAACGGATGATAAACCACTAACTGTGTGACGTTTTAGACAGTCATGAATAAGAATTGTTTTTCTAACTGTTGTGTATTTCCTCTTATAGTTTTGCTTCTTTTTTTATTTTTATTTTCTCCAAATCCTGGCATTCAGTTTTTCACCTCAGGGCCACAATGCAGGTACGTGTACAGTGCCCTCAGGAATTATTGCACACTTCAGTAGAAATGAGCAAAACAAGCTCCAACAAAAGAAAAATAATTCCAGATATTTGTAAAAGTCTAACCTTTCAACTGAAGTAACATATTTAAAAGAAGTATTCAATTTTTGAATCTAATATTTTTTTCTCTAAATGTGCTGCAATTACTGGCACCCCCTAATTTCAGATTTTGTGAAGCCTCTTTTTTTTTTTTTTTTGCCAAGATAACAGCTCCTTCTCCTTTTATAATGCGTGATGAGATTGTTGAACACATGGGATGGGATCTGATTCATTCTTCCACACTGAATCTTTCCAGATCCTTGAGCTCTTGAAGTTGAAACTTGTGGACTCATCCCACTGATTTTTGTGTGGGGTTTAGGTCGGAGGGACCGTAGTGGTCAAGTCAGAGCCTTTATTTTGCAGTCAGAGAGCCATTTTTGTACAGATTTAAAGTCTGCTTTGGATCATTGTCCTGCTGGAAGCTTCTGCCATCGCCCATTTTCGGCTTCTTGGCAAAGACTGTTAAGTTTTAATTTAAAATCTGCTGGTATTTGATGGAATTCACAACAGGGCTGCACAAGATATTGTTTAAACATCAACACTGCAGTGTGCACAGGTGCAACAGGCACATTGCCAAAAGTGCAATGTGAAGGCATATTTACTCAAACATAACATGCTACAACTTTTTGAAGCTTAGAAAAAGAAAACTTGCATAATTTTCTATCTTCCATGACTAATTTACAAGAGAAGTCTGTCTGATGCAACAGCTAGTATTTACTCCTGTTGGTGTGTTCTTGGAGACTTTTTGTCGGCTTTATTCACAAAACAGAGTTTGTTAACATGCAGGCTCCACGTGCACAGCAAAATGAGAAACATTAAAATGGAAGATTTGGTTGCATAAAGTGTCAGTTGTATGGAAATATTTTAACTTAATAAAAAAAAAAATGGTGTTGACTAAAAACTGTCAGCGGTGTTGTTGCCACCACACGAGGCAACACAACTGATATGTTTGACCTGAGTGCAAAGCCAAATCTGAATGCCATGCAAAGCAGAAAGCTATTTTACATGCCTTTGCCAGTGTTACATCATATGAGAAATCTTACAAATGCAGCTTTTTAAAAGTTTTTAAATCATTTTTAAACTGATGCATTCCTTTACAAAATCACCCCAGTAATTCCACATGGACAAATTGTCTCCTAATAAAGTTATTCATGTCTTCTGGTGAGAATTCCTTTAAGTCTGACATAAAAATGAAATATCACAGTGTGATTTTGGTCTCATTTGATAGCGTAACATATTGTCCAGTAACGTTTGATTTGCTTTTCTGTTTATTGACAGTAGAGGCTCTTTTTTGGCAATCCTCCCAAACATCTTGTGTTGATGTAGGTGGTGTCTGCTGGTACTTTTGGAAACTTTTTGACCCAAAAACTAAAGTAACCTCTGCGGTACTCCAGCTATGATCCTTGGAGATTCTTTTGCCAGTTGAACCATCTGCCTCACATCTCCTTTCACTTTAATTATTACCCTTATAGTGGAAATGGCTTTTATCCATTTCCTTTTTTGTGCAGCTGTATTTTTTGTTATCACAGTGATTTTGAGTCTTTCTTTTCGTGATGAAAGGCTAAGGAAACTTGACTCGTGTCACCTTGTATTTATGCCACAGTGCAGGAAGAAGTCATGGTCGACTACCTAATTACCTTCGTGATCAAGCAGGTGAACCTAAAAGTGTAACATATGACTGTTAAAATACTTTCAATTAACACATTTTTCAAAGGAGCCAATAAGTGTGGTAAATATTTTTTGAGGAACATATTTCTTCAAAGTCATTTTTTTTTTCTACTTAAATATTTTTACTTCAATGAAAGCATTAGATTTCTGTGAATATTTAAAGTGAAAGGCCAAAGGGATAAACAGTAGGGGCACTTTTTTTTTTCACAGCCTGTTTTGCACATTTTTACTATGAGTGCCAATAATTCTGGAGGCCACTCTATATGTATGTGTGTACAGTCTGTCTGGTGTGCACTCACGCAAGTTAGCAGGCATGCACTTGTGTAAAATTAAATCCACGTCAGCAGGCAGCCATTCAGATAAGATTAACAAGACCTGACATTTCCTTCGTTGGAGACAGATGCTTGCTCCAGTTCCCTCAGAACATTTCCCCTCTCTTCCGTCCTCAATCCAAATTACATTTCATCTCAGTCTGAGGATATTTCCCCCCACTTACCCCGCCGGCCCACACCAAGACCTGTTCTCACCATTAATTTGATTTCTGATATTGTTATTGCAGGGCAGTGTGATTAGGAGAGCATGAGTTAGATTAAAGGCTTGTTTTATGCCATATTGAAGCCAATTAGCTCAGAGTATACACTTTCACCTCGGCAGACAGATGACCATAAACGCTGATATTATGTATGCAGTCTGTCTGGCCTGTACAGAAAACTGTTTCACTACAATGCTGAAGAGAAAGACATTTATTTTTTTTTTGTTAACAAACCTCCTTTTTATATTTCCATGAAGGTTGAAGAAATTAAATATTCATCTGGCTCATGTATGATGAATGTGGCTGAGAATCACATGCTGTTGTCTCAATTAACTCCTAAATTATAATATTATGACTTCAGCCTTGCTTGAAGTAACAGCTATAATTTGATATGAAGAATGGTTTCTATTATTTTAAGTAATTCTTCCACGACTGAGTAAAAAAAATTGTACAAAAGTATTTAACGAATGTTCCTTTGGACGGTACACGAACGTGTAATGTTGCATACAGCGGAAGAAAGAGATTTATGTGAAAGTACGGAACATGGGGCCATAATGTGGGTTAGTAAGTAACACTTAAATGGATGTGAACATCATTTATACATAAGCACAGTGGATGTCATATGGTTGTCACCAAAGGCCACAGTGAGGAAATGTGATTATCATTTATGCATAAGTACCATTATTGTGTGGGAACATTGCACTGAAAAAAAAGTAATAACAGCAGTATTTTAAAGCAGCTGAAGCATGTGGAGCTGTTTCATCTCTCCTCTATAAGGGCTGGCTTTAAAGCAAAGTATCCTTACATATGTGTGTGTGTGTGTGTGTGTGTGTGTGTGTGAGAGAGAGAGAGAGAGAGAGAGAGTGGTTAAAGTATAGCTCAGTGGTGGAAAGAAAAGTACTTTAAGTAAACCACTTCACCTGAACAATGTGCTGTACAGATCAGGTACTTGCACTTGACCATAGGGAAAATGATGCTGCTATATACGTCTCCTCGACTACAGTTCAGAAAGAAAAACAGGTTTCACTCTACCATGTTTATTAACAGATATAGTTGTTACAGTGATTTCTTTGTGGTTTAAAAAGAGAAATAATGAATAAGCTGAATAAACTCAACCCCTGTAACAAAGAAAAAAGGGTGTATTCATCAGTTGTCCTTCCATCGAAGAGACATTTGCATGTAAACTTTCACGTTTTCATTTAAAGTTCCTCTCTTGTCATTGTGATTTAACCTCAAAAACTCATTTGAAAGTTACATATTTTGATTTTTTTCACCCATGAAAATAATGCCTTCCGGCCCCAAAATGGTTTAAATGTAATTGTAAATTGTCATTTCCTACCTTTCAAGCCATCCCTTCCGACTTGCTGCAACTTGAGCACACCAGCTCTACTACGACTTTGCTCAAACCCTGTAAAACTATTCCACGCTTCACAACAACAAGTTGTAATATTGTAGTAATTCAGCCGTACAAATTCAAAAAGGAAACTGATTCCGACAAAGGATAATGATACAGAAAGTCCCGACCTGAAAGCTAACAGAATCAGTTCTTTAGGTTGGGTCGTATAAAACCCTGGAAATCTGAAGCTGTGTTTTTGAGACTGATGTATCTGGTGGAAAAGCTCAGCCATAGATTTGATTGGATACTTTGTTCACAATACAAGGTGTGTCAGAAAAGTTTCAGGACTGGTGTCACAAAAGGTGTATTTCAAATCCAAACTACAAGTTTTCCCCTTCAAAGAAATCCCTCTGGAGTCTAATGCACTTTCACAGCCTTCTCTGCCACGCCGCCATGCACTCCTGGAAGGATTCTTCCGGGATCCTCCACAGCTCCGTCGTCACAGCCATCTTGATGTCGTCCATGTCTTCGAGAAAAAATCCCATGGAGCCAGGTGGGGTGAGTAGGGAGATTGCTCCAGCACGGTGATGTTCTTCTCAGCCAGGAACTGTTGGATGCTCAGGACATTGTGAACAGTTGTCATGATGAAGCAGCCACGACTTGTCCTGCCACAACTCTCACCTCTTCTCGTGCACTGAGCGCAGCAAACGCCACAGGATCTCTTTGTAGACGTGCTGGTTGATCGTCTAAAGGAGAAAGCTTGTAATTTGTAGTCTGGGTTTGAAATATATCTTTTGTGACACCAGTCCTGGAACTTTTCTGACACACCTTGTATGCCTACCAGCATATATATATAAAAAAAATGTGTATGTTATCAAGGTATACACCTTGATTTTCACTGGAGGGCATCTTTAAGTAATTGTTCAAGACTTAAAGGATTATTTGAGAGTTTTGTGGCAATTAAACAACAACATTAGTTATTTCATCCAGGTAAGAAAAACAGCAGATGTTTACGTTCAAGTGACAAAGCCCTCTAGCAGCTGTGGTAATAAGGATGTGGGCGAAACGGCAACACAGGAAACTTAATTATACAGTGACAAAGTCTGTGTGGGGAGGAGGTTGGGTTGAATGGATGGGCGAACAAAACATAAGACTTGAACATGGGTGACGGTCTTTCTTACCGCATTCAGATTTTCTTTATACACAAAGGCTGCTACCTATGGATGAAGAAATTACGTGTTTTTGAACCTTACTCATGTGGTTATTATTGTAAGCATTATATACTTTTCTTTAAAACCTATAATACTGCAAGTCTAACACAACCTTAAACATAGCTGTTAATTAGAATAAAAAAACATTCTCTGTGTCATTTTAAAGTGCAGTTTCAAACAATGTATTTTGTAATTTAATTTGAAGTAATTGTTGATCCTACCTCATTCGGGCCCACAAGTTGGGAGCCTCGTGTCTAAAGCAACTAATCGTATAATGCAGTTGAATAAATGCATTTTTACATCACTGTAATGGTGCTTTTACATAGTAGACAGATCTCATGGCTTAGTTTAATGTCGGCTGATGTGGTAAATTTGCTTTTATAAGACCTATCATTGCTACCGTCACACAGACAAGAATGAATTATGGTACCCCATAATTTACCCATGTAGCAGATGGGGGAGCATCACACATCGCGCCCTGCCTTTCATGCAGGCGAGACCATTATCATGTCTGCAGTGTGAAGCAGAGTGGAGGTGACTGAGAAGTAGCTGGGTGGTGTGTGTGTTTGCGATGCTGTCACTCTGATGTGTTATGAGCCATCAGTGAAGCTATGAAACAAGGGCTCAGGGGGAGAGGTCATTGATTTTTTTTGTGTATGCATTTGTTGCGCCTATGCACCTATAACAGGCACATACAGTCAGAACATCAGTAGATGTCAGGTTATTTGATTGCGGGCGTTGGTGTGTGCGTGGCTGCATATATTACTGGGTGCATTCTGCTGTGCATCGGCCCTCATTTAGCATTCTATAGACATTTTCACAACTTCAGCGTTAATCCTGGAGCACTGTAATTGTCAGCGTAAGAGACATGAGGTCTTTACATTGGTATCCATCGGTCCTAACACCAGAACTGAAATGCCCTTCATTAGGAGGAAGTTAATCCCTACTTATAGTGGTGTAGACAGATACTAAGAGTGCTCTGCAGGAGTCAACACATTTATTAGTCCTTAGCCCGTCTGCTGGTGAAGGGCATTTGTGCGAGGCGATGAGGACAAGTCATGTGCTTTTAGCTGCAGTTTAGCAACAAGGAGAACTGACATAGTTGTAATATTTTGCTTCCCTGTGGCATCGTTTATTGGCATATATATACATTTCTCTATATATTATATTAATTTCCAATTTTCTTTATCCATTTACTAATTTTCATGAGATGTGAAGTTTGTTCCGGCATGCCCTCAGCAGAAGGCTGGGACACACTGAGGGCAGCTTGCCAGTTCATTACAATGCTAGCACAGACAAGCAAACAACCACACACCATACTCACATTCACACTGTGGGCCATTTAGTTTCTAAACCATCCATAAACCTTAACAAACAAAAGTCAAGCGGGCATGCAAATGTCACAAAAAGCCTTGGGTGCTGTAATGCACTTGTATAGTATGCAGTCTGAGCATTAACTGATATTTTATATCCTGAGAAGTTTTAAAAGATATCAAAGTTTGTGCATAATCTTTGGTTGGTTCTTGCCATGACATACATCCAGATTCTCAATCTTCACTAGTTGTATGAGTAGGAAATGGGGATTCTTGCTGTCCCCGCATGGCCAAACAGGTTGCAAAATCCCACTTGCAGCTCATAAACAGAAAAAAAGTGAATCCTGCCAATTATTTATGCCAGAATAAAACAGGCTCTGAGTATTTTTTAGGAGCTGTTTTAGTTTGGTGTGCACTCCAACATATGAGCTCTGGAAACACTCTTGTAAAATTCAAGTTGTAATAATATATTAATAAATCTCTTCCCTCAAAATTAGTAGCAAAATGTTTGTGTCATTCACAAAGGCTTTGTTTGAATTTATTTATGTGCTAAAAGTGTGAAGCTGCTTTTACCAGATATTATGGGAAAGGATAAAAAGTCCTTGTGTTTCTCACTCTCAGGGTTTGGCAGGAGCGCAAAAGACAAATCAGCAATATTTGAACGTATGTATATCGTGCCCAGGAAGTTACACAACTCATGGTTCTGGCAGAGCTCAGTATCACTTGGAAGAAACACATGCAGTTTTCCTCGACCCTAATTAATTTGCCAAAGATTTTCCTCCTTCAAGTGACAGCGTATTTTTACAGTGTCATCCTCAGTTACAGATCCTTCAAAACTCATTACTGAGTAGCACCACAATTGAATTTCTCTTGTACACACAGTCATCCAGTGCTGACTTAATTATTTGAGTCGCAGTGTGACATTTTACAGTCAGGATGGTACAAGGCAAAACTCATTTTCGCTTGTGCACACCGAGACAAAGTGAGCTTCCATGGCATAGCTTCCCTTCTCTATCCAGCTTATCTGTTTAGAAAAGAGTAGAATAGCTCAGTGTTATCTTGCCCAAATTGCACTATTTGTGCTTTAAAGAACTAAAGAAAAGTGTGTTTGGCTTTCAAGAGTAATTACAGAAGGTACAGATTTTTTTTCAGAGCTCTCTAAGCAGCTCTGGGTCTGCTACCCGGTGAGGTAATGACTCAAGGATCTGAGTGGTATCACGCTGCGGAGAAATAGCTCTGATGTGGCAGACCTTACCCACATTATCGGAGTGGCAGAGTCATAAATAACACCACATTTGGCGGATGACGGCTCGGCTTGAGTCCCTCTAATGTCTGATTGAACGCTGGATGCAGACAGCAGGACAGTTGTGAAAGATCACATGTAAATGTATCTATCAATTGCAGTAATGTTAGGTAAATAGCCTCGCAGGCTGCTTTTCACTTTGCTAGCAGAGGAATGTGCCACTGGAATTTTCTCATTGACATAAAAGATGACAGGACATATCTGAGCGGCAGAGTGGAAGTACAACGTCCTGGCTCAAAGGTGAAGCCACTTTGAGAAGTTCTGTGTTGGTATGTGTGATGGCAGCAGGAGTTATGTGGCTCCGTGAAATTGAACAAACAAGTTAATAAAATCCCCTGGCTATCTGTTACCCAGGAGTGTGCTGAAGTTGACAGGCATGAGCTGATATGTGTGGCGCAGGTTGTTATTTGTGTGGCGGACGTCTTAGACCCCCAAGCTTTTATCTTAAACACAGCACCGCCAATGAAGGTAGTGTCCATACTGCCTACTGCTTGGATTCACTTGTAAAACCGGTGTTGGTCAATTACTCCCAGCTCTGAGCCTGATTCCTCAGCTGAACTGAGTTGGACCAGGGGTTGCCGTGTCACGGTGGGGTCGGATGAGCAGACGGCGTGGGTGCCTGTGATTGAGAGATCTGTCACAGCACCTGCAGTCCAAGCCTCTGAAGAACTCCTCCGGGGGCATGAATAATGTACACAGTGGGCCTGAGTGATGGGTGGTGTAATAATGCCAGGCAGAATAGCGTGACCAGAAACCCCAGTGATGGCCAACGTCTTAACCAGCCTGCCAGCCAACGCATACACTCAGCTACCAGGGGAGGGAGACGTATTTAGCTTGCAGTCTGCTTCGAGATGGTCTCTGGAGTGCCGCTGTTAGAATGAAACTGTTTTGCTTTCCTTTAACATCTGAAATTTTTATGTCGACTTGGAAACACAACCTCGCTGCATACGTGAATTGGGTCTTACACACTTGTTACATTTAGTGAAAGTGGGGCCCAAAAGCAGACAACTGGGACCTGGCAGATTGAATAAAAACTGGCTTTTACTCCAATGTCGGTCAGCACAGGTAAACAAATCCTGAGGGTAAAACCAGAAAATCAAAACAGCAGAGATGGAGGTCAATAAACAGTATCGTTCAGAACAGACCACTGTAACAAGTTTGGCAAGACAGAACAAAAAAATAAAAAAAACAGGGGAGACAAAATGCTGTTATACAGTATGCACAAGACAAAAGAGGTTCATGCAAGTGTAGTTTCACTGCATCTACAGGCAAAGTGTTTATAGCTGCTCTGAAAGGCCATGCAGGAGGTGGAGTAAAAAGCCTGCACTCACAGAAAGAGCTGAGTTGTGATGAATAGGAAAAAATGGGAATAAGGGTCAGACGGTCTCTCCTCAGAGGCATTTATGGTGTTTCACTCACTTGAAAAGTGACTGTAAAGAATAAAAAAAAGAGAGCTTGAGCGAGTTCAAACTTTGAATGCTTTCTCGCCTCAGCACACCTGATCAGTTGCTGCGTGAAACGGGTACGCTTGTTAGATTGTCGGTTTTAGAAAGTTACAGAAATTCTCGCATGCACGCTGTTCAACCATCCAAGAAGCACTTTGAATATCGTATACTGAGCCCTTAAAGGCATTTTTACACTCGGAGCAGCCACTCTAAATATTCTTTCCAGCTCAGATAGAAGAGGAGTGGTGTCTTGATACATCTTGTGTTTTGAAAATTCTACTTTGGCTTGTCAATGTCATCAATAACACTAATAACGGCTCTGTTTCAAGCGTCCCAGGAAGCCATGACAGCGTGACACAGAGCCAGCATGATTATTAAGAATTCAGTCGTCATTCATTTTATTGTTTACATGCGTGCTTTTACTGCTGTAACAAGTCAAAATTTATTTCGGGAAACACACAGGGTTAGACAGGGATAGAGACAATCTTCAGTACGGCTGCATGATATTGGAAAACAAACTTGACAATGTGATATTTTGCTTTCCTTCAATATGAAAAAACAGTTCAGTAAATTCAGCACCAGCATAACTTACCAACTAAAAGATGCAGGCTGTGGCTAAAGCCTGGTCCACGAGATCAGGACAGCAGCCTTCAAAAGTTCATTGCGTTGTCTGTTGCTTTTCCACATCTCTAATTAAGGCCAACAGCTCTCTCACTTCTATGGCAATGTTTTCACGCATATGATCATCTGGAAAAAAAAAAGCCATTTGCAAACCACTACTTTTTAGTTGGAGCTCCTCATTAATAAAGTAGACAATAAGACTCATGTAGGGCTCTATTGTAGCTGCATAATATTCCACTTGTGACAGCTCTGTTACTACTTGCATTATTCGTAAAACACCGGTTTGGCAACTTAAGAAAAACATCATTATATACCACGACTGGGTTATGTTTTCAAAACCCTATATGTGTAAATTGGTGCCATGTCCTTTCACGAGATGAAAAGTTTTCATTTAAGTGATTTCTCGTTTTGAGTCTTTCTCATATCGTGTGACACTGGCAAAGACATCCAAAATATTATGTTGTTGTTTTACATGGCGTTCAGCTTTCCAGTCATCGTGTGGTGAGGATTGAAATGGTCAAACAAAGTTGTTGTGTTGCATTGTGTAAAACCAACAATTGCAAGACACGACCGACAGAGTGCTTGTTTTTGGTCAGCATCATCCTTTCTGTAGCTGAAATACTTAAATAAAACTCAAGTTGCCTTTCTTTTAGCAAATAAATCTTACTTTTCAGTATTTTTCTTCTGGTTCCCACTTATTTTGCAGTGCACATGCGAGCCCGAATATTGGCATAGTCTGTCTCTTTTCAATAAAGTGAAAGAAATAGCTCTGTGTATCAAAAACCCTTAAATTGCAATAAATCATATTATATCAGACAGACTTCTGTAGATTAGTCATAGAAAACAATAACTGTGCGAATCGCCTTTGAGTTTATTTGTCTTACTCACCATCGCCCAGCCTGCGATCTAACTATTGTGCCTGTGCACATGACAGTGTTGATGCTGAATTAATGTATTGTGCAGCCCTATTTGTCATTATTTCTTGATTGTATCCTCTGATCAAAGACGCACAAAGGTGCAATTAATAACAGAAATGATGGCTTCATTCCAGCTTGGTGTTGCAGCCCTGAGGCTGTGCATGTTGTCTGACTGACAAAGCTTCTTCAGACACTTCCTTTCATCTGCCCAATGGGAATGTCTGAGCCTCGGCAGGGAAAAGGAGGGAACAAGTCAATAAACATGACGTGATGTAGTTTACAAGTTCTGGGCAGACAGTGTTTGGTAAGCAGGACATATCACATCTAAACAGGTTTAAATAATCAGTTTGCATTTATTTTTTTAAGCTCTTCAAAGTGTTGTAGCTGACCTGCCTTTGTTTGTAAGTTAGATAAGGACACACAGCTGAGGGTATTGGAGTGATGAAACCAAAAAAGTATAAAATATTAATTTGTTCTTTTTGGTTTCAGTTTTCCTTTTCCTCACTGCAACCAAAAGGCATTATTTACAGAGCAGATCTGTATTCTGTAGCCGGAAAAAAAAACATAGGGAATTAATTTCACTTAGACTTTTGGTGAAAAGGCATCATCATTAATATTATTTGTTGCACCTTAATGTTTCCTGCTCGGTCAGTTTAGCTTCAGTTTAAAAATTAACAGACTCAAAGGCAAAGGTATCTCAGCGACTACAGGAGCAGCTGTGAAGGCTGGACGCTGGTCACAGAGGATCTTGGCTGATCGATAGAAAACGATAACACGGGGGAAAACTCCAGCGCGTGTATGGTGTGACTTATTCTGAAAAAATTCAATGAAACATAGACGATAACATAGAGACAGTCTGATCCTGAGGAGGCGGGAGGTAGAGAGCGATGCTACTGGAGTCACTGTGATGGCAACATGCTTCATTAAAGTGAGCGATGGCTCTCCCAACAGTAGTGAGACGCTGAACACAGCCAGGCGCTTGACTCTGAAACACACCTCGGTGTGGTGCACAGCTGAAGTCGCTGGCAATCTTCCTGTCACCAGCGCAATAGAGGTGGAGAGGTTCAGAAATAACTCCGAGGTTGCAGAGATTTTGCAAACAAAATACGGAGTGCATCCTAATTTTTCTCCCCCTTCTCATTTTGCCTCGTTGTGCCTCCCGCCTCTCCTCTCTAACCCCAACTCTTCTAAAAGTTGTCTAAGTGAGTCATTTTCCTGAAAATGTTCATTTGTTTCTTCAGAGATCGTGCATCCTCCAGCGGGACTTGCCCTCGTGGATTATTGCTAAACTCTTCCCCGTCTCAGATCGACTATTTTCTCGTTGTTTTCCTCTCTGCTCTCTCATCGACTCCCCCTGCGTCCCCCATCGCCACACTTTTCCCCGTCACTCATTGTCTCGCTACTATGCCTCCTTTATTTTTTTCTCTGTGTAGCAAACAGTGTCAGGTAGTTTGTGACAACTCGAGGCTAATGGGAATATATAGGATATGAGAGACACCAGAAAAAAAACACCAGCATTCCCCCTAACATCTCCCTCCTTCCCTAGAATGGAGTAAAAAGGAGCAGGAGGTAACGAGGGAGAAGAAAAAAGGAAGTGGCGCAGATTACTGGAAAAAGGGAGCGTCTCTTTTCTGGGGTGTTGATGGGGTACCAAACGCCAGACTTGATGGCAGCACTCTGATCTTCAAAGCCTTTCTCCCTCAGTCCCTTCTCACTCCCTTGCTCCCATGTTTTCTCACTTGAGAGAGGGTGTATATTGGCTGGCTGCAGGCATGAAGCGCTCGTAGCTTCAAAGTTTTGTTCCTATCGTCACAGGATAACAAGCTCACCATATTCTATATGCTGCATTCTTTTGCTAACAACACCCCCGTTGTCCGTTTTTCATAATCACTTCAGCAAAAGCGACCTAAAGTCAATACATTTTCTGCTTCGCTTGTGCGATTGAGCTTGATTCATTAAAACTTCCAAGCCAATAGTCACAGTAGATCTCTCTCTCGCTTCTCATACCTGTCTCCCACAGGCCAGTCCTTAAAAAATGAGATATGTCACCATACACCGGGTCTCTTTTCACTTCCATTTCACTGATGGCTGGGCCATAAAAGCTTGATGTGCCACTGTGGACAATGCTCACGTCTGAAGCAGGGCCACTGCCTCGATTTTTCAGAGAGGGTGACTTGCTTTGATGGGGCTTTGCTATTTTTGTGCTCCACAAATACCTTCCGTGTCCTGTTTTCTGCTTTTGAAAATCCCTTCCATTTAATCCAGTTACTGCTCTCTGCAGCAAAAAATAAAAAATAAAAACGACAGAATTGCTCATGGAGGTGTCGCTCAATATTTATTTAATCAAGATGAATTATTGTTCTGGGCCTGAATACAAATGTTAATTACATGCATGTGGTAATATCTTAATTCAGGATCATGACAGAGTGATGGTATTGTTTACCCAGCAAGGTGCCTAAGGGAGGCCTTTCAGGATGGTTTATGAGTCTGTTTAGACACTTGATTAAAGACTTGCTTTCCACTGGGGCTCCATCCTCACTGGAGCACAAAAAAGACACGGAAAGCTTCGAGCCTTGCTTCCGTCATCTGTGGGTGCAGAATGTGCGGCGCTTCAAATATTTATGAGACTAAAATTAAGCTGAAAAGGTATGAAAAATGCAGGTTTTTGCAACATAATCTGTCATGTATTTGTTCATTGATTACAGGTCGTCTTCTTTGGCTGTTAGCAGAGGAACACAGCGATGCAGTCAGCGGTAGTTCAGTGTTTAAATGAAAGATCTTTACAGGAAGCAACACCTGTGGTTTTTACCCTGTAAGAGCCACTAATCAAAGTCATCAACCTTTCACTCCTTCTCCCTCAGCAACACCTTGGAAAGCAGCTGCGAGCATTAGCGGCTTCAAACCTTGATATCTTGCAGAGCTTGAAAGTTCAAGTGGAAAACCTTGATCAAACCAAGCTCCTACCAGAATCCGTTTGCAGTGTTGTATATTACATAAAATGCCGGAGTGGATAAATAAGAAACTACCTGGGTGGATGCCATGTCCCGTATGGGTTTTCCGTCTAAGTTTGGCTGGGGATTGGACCATAATTATTTCATGAAATCTTGTCAGTGTCAACCTCGATGCTCTGTGTGTGTGCTCTGACTCCAGGATGAGTTGGCACTAAGAGGGCAAAGTGTGCTGCTCAGAGAAGAGCAGCAAATGTATACAGACATTTTGACAAGTGATTGGCTCTTCACTGTCAGGTTATAAATCAGATGTGTCCCTGCCACCTGTATTCTGGAGACTGGTGAGAGGTATAGATGAAAGGTGGCACCTTGGTGCTGCTTGGACAGTCTGGGCAGGATACAGTGAACTCACTTGTACTCTGACTCTATTTTTCAAATATAATCATCATCATCATCATCATTATCAAGTGAAACAATGGCTAATTCTCAGCTTATGCAGCAGAACTACAACCAATACAAAGTCAGTGGACTATGACCTGCTGGATGCGTTGCTCTGTGGGTGGCAGCGTGTTTGGTTCAGACTGACAAAGGTCATAAACTATTGAATAGACTGGCATTTGTACAGACACCGTGATCTCCAAAGAGGAAGATTCCTACTGACTTTGATGTTCTTTCCAGGTCCACCGTGAGGTTGGAATTCTCAGCTTTGAGTGAAACATGGCAACAACTATTTGATGATTTGCCGTTAAATATCATACTGACATTAATGTACTCCTCAGGATAGGTTTTAATAATTCTTGACTTTTCCTCATCATGTCATCATTTTAATTTCTCCAATATTTTGGTTTCTGTGCTGTTTGTTTAGTGGTAATTAGCTAATTAAACATGCTAATCCGTAAACATTGTACCTGCTAAACACCAGCTTTGTCACTGTGAGCGTATGAGCATGCTGACCTAAGCATCCTGCTGCCAGCTGGGCCGCAGACTAATAATAGACTCAGATTTATTGCAACTCTGGTCTTATATTTTCATAGATTTTGTCATCTCTATTTGTAAAATTAGATCTAGATTTTTTGTTTGTTTGTTTTTTAATCTTGTCACATGCTGATACAGTACAGTGCAGGTGGTGTAATTCAAAGTAACTGTTAAAAATAACTCATATGTTGCAAATAACATAAAAAGGCAGAATGTCAGACTGGTTCCAGACACACTGTCGGGTTCATTTAGAACATAAAACACAAAAGAATTTCTTTCAGGATTGATAAAGTCTTAACTTAACTTAACTCAACTTAACTTAACTTAACTTAACTTAACTTAACTTAACTTAACTTAACTTAACTCAACTCAACTCAACTCAACTCAACTCAACTTAACTTAACGTAACTTAAGCAAATTATTATCTAAACTGGCCACTGGAAACATTTATTACATTATACAGATTGACTGCTTGTTTAAAGTTGGCTCTGTCATACTAACCATGTGTGTGTTTATGTCTGTGTGTGTGTGTGTGTGTGTGTGTGTGTGTGTGTGTGTGCCTCTCTGATAAAGGGTTATTGCAGATATTTTGGGTGTGCTCGGTTTCGTTCATTTTGCAGTTTATTTCCAGCCTGTGCCACTGTCCTCTTGTTTCTGTTACTATAAACTGCCACACCACTATATTTCAGAGGGAAATATTTCAACCTCGTGATATTTAGTTGTTGCATTTTTTCGACCTTAATATTTTTTATGGGACAATAAAAAAAAAGTGGCAAGAAATGAGGCAAGACAAGAGGACAAATGGGTTGATCCAGGGTGAGTACATTCTCCTAAAATAAATCCTGGAAAAATAAGTGGTTCTCCGTAGTTAAAAACATGAAAACAAATCACCTCACGTTTTGACCTTTGAGAGGGATTTATTTACAATCAGTCGGCGGACAAGTCTACCGATATAATGAAGCACAAAGCCTTCCTCGGTGCATGTAGACAACACTGTCTCTCTTTGTAAAGGATCAGCAGAAAACACTATATCTAACAGTAGGTCCTTGACTTCCGCCCACAAACATCAACTCTGACAACAATAGTATACGAGCACAGTTTTTACTGTTTCAGAGTTTGACCTTTTCCTCTGACTTTGTTCAGCAGAATACAGATACTTTTTTCGGAAAAAAAGCGAAGCCCCTGGCTGTATTTCTGTGCACAAGAACACACCTGTTTCCTCTTACAGACTCAAAGGTTTCAGGGATGTTATGTCTTTAAATTACTTTTTATGTTGCAGATCTAGACTTTGAATTCAAAGCAAATTTGCTTGTAAAACTGGACCCAGCACATTACATAGTTACAAATGATGTTAAAATGATGCTTTTAGCTGCATTAGCAAGGATAACACAATAACAAAATATGCATGATAGCACTGTGAAATGTGTCATTCTGCATAATGTGTTACAGTTTCACCAACATGATGCTTTTAAAAAAAAAAAAAAAAAAAGTAAAGATTAAGGTGCATATTGTGTTTCCCACAACTGTGCATCACAGTATCATCATATTGATCAACGCATTATTTTTACTCATGGATTGAACATCATTCATTAGCACTAATTGGACACAAGCGATTGAGATGTAATCTATTTCCTCCATTAGTGAGATCGAACATCCATCAGTGTGTTTAAAAAAAAAAGCAGGAAAGCAGTGTGATTTGTTACGATTTAATGAACTGTTGCTATTACATCACATTTCGGGTTGTGGAAATGTTCCATTACTGATTTTTTATTTTTTCTCTACCGGCCTGACATCTGACACCTGTTTGAGCATTTATTCCACTCTGGCTTTTGCAGAAATGATTAGCGTCTACTGTTTATCATTTACCAGCCTTTGCCACTTTATCATCCTTGGCTATTATCACACGGCTCGCAGGAACACGCTGTTATATTCCAAACTTGTTCCAAACACAGGAGAAATGATTCATTCATACTTTCTGTGCGACGGTATATTCAGTAGCCTTAAATGTCAGGTCAGTTCTTTCCATCCAGCTCTCTGCCTACTGTCCTTCGCTGAAAGGACAGTTTGTTTGGGAATGCGTTTGCGAGGCCTACTCAGCTTTTTCTCTTCCAACCACATTTGCAATCCTGTCCCACGTGTAAAGATATACAGCAAATGTTGTGTGAGTCTAAAACAGGATTTACCCTCCTTTGGGTAGAAATAATCAAAAGGAGTCCATATGAGCAGACCTTGAATTGAGGGCACCAGGAAGGGTAGAAAGGAGTAAAGAAACGGGGGTATGTAAATGCAGGTCTCAGAGTTTCATAGCAGATGAGTGCTACCTGAATATTTTAAACTCTCTTCTATCATTAGCTCTTCATTAGTGCATTGAAATCCACCCCAGATTCATCTAATGGAAACAAATTATTCTCTGCTTTTCTTTTCCCCCACCTGCCATCTACTCACCAGTAATCAGCACCATACAGTGCCCGGGCATTGATTTCACTCACGTCTGACTCTCTATTTAGGTTAGGTTTAGAAGAATTCAAACGTTGGTTTTCTCATTTAACTTAAGCTCTCGGCTCCTCCGCTGACGTCCCGATTTTCATCCCACAGTTTCCCCATTTAGTCTGTCCTGTTTCGGAGCATGTAAATGATTCTTGAAACATGTTTTTTTTCTAACTTTATTTGTGTTCAACGAGAAGAAAAACAGACACGGCCCTGTTTACGCAAACAGCTGCTTTCACACTGTATTTGTGCCTGTCCCAATTACACAGCTAGTCAGCCACGCAGTTTATGTCCCAGTGTTTTGTGACACAGGCAAAAACATCAGTGTTGCATTTTCTATTTCTGTTGTAATGTTTGTTAAATCTGAGCGTCTCCTGTGTGCTTTGCGTCTCCTCCTCTGTTTGGCTGCTGCTCAGTGCTGCTCTTTCTCAGTCCAACCCCGATTTATGCCGCTGCAGCTCGCTCTGTGGGCTGCGGATATTCTGTGGAATTCATGGCCACCTTTTTAATAGACAGCAAGCTGTCAACCGCATTCCTGTCTATTGGATTCTCCATAGCTCTGTCAGCAAATCGGAAGTGACAAGGTTGACAGGCCAGTGAGTGTGGACAGTTGAGCAGAGAGCCAAATGTCACACCACAGCCTGTCAAAAACCTTTTCTTTCTGTCTTAATGAGATTCACGCTTTCAAATGAGCCTCAGTGGTCTGTTGAATCCATTAAAGCGCTTTCCCTCGTTGATTTGAGCTTTCTGCCGCCGTTATTACTGCGGATGTTCATCATTAGCACACACTGGCACTGTACACACGGTTGCTGTGAATATCGGTAATTATGTTTTATTCTGCTTTAGATTTCCATGTGTCTGTCATGCCTTCACTGTATGTGAAGGTTCACAGCCATCCAGCAAGCCAAGCTCACTGAATTATTGATTTTCTTTTTTTTTGTGATAGTGACAACAAATCAGTTAAAGGTAAGATACCAAAAACAGCACTTAAAAAATTAGCTCATCTATTAACCAGGAAAGTGGACCCATGAAAAGATACTTAGCCCCCAGAATGAAGTCACAGTAATGAGGTAAACATATGGACTGGGCTGCACCAATAAGGAATGATTTTTAAACTCAATTAAATCATGGTTTAGTTTAAATTGTGTTGCACTAAACTTTAAAAGTAACTTAAAAGGACGACAGACTTAATTCTGCTGCGCCAAAATTTAAACCTCCATTCATTTCTAGGTTTTTAACACTTTAGTTGATTAATATCCAATTTTTAAAAAATACTTTAGTATGATAATATCCAGAAACATGACAATTTATTGCCTTAATATCCAGGTTTTTGATGCTTAAGTACATTATCATCCAAGTTTTTAACATTTTAGTACAGGAATATCCAGGTTGTTGACCATTTAGTGCAGTAATATTGAGGTTTTTCACACTTCAGTGCATTTATTTCCAGATTTTAGATGCTTTGGTATATTTATAATCAAGTTTTTGATACTTTAGTACATTAACATACAGGTTTTTGACAGTTAAATACAAAAATATCCAGGCTTTTGATCATTTAGTACATCAATATCCTGGTTGTTTACCATTTAGTGTATTAATGTCCAGGTTTTGGATATTTCAGTACATTATTATCCAGATTTGTGGTATAAACTATGTAAAATAATGAAGTAATACTTTGTAAAAATACAGATTCTTGATGTGAACATTATTTAGTTTGTCCTGTTTTTTACGGGTGGCGTGTAAATTAGTATTTTTAAAATATTGTTCAAATAGTTAAATCTGTCAAATTACAGTAAATTGTTGCAAATGTTAAAAACTGCTAAAAACAAAACAAAACGTCGGATTATAAACTCCTCGTTAAGGCAGTTTCATGATCAGCTTTACTTATTCATTTTTCAACACACGATGAACAACACGAACAGCAGCAACCACAATAAACTCTGACTGGTGAAGAACACATAACAGTTGTTGGATGAACAGTCTCTCCATCTGAGCGACTGAAGCTGGTAACTCCTCAGAGGAGTCAGAGGTGTCTTGAATCTTGAATCTATAAAATAACAGCTAATTGTTCCAGTTTAAAGAATAATAAAACAAATTAAAGTGTATTTTATAGTGTAAAGACCCAGCACACATGAATGGAAATACAACAAGATGCAAATAAAAAAAGAATCATTTTCTGACATAAAATCATCTGATTCCACATTATTTCCTGTTTTTATGGATTACATGTAAATTCTAACTTTTTACTGTGACTTTACTAAAACCTGTTGAACAATCAATACTTAATGTACAGAATGTTTCTGTCAAATAACATCAAATATCAGTAAAACAATTAATGATTTTTAAACAATATATAAATACAGTCAAACCTTCTGAAAGTACAAATTACTTTTAATGTGGACATAATTTTACTTTTTTTTTTTTTACAGTTGACATCTAAATGAAAACTTTCTTTCTTTGCTCTAAGTAGATATTATCAGAAATATAAATCTGTAAAATAACGGTTTATTATTCAAATGAAAAATAAAACAGTTATAAACAACGGTGGTGTTTTACAGTGTACAATGAGAATGAATCAGCTGGAAACTGAACCATTTTAACCAGCTGTTCTTTAAAGACTTCAGTTTATTCAAGTTTAATGAACTCTGAAGTGGATTCATAATTAAGCCAAACTCCAGCATGTAGCGGCTGAGTGAATGAGGTCTGGACTCTGTGGAGGAGAGTCATGGTTTCAGAGACGCTGTAGAAGGACAGAATACCTGCTCTGTGATCCAGGTAAACTCCTATTCTGGGGGAAGGACGACCTGAGACCAGAGTACTAGTGTTGTTGTACCAAAATCTGTAACTGTTGGCGTCACAGTACAAAGCCCAGGATATGTCATTGTATCCAAATCTACTTTCATCTGAACTCCCTGTTCTGCTGATGTTCCTGTATGAAACTACGACATTAACTCCTCCTCCTCTCCTCTCCACCTCCCAGTAACAACGTCCAGTCAGACTCTCTTTACTCAGAACCTGCCAACAGTCAGTGAATCTGTCTGGATGATCACAATAAGACTGTTGTTGGCTCATAAATGTTACTTTTCTGTTCCCATCAGATAATAACAGTCGTCTGTGTGCTGTGTTTGGATCCAGAGTGATTTCTCGTGAATATTTCAAGAATCCAGCTCTGGTCGTTGGTTCTGGTTCTGGTTCTAACAGTAAAACATCCACATCAGTGATGGCCAGTGAGATGTTTGTCCATGTGTCCCTCAGAACATCCTGTAGTTTATCTCTGAGCTCTTCCACAGCTACTGTCACGTCCTCAAAGTGTCTCCGAGGACAGATGCTGATGCTGGATGAGTGTGTGGACTCACTGAGTGCTGACACTGAGGGGTAGTCGTGGAGGAACTGGCTGTGATCTGATGAATCTAAGAGTTGCTTCAGCTCAGCGTCTTTCCTCTTCAGATCACTGATCTCCTGCTGCAGCTTCTCCTCCAGCTCTTGGACTCGACTTACTTCAGCCTCCTGCTGGGATCTGATCTGCTGCTTCAACTCAGAGCTTCTTTTCTGGATGAGACAGATCATCTGGGTGAACATCTCCTCACTGTCCTCCATTGTTTCATCAGCAGAGACATTGATGGCCTCCAGCTCCTGTTGGAGCAGCTTCACATCTTTCTCTCTGTCCTGGATTCTCTGATGGATGTTCAGTCGACTCTCCTCCAGCTTCTTCTGCTTCTGCTTCCTTTCTGCTGCAGCTGAGACTGTTTCATGGCCTTTATGTTCATCCACAGAACAGAGATAACAGATCAGCTGCTGATCAGTGCGACAGAACATCTTCATCACCTCATCATGATGAGAACAGATGTTCTCCTGGAGGTTCTTGGAGGGCTCCACCAGCTGGTGTTTCTTTAATGGAGCTACATCATAGTGAGGCTGAAGGTGATTGTCACAGTAGGAGACCAGACAGACCAGACAGGACTTGACAGCCTTTCTCTTCCTCCCAGTGCAGACATCACAGGCCACATCTTCAGCTCCAGCATAGCAGTGATCATCAGCAGCAGCTTGGAGTCCGGTCTTCTTCCGCTCCTCCACTAACTCTGCCAACAGGACGTTTTTCTCCAGGACAGGCCTCAGTGTGAAGGTCTTCCTGCACTGAGGGCAGCTGTAGATTCTCTTCAGGTCCTCTACATCCCAGTGGGCTTGAATACAGTCCAGACAGTAGTTGTGTCCACAGGAAGTAGCCACAGGATCCTTCAGCAGATCCAAACAGATGGAACAAGAAATGCTCTCTGAAGTCAGATTAGATCCTCTCTGAGCCATTTTCTCGTCTGAGCAGCGACTGAGTGAGTTTCTGCTTTCAGGGAAGTGGGACTAGATAAACCAGTCTGAGCCAGTCAGCTCTCTGTCGTCACCACATGTTGGTTCCACCCAGTCTAAAGGTCTGAAGGAGGAAATAAGGAAACACGTGGACAGACTGGATCTGGGAGTGTTTTCACTCTGATTCCAGGAAGAGAAACGCTGTGAAAAACTGCAGTGAAACCACAAACATAAACATCCGACATGTTGATACTTTACTTACAGCTTCTTCATACACTGACATCAAAGTTTGTGGTACTTTTACACATCAATATCCAGGTTATTGAAAGTCAGTACATGATCATCCAGGTTCTTGATAATTTAGGACAGTAATATCCAGGTTGTTGACAATTTAGGCTATTCATTTCCAGGTTTTTCACACTTTTCTAGTTTATGTCCAGGTTTTAGACAATTAAGGTCATTAATTTCTAGGTTTTTAACACTTTAGTTGATTAATATCCAGTTTTTTTTAATACTTTAGTATGATAATATCCAGAAACATGACAATTTATTGCCTTAATATCCAGGTTTTTGATGCTTAAGTACATTATCATCCAAGTTTTTAATATTTTAGTACAGGAATATCCAGGTTGTTGACCATTTAGTGCAGCAATATTGAGGTTTTTCACACTTCAGTGCATTTATTTCCAGGATTTAGATGCTTTAGTACATTTATAATCAAGTTTTTGATACTTTAGTACATTAACATACAGGTTCTTGACAGTTAAATACAAAAATATCCAGGTTTTTGATCATTTAGTGTATTTATATCCAGGTTTTTGATATTTCAATACATTATTATCCAGATTTGTGGCATAAACTATGTCATTAATTACTACTTCGTAAAAATACAGATTCTTGATGTGAACATTATTTAGTTTGTCCTGTTTTTTAGGGGTGACGTGTAAATTAGAACTTTTAAAATATTGTTAAACAAGTTAAATCTGTCAAATTACAGTAAATTGTTGCAAATGTTATCATTAAAAATTACTAAAAACAATTATTACCTAATGCTGAAAATATATTAAATTATTATATTATATTATATAAAATATATTATTTAGAGTATATATATATCCATAACCCCAAAAAGTCTATATGGACACTTGTGTAGGTAAACGTATAAACAGGTTGTATGATACGATGGTCTGTCTCTGCGCTATTTTTGTTCTATGTTTTGTTTTATTTACAGGGTGTTTTGTCATCCTATTGGTTTCATATGGGGTGTGTATGTTTGGTTGTGAAAAAAGAGAAAACTTCATAAAAAAGAAAATTAAACAAACAAAAAAACCCTAAACCTCCAATTTAAATTAAATTTTAAACTTACACTTAGGAAGCTTAAAAAAGGCTGAATTTCTTCAAGTTCCTCAAAGAAAGACAGTTGTATCTTTTATTCTTACTGTGCTGTTGTCTGTTTTTAAATCTTCTGTTATTTGTTCATATTCCCTCTTTAATCCAGCCAATGAGTTTTTCTTAAAGGAGGAGAAATAAGGTCTTCCCTGCTGAGCGATTGTGATTATAGATAGCAAACAATACAGCGGTTTGTTAAGGAGAACAGAGCGGCTGAACATGAACGGTTTTCTCCCTTCTTTTGTGTTCACTCGGCCCAGACAGCACACAAATTAATTTTTCTCATTTATTTATTAATTCTTTTTAATTTGGGAAAGCAAACATCTCCATATTGATTAAACACTGTTTAATTTCATTTACATCAATAAACTTGGTGTCACCAAACAGAGATTAGTTTTTAATTGTGCATCACAGCTCTGCTTAATTTTGTGTCTGAATTTATTCATTTTAAACCCAGTTTTGCTGAAGTCTGATTGGAACTAATCGTAATCTTTGTTGGTGCATCCAGTCACAGAGTCCACAAGAATAAAACAAAGAGTAAATTGCTTTTGAAGATTAGATGAAAGAAACTTGCCAATAAATGTTTTAACATGGATTTGAGTAGCCAGGCTATAAGTTTTGCTGCTGCTTTGATCATTTTCGCAATGTGAGCTGTACATGGAAGAGCAAAATGTGGTTAACATATCCCTGTATATAAGATCAATGCCAGTATCACACTTGCTGACTATCTGACATTCTTCTAACATTCCTATAACTGTAAATTAACTAGCAATCAACTGAACTTGTTCAACTGCCTACCACAGACTTGAAATAGTTCAGCATGTCGCTATGTTCCGTCTAATTTAACAAGGACAGTAAGATCTTTTATAACCAAAGGCACAATTGTGTTTCTTTATCACTACAATAGTCAGTTGGCTGAGGCTGTACCGGTGCAGGCAGAAACCTAATAAGGTGTATATATGCAGCTATATTCCAGCTTCAGCTCCAGGTAACATATTTGGGTTTCCGTTATAAGGGCTTATCCAGGTTATCCAGGATATGATGTTTAATGCACAAACACAGAATTCTTGAACGTCCATGTGAACACCCTCAACACGTGCGTGACAAAAGTAATTGCTCTGTTTTCAGTAATACTCAGTGGTTGCTATTAACAACAGCATGTTCCGCTGAAACCAGCTAAAAGTCAAAGAAAACGTATGCGTCTGTCACCTGTAACCTTGTTGTTTACTTGTTCTGTATTTTCTATATCATGAACACGCAGAAGTATAATGAAGTACATGTAAAGAAGCATAAACAAAGACATAAGCTGTACCTGAAATGACGCCTTATTTACTGCATAGTGTGCAGTAACACATTTATTTCTTATATGAGGATCTCTGAAGTTCTACAGTGGCATTAAAAGTGTTGTTCGCACTGCTTTCTATTAACAATCCGACAATGCAGCTTGCCGCATTTTACTGGTGCCAAAACGTCTTGTGACTCAAGCGATGACGCAAAATGATGACGATGAGTGAGTGTCTGAAATCTCACTTCACTGCTCACTGCTGAGTGAATTATTGAGTGTCCGTCAGGGGAAGTGAATAAGTGAACAAGAGGGTGCTTTCTGTTCATGAAGCCAAATATACATCCTGTGTAATTCTCTAATACACCGTCACATCGGCCAAGGTTGTCAGTCAAGGACTAATCCTCAATTTCAGACCGGTTTTATGTTTACATATGATTAAAATTTGCTTTTTTTTATTCAGAATAATGTTAATGGCTTGGTCTATTTGGATTAAACATTAATGCATTTGAGACCCTTTTTGCCGAACAAAATAAACAGCTGCAAAACATTTTGTAAATGCTCAGAGGAGAGAATGGAAAGCACAGCAAAAGTATCAAAAAAAACAACAACCACAACAAAGAAAGCAACACAAAACAACTAATGGCATCAGTGTCTTGGCACTGATACAGAAAATATTCAATATTTAGACTCTCCCAGCTCTGTCTACTTATTGGATGTAATGAGAAACATGCCAGGCTAAATAAAATCAAATACTTGCTTGTTAATTGACATTTTTGAGTCGGAGCCCAGCTTGTGTTCTACCGAATAAACAAAGTTGTTATCGGCGAAATGAGCAGCGCAAATGCATTGCATAGAACCAAAGTTTGGTCAATTATTGTAGTCACGTTAGACGAGGTCAGCAGTACCTCCTCTGTGAAAATGAAATTAAAATATGTATCTCATTATTACTTTTGTTTGTAACGCTCTCTGTTATTTTAATCATTTAAAACAAGCAGCTTCAGTTCTGGAGAATGCCAGATGTTTTATACATGCACTATTAATCTCAAATGCTACACAAGGCCACAACAAAACGCTGACTTTTAATTTGCACTCTTTTTATGTTGTTGGCTGCTGTGTCATCACTAAACAAATTACATGCGACTGTTTCTAAGGAAGGCTGGATGAATGGATGGGTGATTGTTAGCATCTGGTGTGCACTCGGAGCAAACTGCCAACCCTGTTTGTCTCAGGACCAAGTGCAGCGACAGAGTACTGGCGCTCAGCTCTGTTTTGGCTACAGACTATTTTTAAGTAATGCACAGGGAAGTCCAGAAATCCCCACACCTTTATTTAGGATGCTTTCTCTGTGCAAGATTGTTTTTCTTTGCATGTACTAGTGCTGATATTAGGAATGTGACAGTTGTAGCTCCTTTCCTGAAGACGTCTGTGTTTGGTGGCTCTTGATACACTGACACCATCGTCAGTCTCCGCCTCGTAAAGTCTCCTAAGTTCTTGAACTGACTTTTCTTGACAGTTCTCTTCAGGCTGCGGCTTTGTGCTTGTCCATCTTTTCATTCCAAACTCTTTCCTTCCAGTTCCCAAATATGCTCGGATACAGCACTCTGCCAACAGCCAACCTTTTTAGTAACCGACCTTTTGTGACTCTTTGTGGAGGACGTAGATGATTGTCTTCTGCACAAGCTTCAAGTCAACAGTCTGCCCCATGATTGTGGTTGTGTGTAGTGAACTGGTCCAAGAGATACACAGTATTTGAATTTGGATGATGACTTAAGCAAAGTTGAAATGAAATATTCTAATAATTTGAGATATCGGATTTCTGCTTTGCATGAGCTATAAACCATAATTATCAGAATTATAACAACAAAACACTTGGAGTGTAATGAATATAGACAATATTACATTTTTTATTTCCTTAAATAACTGATTAAATCTAACTTTTTCACGATTCTTAAATTTTTAGAGATGCACTAGTTTGCCACCTGTAGAAACTAGTAACGATTCATGACCCATTTAACAGCTGAAATGTTTATACATAACCATTGTGGGGACACTGTGGAAGTGTGCGATTAAATAGCAAACTTCATGAAAAAGAATCAGACGAATTTTGTGGGAAGAAAAGAAAAACCCAGCATCCTTTTGTTTTTAAACTCCAGTTGACTCTGTGTCTATGCATCCTCTCCCAACAGAATATTTCATCTCACAGTGGAAGAAACTCATCTTAATTAGGGGAGATTTCAATTGGGTTTTGCTAAATTACCTCTTTTCTCAACCAGGCGTTCCCTCTCCACACATCACTGCATGCTAAGAAGCAATGGCAGGGTTGACTTTTAATCAGCGTTGCTTCCACAGTAATTGTAGGGCGGTACGTGCATTTCTTTGTGTTAATTTTCTTTGATTAGGCCTAAACACAGCAGATGCACTTGTCAGAAAACGGCTATATGGAACACAAAGGACTGTCTTCATTTATTGACTTTTGGAGTTTCTTTTTTTGCACAACACTCCAAACAATGCAGATGAGGCCAAAACATGAACTCCTTAGAGATGAACGGTTTTATGTCTCGGCTAATCCCTAAACGCCTTTTGATATAATTATAAAGGACCGACTAGATAATTAGTTTAAGATATGGACTGATATGTTTTAAATCCTCTTAAGTGGCGCTCTGCTTTACTGCTTAGTTCCTCTGCCAGTTTCCTTGTCACATGAGCTGAAATGATTGCATACATCCCAAACACAGCTCTGCATTAAACACACATGTCAGGACATTTAGAGCACTTAATTTAGACTTACAGTGAACTAGATGTCATCTAAAGCTCAATTATATCTAAGGTTGTCACATCTAAAGCCCACTGGGTTTCTTTTTATGTCTGGCTGCTTAGTTTCAAAGCCGTTCCTCCGAGTCTATGTATTTTTCACTCAGCTTTAGACTTTACTGAAGGTGTGCTCGCAGTCATTCACCTGATAAAAGTGCTCCGATCTGTTAAGTTAATCACCATTTTTGCTTTTGCTTAAGTAATGAGCTTTAACATCCCCAAAATGAGCCGAATCTATTTTCCAGCTCCTTCGCTGGTAATTTCAAGCCCTGTGGTCCTCTGTTTTTAATTTGTAACTTTGATTTATATCTGCTTGTCATTTTCAGCAACCATTTTATAGCAGCGGCTTTTTTGTTTGATAGAAGATGAAATATCTCTACTGTCATCTCCATTCCTAAAATAGATTCAAGGCTAGGGAAAGAAAAAAAAAAGTTCCTAAAAACTCTATTAAACTCAGGTTATTAGTCATAAACATAAATGAACGAATGGATCCGAAGGTGGATATTTGCATGCAACGTGCACACGGATTGAAATACATTAAGCCATGTGTGGAATTGCTTGGGGGCTTCCAGCTTTAAAGGTTGCACAGCTGTAAATTCAATTTCCTTAAAAAAAAATAAGACAGCATGAGAGGCCAAGCTGACTATGGAATAAAAATGGAAGGTCTTCACAATAAGCTCATCAGGATGCTGTCTGTAACACAAGCATCAGCAAAACAGCTGAGTAAAGTGGACATTTGCCCGTGATCTATTCCTTGCTGGGGGAACTGTTTGACGTAGAGTCCGCTTGGGGCACACTGAAAAAATAACTCCATCTTGTTTGCCTGTGAGACCAAATGGTGGGAAAAAAAATCTTTCAGTGTATTAAAATTATTTCAGTGTGTTTCCAAAACAAATCAACTCCCTATAAAAGGGTGTCAGCATTTTTTTTGAAAAACCCTATAATGGAATTATGAAGTTCTCAGAGTAAAAGTCAGATCCGTTTTTTTTTTCTTTTGCATATGTTGTTTCTGGCAATTTGAGCTTTTCCAATCCTTGGATGGACAGGAAACTGTCCTGGTTAAATAATCAGTGGGAAGCAAATGCTTTAAAAATGTTTGGTTCTTGAAATGAACTGACAGCCTGAACATATGAATTTAAAGTGCTCCAACAGATGAATTTATAACCACTGTATATCTGCTTCTAAGAGAATTAATATCACCTGATTTTGCAGCTCTCCACAGATTTATGGCCCCTGCCAGTATATTGCTTTGCTTTATAGCTGCAACTTTACTCTTGTGGTTCATTCTCAGAGTGTCGTTTCTGCACACATCCAAGTATTTTCAGCAGAAAGCTGAGTAGTAGACAGACTGAGATGGTGGAGACCAAAACAGAGACTGAGCAAGAGTCAGGGTTGATCTTGTGTTTCACAGGCTGCCATAAATAAGACCAACGTCCCAAGAAAATAAGGAAGTGATCATATTGATCAGTTGTTTAAGGTTTTTTTTTTTTTTTTTCTTAGAAAAGTGTTTGTTTTGTCACTGTCCCTACTTTTTTCTTTTTTGGCAACCAGTCATGTATTGAATGGGGATGGCAATCGTTACCCTGGTAACCCAGAAGACGGAGGAAGAGCCTGTTGAAGACTACACTTTGCCTTCTAACATGTGGCTAAGGCTGTGAAATGGTCTATTTTTGTAGCTTTGGTAGTCGTGGTGCCTAAATCTAACCAAGAAGTTTCTTTCTTTCTTTCTTTCTTTCTTTCTTTCTTTCTTTCTTTCTTTCTTTCTTTCTTTCTTTCTTTCTTTCTTTCTTTTTTATCTGGGTGTAACCAAGTAGTTTTTGTGCTTCAGCTTAACCAAATAGTTTCATGTCTAAACCTAACCAAGTATCTTTGGTAATTAAATCTCACAAAGTAGTTTTGGTGCATACATTGTCATCATAAAAGAGTTTTTAAAAAATTGGAATTATAAGTCGACTATAAAAAGTCTACTCTAAAAATAATGGTCCCAAGTGAGACACAACCTCCATTCTCGTGAAATTCTTCTGTTTTCCAAACTAGCTTTGTCTGTTTTCTCCTGTGTTGAGCAGCCCATTAGTGTTTCTCCTGCTGGTTCCTCCTCGGCCCACAGACTTTACATTAGGATGACATCACACGAGTAAAAAAATCACTTTTTTAAGCTCTGGAAAAGTTTCACCAAGATCAAACCTCACTGGATTAATAATTCATAAAAGAAGAGTATAAAAAACAAAAAAACAAAAAACGACCTTGTTTGCAGTTAGAGGTGCCCTGTCAGTTTTCCAGATGTCTCTTTTATAGACCTGGAGAAATACTTAATGAAAACAGCGATACATCTGTCATGAAAGCCTTCCAGTTTTAAAGGCTGATTGCTACACTAGAACCAAGAAAAATCACATTCAATATAGAGAGATTCTTAAAGTAAGCTCAGCTCGGCATTGATCTCAGGTTGAAATGGTCTCAATGATTGTAAGAGATGAAGCTCAATAAGAGAATAACTTAGATGAGAATGAGATGGTTCCAGTACAGATTTCAAAGACAGCAGAGATGAGTATGAAATAAAAAAAAAAAACCCACATACACACATAATATCACAGAGTAATATTATCAGACAGTTGATGTTTCACTGCTGCTGCAGAAGCACTCTGCTTACCATACAGGTGAATGAGAGCCATTACTCACCTGATGCTACAATCAACAAAACAAGCGTCGTGGAAAATGTTCAAATAACACTTCGCCACTTCTCCCTCCGCAAACAGTGATGTTAATATCAGCTGAGCTCTTATTTCACTGCCGAACTCTTGCTTCAAAGCCACCTTTTTACGAGAAAAAAACAAAACAACGGCACGTAAATATAATTAAGTGTGTGTATGGCATGTTTGCTCCGGGGGGAAATTACTTCGTCATTGAAGAGATAATAAACTACGAAGGGTAATGAAATATCTGGTTAGAGGGCGAAACACTGCAAGCATGACAATGTGGAGTCGTGATGGGAGCATAGGAGGAAGACGGCGGGAGGAGGGCAAGTGAAAGTCTTTCCTTTCCTCCCGCTGTTCTTTTGGTTGTTTCCGACCAGAAATCGCTGCAGACAAAAGGGAGTCGAGCCTGGAAAGAGCACGACGATGTTTCACGGGGGAATAGTAAGAGTTTGAGAGCTGCCTGCGCTCAGCATGGGTGTGGAGGGTGTAGTTGGAACTCTTGTGTGTGTTTCTTGTTTTTTTTCTTTACAGTAAAATGTGTGTGTGTCTTTGCATGCCTGCTTTTTAATAGACAATATTCAAGCGGGCCTATGTGGAAATGTGTCGGTGCTGTGTCACTGGAGCTCCTCCAGTTTCTCCAGCAGCGTGTGACGGTTGCAGCTGTGAGGAGAAGCTCAGCTCGCTCATCCTGCATCAGCAGCAGAGAACTGAGAGCTGTGTGTGTGTGTGTGTGTGTGTGGTGTGTGTGTGTGCATGTATGTGTGTGTGCGTTTCCCTTTTTCTCTTCTAACTGGTGGCTGTTGAGGGGCTGTGGGACAGCGGGGTAGAGCAGCAGGGAGGCAGTGGTCCAACCTCCACTAACCCCCATCAGGCACAAAGCCAAGAGCCTGCTACTGAAACAAGCCAGGACTCACACACACACACACACCAAAATGCATCCTCACACACTCACACAAAATGCACAAGCACCCTCGCATCAACTCGCATTCACATACTATTTAGCATCATGCCTCCTGGACACTGATGCTCTGAGTCATTGTTGGCTTGGCATTTATTTGTTGAAGTTAAATCAGTGTTCGGCACATTCAGCGAAGCGCAGAGTTCTGGGTGTCTGTATCAGCACTCGCCAGTTCTTTTGGACAGTGCATAATGACTTTATCACTTCTGTTAAGTGTTGTAATTGTGGGTGTAAAGCATTTCAAATTGTTGTTGGCTTAAGCCGGCTGACAGAAGGATGTGTTCGCAATTATAGTACAGAATTAGTTCCATTTCTGTACAATCACTCCATCTGTCACAGCTGAGTACTATGAATGTCTAATTTCTAAGAATAAACCTTATGACCGCTCTGGCCAGACCTTCACCCCACGACGAATTAGCAGTCTTCAAGAGGAAAAGGAAAGCATGTGTTAGCTGTAGTCATTAACTTTCGTAATTTTCCCATCCTTCTCTGTAAAACTCTTTCTCCTGTTAGTTATAGTTGTCAGCCGTATACATTTCTCTCAGAATTATTCAGGGAATAAGAATGAAGGGTTGTCTCTTGCAAAAAAATCTTTAGGCCTCTATGAATCCCTTGATCTGAAAAAGAAACATATTCCTCACAGTGCTCATCAGCCCTATAACACGACTGTACCAGAGCCCCTGGACATTCATCAACTTCAACTCCTTTAAGTTAGGCGACGACACAGAGAATACTGACATCAGGACATCCAAAGCTGCTGGAGCAAGAAGAAGCCTCTCTGGAAGATAAAAAATATTTCACACTGCATAAAGCTGAGACTATACAGCATGACATGAACTTGCTTGGGTGCCTGCAAAATCTGTTTTGACTAAAAAATGACACCATTGATGCCTGGTTCAGTCAGCTCCTTCTTCTCTTCTCCACCTTCTCTCTTCACTGGTTCTGCCATGTTCTGCACACTCCTGAGCAGAACCCAACCAGACTCCTACATCTGGAAACCCAGCATCATTGGCTGGAGACACTGAAACTAACTGAAACAGCGTTGTCTATTCGGTTTTGAAGGAAACATATTTTCTGCCGCATTCCATTTGTTGTGATGTACAAATATTTTTCAAATCAACATATGTTTGTTATTAATTTTATTAGAGATGCGCCGATCCGATACTGGGTATCGGTATCGGGCCGATACTGGACGAAATTACGGTATCGAATGATTTACTTCACAGTGGTAACTGGCCGAACCGATACCGCCACACACACACAATCCTGCCTTCCGACAGGTCCACGTGTTCGTCTGCTCATTGGCTACAAGTTTACAGTGTCAGAGAGTGTCTGCAACCCGACTGGTCGAATCTACAAGGGTGGAACTTGTGCGGACCAGGTTGACTGTCTGAGACACTCCATTGGCCCTTCAGGCTGTCACTCACCCCCAAAGCCCTCCTATTGGCCAAACTAGGTGTCAATCAGAAGCTGAGACGTCCGTCTAGCTGACTGTAGCGCTTTCAGCGCGATCTGAAATAGATTCAGCCTGATTTCGCCAGAAGAAATGAATAAAACAGCCGGAGCTGATCTCAAGCTGGGAAGACATTACTGCAGAATTTGTGCCTTTGAGGATCTAATACGTTTTACGGACCGAATTATTTTACGGGACAGAATGAGACCAAGCTGGTGAGGAATGAGCGATGTTTGAGCTGCAGAGAGCCTTCAAAAGTAAGAAAACTCGGATTTTAACATTTTGCTTTTCTGTACAAAAAGCTCCTTGTGTCCACGCTGTGGTTGCTGCAGGTCAAAAAGGTTTATATCATCGGAAAGAGGAGACTCTGAGCTTTCATTTGATGTGTATGTTGTCGGGAAACGTGATTGTGGAGCATGCGCACATCTGGCTGTAATGTGTTTTGAAAGTGGTCACGTGCCACCGGCGGGACGTGGGAGCGGTAAGGAGTTAAAAATACTCTTCTTAAATATTTTTTTTTTAATTGGAAGTATATTTTGAGTGAAATCACCCTTTAAAACTACGTCGCGTACCCGAGCTAGAAGCCGTGCACTTATAGGGCCGTAGCAGACGAGTCCAGCCTCTCCGTGCAGCCCTCTACCAGCAGCCTGTACGTGGGTCTGCGGCTCTGCAGACAGAACCTTCCTATTGGATCCCATCCGCAGCAGGTCACAACGTTTCCGGCCTCATTTACTACTGCTCATGCGCAGAGCCGAGAGCGGCTATTAGTGGTACTATTATTTAATAGCAAGTTTTGGTAATTTAACCTTTAAATTGCAGCTTAATGTTGCTGTGTCACTTTGATCTGTTGTAAATATTTGAATGGCACTGAGTGCACACTGTAGTCTGATTGCAGCTCAAATAAAGCAGCTGCAGTTTCACTGTGAGACATGCTTTTGGCTGTTTTTTCCTTTCTTAGAAAAGCAAAGTCTATGCTTTAATAGTATGAGGCTTTTGATAAAGCCATCTTAAACAAATGTATCCATGCAAATAAGGTATTTCCAAAGAAGTTTAGGAGGAGAGATGATATCGGTATCGGTATTGGTATCGGTATCGGCAGATACTCAAAGTTGAAGTATCGGCATCGGTATCGGAAATCAAAAAGAGGTATCAGTCCATCCCTAAATGTTATGTCTTTGCTGTCGCCAACCACTCATATGTTAAATTGTTCATTATTGTGGTAATCCAGAAAATGGATGGGAAAAGTTCACATTTTAACCCAAAACCATTTTGTTTTCCTAAACCCAACCAAGCACTTCTGGTACCTAAACTCAACCAAGCTTCTTGTAAGTAGTTATCCTTGTGAAACAATAAACCAGATGGTGAAGTAGCATGGTTTTGTGTCTAAAGCTAGCCAAACAGAAAGTGATAAGCAAACGTAAATGAGTGAAAAGAATAATGGTTTCACACAGGATGTAAACCCCACTCATCTGGGTTTGATTGTTGATCCTCATTCCTTTCCTTCTCAATCCTTATGCAGACTTTGTGGTCCATTCCCATTATGTCACTGGTGCGAAAATCTGATGGTTTCAGAACAAAGGCGTATTTCTTTCAAAGTTTACATGACAATGCAAGTGGGCTGTCTTGGGACATATTTTGTGGAGACAGGGTTGCTCTCTGGATGATACCTAAACCAGGTCTTTCTTGTACAAGAGATACTAGTGTCTTGAGAGACCTCCTTGTTAAATAAAGCTTGAAAGAATAACAGAAACTTGTGATGTACACAGTCAATAAGGCTAGTCGTTCCAGCCAAAGTGCAGCTCTATGAGGCTGCACACAGGCTTATGGTGCTTTAAGCTAAATGCTAACACGCTAAAGAAAAAAAAAAAAAAAGAAAGGTGGAAGGTGGAAGGGAATATTGTCAGTTTAGCAGGAAACTAATATAATGCATAAGTGTGATGTGACGAGGTGCTACATGAGAATTCACTGGATCATCACTGATTCATGTTGAGAAGAACACTGTGTGACAATCTGTCCCAAATCTGATGACAATCCATGCTGTCGTTGCCCAGACATTTCACTTACGTCAGCACGAGTGTGGGCAATAAGGAAACATCAAGGGATCAACAAAGTCAGGAGATTTTATTATCTGGCGACCATCAACATGTGGAGCTTGTTGTGACAATACACTGGAAATGTTAGCCTAATGCTGGCACCAGAGGAAAACTCTGGAAATTAGCAAAGTCTTTAGGCTGTGCACTGATTATTAGAAAAATCCACCTCATAGCTGTTCAGTCTGACACTGCTCTGTTTAGAGCCACACCACCACTGTGGATAAAGATCCAAACAAAGAAAACTAACATTAAAAGCTCAGAATTATTGATGAAATGTTTACTTGTGCTCACCATTCATCTTCACTCTCTACTAATATGTTAAAACGAGCCTTCCTGCCTTCCTGCTACGGACCGTATGTCCTTGCTCTGCTGTGGCTTTGACCTCTGCTCTCCTTATTAATCATTAATTGTCTGCACTGAGGAAACATTGTTTAAAGAATGGAAGTCTCTGCTTCAGGAATATAATTCACTTTCTTTTTATTTTCCTCTAACCATCAGTGCAGATGTTTGTGCAGTGGTCAGAGTGTGTGTAGGTCGAAGGACATGGAGCAGATGGCCTTTTCTTCCTGTTGATCGTAGGGAGTGGGAAACTATGTAGGTGTAAGCAGGAATGTACAAGGACAGTGAAGTCTTTGACCAAGAGAGAAGTCTCTGCTCATTAGGTCACCCATCTCTCCTCACACTTGTGTCTGTCTGTCTCTCCTCACCCTCCCTACCTCCATCTCTCTCCCCCTGTGTCTTCCTTTTATCCCTCTCTACATGCTCAACTTATCGCTGCATTCTCCGCCGAGCCAACCAACAGACGGTGGTAAAAAATGTCAACACTCTGTTACCCTTAGTGACAGGTTGAACAGCGTGAGTCTGAGACTGGAGTCCTAACAGCACAGCAAGTCTGTACTATTAAGGTAGGCATTGCACATTGTGAAAGAATTGCATTTATCGGCAGAGCTCGAGTAATGAGAGTAAATCCTTGCTATCTTGTTGCTTCTCTGGGATATCTGAGCTACAGTCTTGATTCCTTCAGATTAATATCAACGTGTAGACATGGTGTAGCAGCACAGTGGCTTTGAACCTCTGATATTTTATCTGCACAGTTGAACTGTCTTTTCTCTTTCACTTTGAAATCCAGCAAAGCTTTTATCATCTTCAGCTCCTTTGATTTCAAATTCACATATTGTCTGGGAATGTCCTTCCAGGTTTCTTAAGCTTGAGTGGTCAGGGAAAAAAAACAACAAAAAAAGAAAGAATGAGAGGCAGATATGTGGTCTGTGCTGTTCGCATAATTGGTCAGTTTTCCAAGTGTTAACCAATGATTTCTGTGGGACATGATCATGAAAATATCGAGGTGAGAGTCGTAACCATAGCAGCGAGATGAATATTGTCGGTGTCACTTTGTGGCATGTCAGGGAAATCTCTGCTGGTTTTTCTGCATCTTTGGAAAACACGCAGAACATACGCTTGACTGAGCAACGCCACATCCAATCAAGGCCATAAATAATGCATGTTTAAAGCTTGACTCATGTTTTTGAAGTTTAAAGTGAGAGACAGAACCACCTAATGTCTTGCACTGTGGCCTGATACATGCCTGCATGATGCAGATGCATGCCGGCGATAGTACAGACATTTGTGTGGCATAACTTTTGCTGACATGCAACAAAAAGGAAAAAGTATATATTGTTACTGGTGCAATGATATAATAATTTAAGTCTTTACGTGTTAGTGGCTATAAGAGAAAAAGCTGGAGAGAGAGGAGAGAGATTGTGTCCCCTGACAGGGCTGTCTATCACACAGTTCCCTCTTCACTCCAGACACAAACCTCTCTCTGAGCTATCGTTCACCCTCGGGGGATTCTCTTGATGTTTGCAGTGGTGTGGTTGACGGTTGTCATTGTTCAACTCCATTTCACATCTTGAAGAGGCAGCTTTCTAAAGCAAACAAACAATCATGCTTCTATTCTGCTCTTGAACTTCATTGTGTCGCGTGTGGTTTCCGTTGCCTCATTTGCATTCAGTTTTTATTCACAAACACTGCAGTAAAATGAATCAAATCTGTCTGCGGAATAAAAAAGGCGTATACTTTATTATTTCTGAAGGTGTCGCAGCTCAAGTGAGGTCCTCGAAGAGGTAACAGTGTGCAGAGTCACACGTGACCTCTGATTACCAGCAAAGGGAAAGAGACAGTGAGAGCAGGAGGGAGTGGGAGAGAAGTGCAGGGTACTGCTGATTCATACAAGACTCACCTACACTAACAGGAGCTGTCTGAGGAAGAAAAGGGAGGAAAGGAAGCAGAGAGATAACAGGAGACAGGAGGGGGAATGAGATGGTGATGATTCATGTGAAATAGAAAAAATAAAAAAATAAAAACCCTCCAGCCAATCTGAAGTAAGCTGGTCTGCACAACAAGCTGGAAAGGTAGTGAGAAGAATGAGGAGGATAAACAGGGAGGCGGAGGAGGGTAAAGATAAAGGAGGAGGACGAGTTTGCTGGAGCAATGATTTAAAAAAAAAAAATTCAACACTTTAATAGTCCCTTCCACAAACATTTTTATTTTTTTTTAAATTTCAGAGTTCCTTTTGGCACTAATATCAATTAGAAACTTCAACTAAAGATGTTAAACGTGCATTTACCATAAAGGTATGCTGTGAGTAAGCTGCATTAACTTTTCTTTATTAAAAATGAAAAAAAAAAGAAAAATGCCAAATGGTCTGCACTAGTATAGCATCTTCTAACCACAGCTGGGTGTCTTATGCACTCATTCACACACATACACACCAGTGACGGTGGAGGTGCCATGCAGGGTTCTCACCTGTCAGGATCAAGTTAGGGTTCAGTGTCTTGCCTTAGCACACTTCGGCGTGCGGAGGTGCCCTGAACCCTGCAATGAGCAGACACCTTTATTACACTTTAATGGCACAATCTCTGTTTATGGAAATGGAGCAATGGGTTCGATATATTACATTGTTTTTGATCACTTTATTCATCTGCATTATTTATCTCTGATTATTTTAATTTAGCCCATAAAATGTCAGAAAATAGTGAAATGTTTCTTAGTCATTTATGTCTTGCTTAGTCTCAGAAACATTTTAAAAAGGATGAGGTTTAAAAAGCAGAGAAAAGCAAAAAAAGAATGGTCACAGTGAAGAAGCAAAAGAAGAATTTGGGCTAAAAACAAAGAAAAAAATCAGATCATATATTAATTGACTGTTTGTTGTAGTGCTAATAAACATGAAACAAAATAAATTAATAAAAATGGATGGATTTTCTGTCTTTGTGGTCGGACAGCTGCAGTTTTTTGGATGCCAGGATGTTGTGTGGGTGTGTGTTTTTTTGAAACGTTTTTATCACCCAAATTTACAGTTATGTCGTTAGTAATTTAATGAAAAATAACAAATTCTAGATAATTTACAGAATAAACCATACTAAGAAAAGAAACTATGCTATATATCATATCATGCAACTGTGTATAATCAGAAGACTTAATAAATGTTGGACATATTCTGATCAAAATAAACCGACTTGCAGCATCCAATAACATCAGCAGCACGTGTTTTTGAAAAATGACTTCAAAGTCATCCAACATTTTCCAGGGTTTTAATTTACAATATTCCATTCCATTAAGCCTGCATAAAACTAACATTATTTTCAGTTTAGCACATCATTTTACCACAAACTTTGCACATACTAAGAAGATTTGTCTGCCTCTAAAACCTCTGAAAACAACATCTTCGTAATTTTGGTGCTAACACATTGAAAGTGCTGGAGATGGTTCAAGCAGGTTAAGTGAACCACTGAGGCCTGAGTGATTAAGGACTTGTTTTGATAACTGTGTATCTGAGTGAGTAGTCAGTAGAGTTGTGTGTTGCAGTAGATGGATGGCTGACTGCTGCTGTGAGGGTTAGAGGTTGTGTTCTCCTGCGGGGGAGAATGAGATCGACCAGTTTAAAAACAATCTGATAAGAGCTTTCTGAGAGAAGACAGGGGAAGCTGCTGGTCATGGTGTGTTTGTGTGCGTGCACGTATTGGTGTGTGTGTGTGTGTGTGTGTTATAAGGCCGAGGGTGAGGAGCTCAGCTGCTGCAAAGGTAAAGGTTGTGAAATGAACACAAAAGACAGGAAGCCTCAGACAGCCCGGTGACCAAACAGAAGATTTATCATGACCTGTGACCTTGGAAAAGCTTCTCCTGCTCTGAATGCCACTTACTTCAGTGTGTGTGTGTGTGTAAGATAGTGCTTGTGTGCATATGATGCCTTCGTGATATTTCCCCCCCGAGCTCCAACAAGGGGATTGCACCTCTTCATGTCGAGCCTCACATGCCCCCTCACTCTAAAAGTCTGTGAAAAAAGAAGCTTTTTGTCTGTGTTTGTTTCCCTGAGTTTAATGGAATGGAATAACAGGATAAAACTGCTGCTGTCTCATGATTCTGGTTTCTGTCTTACACACAGGACAGAGTTGTTAAATCTGGCTCTGATTTATGTGTGGTGATCCACAAATGTTTATCATTGTTTACCTACACTGTGCCTTTTTTAATAAGGTTTCTTATTTATTTATTTTAGACTAGAAGTAGACTGTATGCTCATAATTTATCTTGCCATTTGCGTTTGATTGACAGTTGTTTCATGGAAGACGGTTTGGAGGATCTGCCCTCAATAGTTTGTAAAGGTTTATGTCTTAAATTCATTTTTCATAACAAGAATGAATCTGTCTTGTCTTGAAAAGTGGTGTGCCAATGGAGAATTATTCATTTCACCAGATTTTTATTTTTTTGGACATTAAAGTATATGGCTGGGAATTTTAATAATGAGTTTAAGACATTAAAGTCCGTCTCCGATAATTGATTAAACTCATCTCTGTGTACATATTTAGAAGTTCCCCATCATGTTAATTCTTTCCTACACTGGACTAGCTTAGATGTAACTCTGTGCTACAAGTGGCTCACCAGCTCATCCTTGACTCTGCTTAAACATTTGAAAACTACTTGATGCCACCAATGGCAAGTTATAATACTGAAGTAATTCAGGCATACATGTTCAAACTGGAAACTGATTCTGAAGAAGAATAAAAGTCCTACTTTGCAAAATGACAGGATTGGTTCCTCAGGTTTGTTGAACCCACAGAAATCACTTTGCTTTTTTTGACACTGTCATCAGCACACTGCAGGTTCATGGGAGAACTGTCTAGCCACAGTGTTGACTGATTATTTTATTCAGATATGTCAGTGCAATATTTAGGGGTTTTGTTCTCAAGTTTGAGCAACAGATCCACAACACTGCACAACTGTTTCACTGGATAAGAAAAGGATCTTACTGCATTGGAAGTCAACACTGTAGCACTCATTTTTACCTTTTATTACTTTCCCTGGAGACATCATGTTGCAGCAAAGTTAAATGAGATTCAACTTGGCCAACAACTGGAAACAAGACAGGAAAACGCTGTAGTTTGTGGGGTTTTTGGTTTGTTTGTTGTTTTTTTTTTTTTGCTGGAATCCTGTGCCTCGGTGACCTTGCTCACTGACAGATTGGCCCCATTTAAATCATTGAGGAGTCTGTGCTTTTTCATTGAGGGCGTACATCTGGCCACAGGCACAACACTGAGTGTAGGTCACCCAGGTTTTGGCAAGAACCAAGCAACAACATCTGGGGCTGAAAAACAAACCCGCGGGTGATTGTTCCAAAAACTGCAGTTTCTCTATTGGCCACTTGAGGCTCCAGAAACAGTCAGTCCCCATAGAGCAGAATGTTCAAATGTCCAACTTTACAGCAGAAATACAGCCTGGTACAAAAATGGTTTTAGTCTCTATAGCTAATTTCCTGGTTTATGACAACTGTACAAGGGGGTAATTTTTTATATAACTCACCCATTTAAGTTGTATTAAGGCTTAAAGTTATACATAATTAAGAGCGTGGCTGCTTTGAGTGACAGATCAGTGCCATCATTGAACAGCCCATGCCTCAGTCCCGCTCATGCTGCATCTCTTTGCTCATTTTTGGTTTAACTGGGATTTCAGAGGACTCAGGTTTTGCCAAGATCAACTTCAAAACTGCTCTTTCAGAAACTTGTAGGTGACGTCATAGAGGGTTTGTCTATTTTTGTATGCAATGAATGGCGAGAACGACTGCATTTACATTGGTTAGAGAATCAGGTTATGATCTTGTTTCTGAAGTATCTGGTTTTTCTGTTTGCACATGTAAACATCAAATCCCGTTTTCAGAAACCTGGATAAGCCTGATTGTGCCACTCCAGAAGAAACCAGGATACTGTTGCATGTATACGTCTTATCCCCCACATCTTACTGTGTCTTCAGCCAAGTGATGTTTCCCTCAAATGCTCAGTTTGTCAGTAACAGAACTTGTGCTTGAGCTGTTGTTTCCTCTGGTCTTATGAACAGTTCAACTCTGTCACACAGCCAATAAAACGATGCCCAACATTTTCTCCCTACTTGAGGTCACGACGACTCTGTCCTACAGTCACGGCTGCGTATCTTCATCCAAAACTCCTTTGTCCTACACTGACAGTGACAGCCTCACACGGGTCAAAGTGGAGGACATGTTGAACATTTCTTGTTGTTCTCATCTGCCATTGCCAAACCTGCAGTGTCATGTTGGCATTCAATAGTGCTGAACCCATCATAAGCCAAAGTGGCCTCATTTTAAATAGCGAAAGTCACAGTAATTTAAGGTTAACATTTACAGGAATGTCAGATTTAATCGCTAGTTTGAGTAAACATCACAGGCACCTGTGCAAATGGCACGCAATAATCACAAGCCAGGATAGTACTATTTATCTTATATATGTGGATATGATGAACCACATAACTGCCATATCTTGAGCACCATCAAAAGATAAGCCTCATAACCTGGTGAGCTTGTAAACACAGTCACTGTACTTTCATGCATTACATGGAAGAAAAGAGACTGGAACTGTAAGTGTGTAGAATCTGAGTCCTGTTTAGTTGCATATTGCATAACTGAAAATAGCATCTGTAATGTAGACATAGTGATAAGTGTTGAGTGGTGAAACAGTGTGCAACACTGCCTGCCTCAGTGTCTTTTTTGACACAACTGTGTCTCTGCCAAAGCCAGATTTTTTTAATCCTACCCTCAGTGGCTTTAAAGATCAGCACAGAATATTAATTATTAGCAGACTCAGTTCAAAACTGTGATCCTGTAATGCTCACCTGCTGCGTCTCTTCTCTGTGTGCGTTTGTAGCTGCGGGGCGGCCCTCGTGGCCGGGATGCCACTGTGTGCCGTGCCAGTCCACAGTGGACGGTGAGGGGCAGGAGGAGGGGACTGAGTGCAGGAGGCTGAGAGGAGGCGCCCCACACCAAACCGGAGACATGAACCTCTGCTGGAACGAGATCAAACGCAAATCCCACAACATCCGGTAAGAGAACATTCACAGTGGTGTTTACTGAGACCAAGACTCTTTGGAAAAGTCTGTAGCAGTCGGAATGGAAGGATGTTTTCAAGTAAAGAATGCTGCATGTATCTGAGAGTAGAGAGCGGCTGCAGCGGGAGAATTTCAGATAATGTGAACCTCCCGCTGATGCTTGCAGCTCTATGGCAACAAAACTCCTCATTGCATTTCTAAACCTACAAGTTGGCTCCCTCAGAAAACACAGATATGCTAATTTATTTCATGACTTAGTCAAGGCACTGATGATTTTCCAAAAAATTCCTCCAGTCAGTTTATTTTTTGTTTGTTGTCTTGCTGTTTTCCATCGCTGTGTAAACACGTCCTCATGAACTGAGATTCACTCAGTTTACTGTATGTCTCTTAAGTCAAGCATTTCTATGGAGGGACAGATCGGAACACAAAAGGCAAAAAATAAAATCCAAACATGTGTGACGGTGACCAAAACAGATCCCTCTTTATCCATCACTTGCTGTGTAATAGTCACTATTTGCACACATCCATTTGGTTCAGATGTGTTTAATTAAATAAGAGCATAATTGTTGTGTTCGTCTGCTGGCTTGTGGCTTAGTAACATTTTTATATAACCGTTTTTTGTTTGTTTTTTTTCCACTGAGTGTTATCTGGCATTATATGTAAATATGAATAATACGTAGAAATGGTAGAAATATGCTTTTAATTTCCGTGGAGCAGCTTTACGCTCATATATATGTTTATGTCCAGACAGTCACACAGCAGAATAGAATCTAATGATGTGGAGCAGCTATATATGCTGTCTTGTTCCTTGTTTGTTTTCCATTTTCCTCTAAATGATTCTACTTCTTGCCACTCACAGTGTTCAGGCAATTAAAAAAAAGCATTGTCTAATAATATGCTGTCACACAATAATGCATATTTCAGTGCTCCTTCCAGTCGGCTTATTAATTATTGATATAATATGGGTTAATACTGCCATTGCACAAGTTACACTTGAGAGGTTTGCCAGTGCAAAACAATTAGAGGGCGTTCGTGTTATTCTTTGATGCTTAATTGGAAACTGTCTGGGTGTGCTGCATCATTTCTGTTTCTTCAATTCAACGGGCATTCTGTTTAGACAATTGGCCCCTTAATTGCTTACTTGACCCTGATGTATCTAGGAAGTAGGAGGGGGAGGTTAAGGAAGAATACTTGTTAAATTGGGTAAGACAGTTTCCCCTGCAGTCCTGTGTAATGAGATCACTATGGATGGCCTGCAGTGGCTGTTTATACCCGAGCTGCACTCTGACTTCATCAGACTGAGAGAGGAGTACAGGACATCGATGGAGGGAGAACGAGGGAGAGAGAAAGAACCTGCAGCTGGTATTAAATCATCACATGGGAGAGATGGGATGCTGGAAAACGGGAGGGGCAGGAGGCGCAGAAGAATTCAGCAATGAATGAATGAGAAAGAGCTTCACTGAAAAGCTGTCTAACCTTGAGCGTGGGTGCTGTCCGGAGGAAACGTCTGACTGTGTTTAATGCCAGCGGCTGGACAAGCGCACACTACTGGCTTTATAACAGCCTGTCTGGCTTTGATTGACAGTTGGTTAAGGCTTTGCTCCAATAAAAGTCACGGGCGCTGTCTTCTAGCCTTTAAACTGTCCTACATTGTCCCTTATAGTGTACTCTACCTTGACTGAAACTAATTTATACTTCCCTTGTTGTGCATGTAAACTTTATTTAAAAGATGGACTTAGCCCCATTGGTTTGTTGACAGTCAGACGCTTAATGGAAATAGAAAAGGTCATTAGTTTTGCAGGTGGCTGACCTGATGGTGGAGCCACTTGAAAGGCAGGAGATGACAAAAGAGACTATGAGTTACATGAATGTTTCACGTATGTCCATAAGAGCTGCTGTGAGAAATTGGGTTGAAATACGTATAGTTTTTAAATCTTTTTTCTAAATTGGTTGGTTTGTTGTTGCAAATGTTCTTCTGTATCGCTGTGTTGCACCATGACATCTTTTTAGCTCCGATGTTTGGTAGAGTGCGCGCAGCGATACAGTTTTTAAAAAGGGGGGTTGCAGCATAGTCCAACTTAGTTTGGTGTAAAAGCTTCCAAAGACCAAAAAGCTTTCAAAGTTTCACAAAGAGGCGCAAAACAAAACAGTGATTTGTAGGCTGTGCAAAGTTTTTTCTATTCTGGAGCATGCAGTGTTCGAAAAAGTGAAACCACTGTTAGGGTTCTCTGTTTATTTGTAGGGGGAGCTGTTTTTTCTACCTCTCTTTATAACTCCAAGCATTTTCTGGGCATTTTTTGGTCCCATCACATTTTCACTCGCTGTAGGCTCATTTGTCATGGCAATATAAAGTCCTGCACCTAAATGAAAACAGCCCAACTATAGCTGGAAGTAGAGAGAACTGAAAAATGTCTTTTGTGCAGCATGGCACAGTTATAATGCCATAAATCAAAAAAGAAAAGAAAAAAAACTAAGTTGAATTTCTGTGATTATTTGGTTTACAAAAACATGTCTAACACTTTTCCAGGTGCCTCCAATGTGACACTTCATAACATAGATATTGTACGACTTAACTTTGAATTTGTTTCCGTACATGCCTCCTATCTGCTCACAGCTGAGTTACTAACGGACTCACGATTTCAAAAAGGAGGGAAGGATTTTTTAAGGCATTTGGTTAGTCCATACAATGAGCATAAAATGGAGACATGTACAATAAAGTAACTTTGATTTTAAGCTTTAATGTTGTTATCTTTTCTGAGGGAAGACACATCGGAGACAAGTAGCTCAACAACCATCGGAAAGTTGCCAGTTTGCCTTTGTAGCTGCTAAATACACCCAGAAAGCTGAAGAAGCAAAATTAATCTAACTTCATAAAACTAATGGTCAGTTAGATTTTTTTTTATTTTTGAAGGAAAATGAGTCATTTAGATTAATTGACTAATCTGTAAAGTTGAAAAATTAAATAAAAACTTGTCTTCAGTGGCAGAAATACAATCCGTCCAATATTTGTTAAGATGTTAAAGTCTGGACCAAAGCGGTGACCTGAGCGACACCACCGTCCTCGGAGTCGCTCCTCTGCGGCTGAAGAATAGAAGAAGCAAACAATTATAATTTGCAGATGATGCGAAAACACCCGCAAGCTTCTGTTTCTGAAATCACCAGGCGAATTTGACGAATTAAGATAAGAGGTAAATAGCGTGACAAAATGCATTCTCTGAACGTTTACAGATGGCAGTGGCACACGTAATTTATCAGCATGACACAGTGTCGCTCAGCTAATTGGACTCAGAGCTGATAACAGAAGGTTAGCGGTTTGATCACTTCTTTGGCACCTTGTGTAGAAAGTTGGCAAAATCAACACACCGTGAGCTGCTGCGCTTACACTCACCAGCTGTGGAGCACGTGTTATTGACTACAAAACAGCACGTTTATGCCATTGGCAGAAAAAATGTGGACAAGCTGGTCTTATTGCTGTGTGCTTTTTACTATATTAGATTGTGGTTTTAATGTCTTGGGCTGAGATAACAGCCACAAACAAGTGGACCACAACATTACATTGCACTTTGTCTGCCATAATCACAGTGAATGATTATAAATATGTATAAAAAAGGCATTTATGACCACAAGCGTAATACTCAGGCTATTCAGCCATCTGTAACTATTGTGTAAAAAAAAAAATACAGTTTGAGAGTGTGGGAGGGTTCACTGAATTTATGTTAGTATTTGCTCAGCAGAGATTCTTTTCTTTTTTATCAAAGAATGCGTTGTTTTGTCTAGTGGTTATGTAATTCATTCAATGGACAAACAATTATTCAGGATTCCTTCTTCAGTTCCTGGTTTGTGTCCATTCACCTGGACTCTATGTGCCTTTAATAAAAATGGAGAAAGAAAGGGCTTATGGCAGCTTATGAAGCATCTCTTTAAACTATGACGAAAAAGTGTGAAGTTTGTGCAGCTGCCGCATCCCGTCTGTACTTGAATGATCCATTTTAAATTGAAAATCTGCTTTTAATCTGACAATTGTATATATTTTTTTCGAAGCTCTTACGGTTGAATGTGAAGGTGTTTCAACAGCACTTTGGAACTGATGGGAGAAACCGACTTGTGTGTGATTGATTGTTGATTTGACCTTAAATTTTCTACAGATATCAGGTTCTCTTGAGGATACCGACTTTGTTGGTCCCCTCACTTTTCCTCTAGTGCCAACATGAGTTTCGTATCGGTGGCTTTAAGTGAAAAATATCACAGCTGTTGGGTTGATTGCCATGAAACCTGGTTCAGACATCGATGTTCCACTTGGACAAGCATTGTTGTTCCTAATTACAGCCTCGCAGAGCTGCTATTGTGGCTTGATGCTCTGTCAGATCCTCTTGCCAGATGGTCAAATGGTTCGGTCTGTGTCCGACAATTTCCAAAACTTTTCAAAGCCTTAGTCCTGCTTATCTTCTGTTGTATAGGTTTATGTTGCCAATATAATTGAGGTGTATTTCCACTGAGACCGGCTGCACTGCATCCTGTTCTTGTATTTGTATTCAGCATTTCGTTCTGCAAACAGGTTGTTGCTGAATCATCACAAATCCCACCCAGTGTGGTATTTTCATGCTTCTTCCGACAGCTGCAAGTATGAATTTGCTTCCTTCAAACGTGTTTTCCATGTAGCCTCGCTGATTACAGTGTCAGTCATCTCGGTAACAATATCAGGCATTGTTGAGGTTCAGGCTGTGCCACATAGTGGCGTGCCCACTGTTTTGCACTGCAGGGAATGCCCACAGGGGTTGGTGTGGGTAGCTCAGTGGCATGCTATGAATTTATTTGCCGCATGGCTCAGATAACTGCGGAGAGCCAACCACCCACGCTCAGCGTCTGTCTGAGGGCAAAGGGAGACCTCTGAGTCTGTTTTTGTCTCTGTCTGTTTTTGTCATTACCACAATGCTCACTATATCTGTCTGCTGGTACCTTTCTCATTCAAGATCTTGTCAATTTCCATACACTTTCTCTCTCTGCCTCTACCTTTTCGCTACCTCTCTTTTCGTCTTTATTTTATTTAAGCACAATTCCATCCTCCACCTCTATTTATCTCACATCCTCCTGTGTTTGCCAGCACCTTGTAGAGACAGTCTGATCTCAGTGCATTGCCCTTTGGTGGTTCTGCGCCCCACTTTCCCTCTATTGCCCTCAGGAAACCTGCCGTACGATGCCTGCAGGTCTTATTGAGCTCCAATTACATGTTAATGGTAATTATATTGTTCAAGGTCAGGGGTGAACACCTAATTCTGCTACAGGGGTTAGAGATGTGACAGCAGATGTAAGTGGGACTCTAGTGGGAGATTTAGCCATCAATCACTCAGACACTCGAAGGAATGGATTTCACTTTCACTGCACTCTGAGATTCGCTTTGAGATTCAGTGGTTTGTTTCTTGTTAAGAAAAAGATCCTTTGTATGTGGTTGCTCAGTCTCACACCATAATACTGATTGATGAGGGTTTGAGCTACTTGAGCAAATATTGCAAATGTTTCCCACATTTCACGGTTTTGATTCTAACATTTGTTCCTTTGGTATGTATTTTGTATGTCTCAGTCAGTTACTTCAGCCTTATATTAATTCATCAAGGCCTCACATAGTAGTCCTTTCACTTGTCATTTAGAGGCAGCCATTGACGTTCATGTGAATCACACTGGATAAACGTTGGTAAACCAGGGAACAAAGATGTAGCAAAGAAGGAATCAGAGCTTTAAGATAGTACATCTGGTTAGGCTGAGAAAATAAAACCTGATACACTTTAATGATAAACCAAACCACCGGGGAATTAAGGAGCCCCATGAATAATTTTGATGAATTACCATTTACTGTAATGTGTGCGTGTGTGTCTACACAGCTTGAAATGAAACAAGAATAGGGAGAGCACTGAACTGTGCCTTCTTACCAGTCATCTGGTGCAGAACAAATCAGAGGTGGTTTGCACAGATTAGAGACAATGTTGGACTTTTTGGACTGCTACTGTGTTTGACTAGTGGGAAAAAATAATCAGGTTTTGTGCACAAGCTGTACCCAGGCACGCTGAATGGTTTATATGGAGCAAATCAAATCCCCAAAGAAGTGAAAACACTGCTCTCGGAGCTACAAGAACAATGAGAGCTTGAGGATTGGAGACACACTTTGTACATTAGCCCTGCTTACCTGCAGGGGTATCAGAGGAGGACAAGGTGTAGACGTAGATCACAGAGGTGCTTTAAGATACATAATCAAGAAGTTTGACTTACAAAAAGTAAAAAAACAAAAAACGGTTACATCGTGTAACACTGAAAAAGTGAAGATAATACTGTTTCCTTCTAGCACAAATGTGGTTACAGGGAGAAAAAAAGCAAAACAAGACTGATGGGAGCAAGAGTTGGGGATTGGGGATTTTAGAGGGAAACGAAAAAGTAATTATTGTATTATAATGAAGTGAAATGTAAACGGTAACGATACAGTATATTTCGCCCCCTTTCACTCTATAATCACAAAGGAACAAAAAGGGTTTTGAATACC